>NC_079189.1:308853879-309164802 GCF_029499605.1 Hyla sarda
ATCCCCCTTACATTCCGGGTCACTATAGACCCGTAATGACCCGGAATTGCGCAAATCGCAAGTGTGAATTCACTTGCGATTCGCCGCGATCGCCGACATGGGGGGGTCTGATGACCCCCCTGGGCATTTGCACGGGATGCCTGCTGAATGATTTCAGCAGGCATCCCGCTCTGATCCCCGCCCGGCGCACGGCGGGGACTAAAACTGCCCATGACGTAAATGTACGTCCCTGGTTCTTAAGACCCAGGGTGTCGGGACGTACCGTTACGTCATGGGTCCTGTAGGGGTTAAAATTATCATCTTATGACCCCTATAACTTTTTTATTTTTCCATGTACGGGCTCATTTTTTGCGCTGTGTTCTGAAGTTTTTATCTGTACCCTTTTTGCATTGATCGGACTATTTTGATCGCTTTTTATTCATTTTTTATGATATAAAAAGTGACCAAAAATATGCTATGTTGGACTTTGGAATTTTCATACCACATATGTTTATTTTTATTTACACAATTTTTTTTTTTTTTATGGGAAAAGGGGGGTGATTCAATCTTTTATTAGGGAAGGGGTTAAATGACCTTTGTTAACTTATTTTTTCCACTTTTTTTGCAGTGTTATAGCTCCCATAGGGGGCTATAACACTGCACACACTGATCCCTGCAAAGCCATAGCTTTGCATGGATCAGCAAGATAGGGGCTCGATTGCTCAAGCCTGTAGCTCAGGCTTGGAGCAATCAAACGCCGATCGGATGCGACGGAGCAAGGTAAGGGGGTCTCCGCTCGCGTCCTAGCTGATTGGGACATCGCAATTTTATCGCGATGTCCCGATCAGCCCGACTGAGCTGCCGCAAAGTGTTTACTTTCACTTTCAGACGCGGCGGTCAACTTTGATCGCCGCATCTGAAGGGTTAATAGCACGCGGCACAACGATCGGTGCCGCGCGCTATTAGCCCAGGGTCCCGGCTATGATTAGCAGCCGAGACCGACCTGGTGTGATGCGGGGGCACGGCGTGACCCCGTTTTAAACACCGGGACCAGGCTCAGGGCGTACAGGTATGCCCTGAGTCCTTAAGAGGTTAATTTGCACTGACAAGGGTTTGGATTGCTTTGTAATTGCTGATAGATTTCAGCTGTTTTTGTGGCTTTCCATGCCTTTTTGTACCTCTATTTCATTATTACACATAAATTAATTTCTAAGCTTATTTGTTTTGATTTCTGTGTATTCGGAGATTAATTGGGTGGTTACCAACATCTGGTGAAAATTTCAGTAGCACCTTTGGAAATATATTTAGTGAGAAAAATGGTGATGTGTTAAATACTTATTTAATCCAGTGTATTTGACTGGAAATTCCCACCAAGAAAAAGCTAAAGCATTTACCTGATCGGCATGTCCCAACAGTAAATAGAGTGGAATCCTGCAAGTCTGAACCAACATTTCACACTAAATAAAAACCCAACACTCTAAAATCAAGCCAATGTGCACCAGAAAATAACAATAAATGCAACAGTAAATACAGTGAAAAGCAGCACATCGGAAAGGATATTCAACTTAACAAAAAAAAAAAACACACCTAATAGTAAATTATGGCCACTGTGTGTTTGTTGCAGAATTCCCAAAATAATTTTCCACTTAATTATTTCACTCTCTTTGTGTTGCAGACTTTGGATGCAGCATTTCATCATAGGAGTCAGAATTCTTTGATGTTTTATGCTGAAATATGCAAGAAAATCTGCAACAGTAATTCAAGAAGGAAAAGCTAAGGCGTGGGCACACCTTGAAACCAGTCTTGTGTATACGTGAGGGAATACATTTGGGTGGGGAATGGCAGAACCTCCTATGTACTTGTATGGGACTGCAGAATGGCTTCCATTTACATTAGCATTTGCAAAACGTGCCAGTGAGCTGAGTTTCATACATGAGCTTGGCTGTTGTTCTAAAGCCCCATAGGAATCTTATATCAGCTGCTCAGTATAAGAGTTAAAATCAGTAGAAAAGGAAGAAATACTTTCTCCTAGTCTTCCCTTGTAGAAACCACCAGCAGCCACCCTGCACCAGTGCTTCTAACGTGGCATGAAGATTAGTGACAGTATGAGGTTGGTATACAGTACATTTAGATTACTATTTTGTTGTATACTTTGGTCTGGTGTAGGGGGCACACATGCAGTCTGACACTATCCTAACATTTAAAGGGCTACTCCGGCCCTAAGACACCTTATCCCCTAGGGGATAAGATGTCTGACCGCGGGAGTCCCACCACTGGAGACCCCCGCAATCTTGTATTATGGCCCCTCCCATAGACTTCCATGTGTGGGCGGGGGGTGACGTCACACGGGGGCAGAGTTGTGGCGTCACGATACTTCGGCCCCGTGGTTGGCACCCGGTAGTTTGTGAGCTGGCAGCGTGGCATGCAGCTCTAAGAGGTGGGTGCCGAATGCAAGATTGCGGGGGTCCTCAGTGGTGGGACCCCCGCGGTCAGACATCTTATCCCCTATCCTTTGGATAGGGGATAAGATGTCTTAGGGCTGGAGTACCCCTTTAAGATTTCTACTCCAACTGTTAAAGCAAATTCAGATAGCCTTTCCAAAAGAAGCACCCAGCTCCCACTTATGAGCTGATGTCCGGGGGGCAGTCAGCTACTGGCTCATACACATTTTCCTGTAGTGTAAATTCCATTTTACACAGTAGCCATTGTGGTTAATGGACCTCTATGAAATATGTGGTCACTACAAACCCTTTAGAGTAGGACATGCTCCTTGTAGTGAAAGCAGTGCCAGAACAGTGCTGCCCCAACAATAGGTCTTTTCTAAGGTGTTATCTTAGTATAGTTGCATGTAGCTATAAATCTAATGATAGTTTAAACACCACAATAACACCCTTCAGGCAGCAATTTTATATCTGTGGAAACTGATATCTTTGATACTCGCTTAATGTACATAAAGATGATCAAATCTTTAGATATTTGCTATGCGTTTCTTAATCATTTATTTCTTTTAGTATAATACTTTGAGTTGGAAATTTCTTCTTGCTGAGTAACAGCTAAGGAATTCATGTCATCTGGAGTATTATGTAACTAAATATCCCAAGACAGAAGCAGTTATTGAGCCTCAGGTCAAGAGAAGTCACTAGAGCGGGACACATTAGTCAGTCTACAGCAGCAAAGCAACAAGGTTCAAATGCTCTCTTGCTCAGTGATCTTTAAATGGTTTAGAGCATTTTGGCCTGTGTGGACCAAAGTGAATGAGTTTTGGTTTGTGTATTTCTAACAGCTATAGATTTTTTTTTTTTTTTTTGGGGGGGGGGGGGGAGAGAATGTGATCTCTGATTAACAAAAAAAATTAGTGCATTATTAGGCTATGTTTTCAAATCAAAAAGATTGTAAATTACTCTTAGATTTGTAAATTACTCCTATAAAAAAATCCTAAACCTTCCAGTACTTATCAGCTGCTGTATGTTCCAGCGGAAGTTGTGTAGATCTTTCCAGTCTGACCACAGTGCTCTCTACTGCCACCTTTGTCTGTGTCAGGAACTGTCCAGAGCCGGAGCAAATTCCCATAGCAAACCTCTCCTTAAAGATAGTTCCCCTTTAAGGTATTTACAAGCAGCACAACAACATGCTGGTGGTTAATTCATTCCTTGTAAAAAAAATCCTGAAGGCTTGTTTTCCGCATGGCAGTTTTTTGGAAGGTAGGACTTATACTTCTTCTTCCTCATGGATCCACTTCTAGTTTTGGCTCAAAAAACTGCCATGTGGAAACAAGCCTTACAGCTCCTATGTGAAGGCCAGGAAAGTAGAAAAGTGTAGCTGAATATAAGGCCATTTCTGTAGGGGTGCTGTCTGGGCATATACACTGCTCAAAAAAATAAAGGGAACACTAAGGTAACACATCCTAGATCTGAATGAATGAACTAATCGTATGAAATACTTTCGTCTTTACTTAGTTGAATGTGCTGACAACAAAACCACACAAAAATTATCAATGGAAATCAAATTTATCAACCCATGGAGGTCTGCACTTTTTGGGGATCATGTGACGAGAGGATGTGATCTCGTCGGCTCCGAACGCTCCGGGAGCTCTCTCCCTCCCTCCCTGGAATTGGGATGTGCGATTTGATTACCCCAGAACGGGACAGAAAAATGAAATACCCCGATGGAGGATTTTTATCTGCATTTTACCTGCATTTTGCCTGCACCTGGAGAGACAGGATGGGCGGCCCGGGTGATGGTGCGGCGCGTGTGCCGCGTGGCGGAGGTGGATGGGTGAAGAGGTGTATGGGGAGAGGAAAGGAGACCCAGCTGCAAGAAGGAGGCATGGCAGGAAGTAAGAACATGGAGCGCGGGGAGGTCAGGGTAGTCAGGTGACCCCCTCCGTTCTGCCGCAGAGAGACGCCATCCACCACAGGGGAGAACGCTGCTGGGATTGGCGCTAAGCCGGGAAGCGACTGGCCGGGACGGTGAGAGTGAACCCACTTCTCCCTTGCTTAATGGGATGGGGGTCGCGGGCGGTTGTGTGGGGTTGTGGACTGCGGACTATGGGGATGTGCGATTAGCGACTTATGGTCAGTCCAGGAAGGGGCCTCTTTTTATGCTATTTTTGTATTTTGCACTAATGCCAAACTCCAGGATGAACTGTGTGCAGAGAGGTAAAGGGGGTGTTGGGGTGAGGTTGGGGAAGATGTAATACATAGGAATAAATGGAAAGCTACCCCCCCCCCCCCTTTGTTTCCACCATCATACCCGCTGTCCTGCATGGTCTCTCCACATCTCCCCCCTACGGACAATATTATTCTGAAACTAAGGATAATGAATTATTAAGAACAGTAAATTTGGAATCTACCCCTCCACCCCTTTCTCTGTGCCTGGAATAGGCTTTGCCTGTGGGGTTTTGATAATGGATGATATAGTGCTGAGCTTAAATCACTAAATGGTGTTTACATATGACTTTACAGGAGTCAGGGACGGAAAAACTCTCAGGATCCCAGACTATCTGCAAGAGTTAACAATATATGTCTCGAAGCACAATAGAACTGTAAGTGCTTGTATGAGGGGGGAGATGAATTACTATGTAAAACTGCTTTGGTAACATCTCACTGAAGGAAGGGGAGAAGATGTACCGGTTAAATAAAAGATGTTTTCTCTTCCAGGATATAAACACTATTCCATACTTTTGAGGTTCAGAGAGGACAGAAAATAGTGCAGACGAACTGTAAGTTTAATATCTTGCTAACCTAAGAATGGAGTTTGTCTGTGCCTTATGCTGAAAACCGTAAGGGAATGCTATGGCTCTTTGCTTTCTCCCTCTGGTGTAGGCATTCTCTTATGGGACTACCGTAAGGAAATAATCATAAAGTGTTATGGCTCCCAATATTCAGCCTAGGAGGTCTGGTGGTAATTCAGCGAGGGAGGCAGGAAAATTGGATAAATTCCTAAAATCACCTAAAGAAACGAGAAGAACTAGAACAGAGATATGGAGAAAATATGTATGGCTCCAGATATGGGGTGCTGCAAGAGGAAGGAGGAATGGAGGAGGGAGAGAGTGAAGATGCAAACACTCCTATATTGTCATCTATATTATGTGGTGTGGAGAAAAGTAATAAGGCACTGGGAGAGTTGACACTCCAAGTGGGTAGCCTCAGTTCTGATGTGAGTTTAAAGGGGTATTCCAGGCCAAAACTTTTTTATATATATCAACTGGCTCCGGAAAGTTAAACAGATTTGTAAATTACTTCTATTAAAAAATCTTAATCCTTCCAATAGTTATTAGCTTCTGAAGTTAAGTTGTTGTTTTCTGTCTAACTGCTCTCTGATGACTCACGTTCCGGGAGCTGTGCAGTTCCTATGGGTATATTCTCCCATCATGCACAGCTCCCGGGACGTAGCATCATCATTGAGCAGTTAGACAGAAAACTTCAGAAGCTAATAACTATTGGAAGGATTAAGATTTTTTAATAGAAGTAATTTACAAATCTAACAGTCTATCAGAGGGTACTCGGCACCACTTAAGTTAACAGGTTGATGTCCGGATATTAATAGTGTACGGCCCCTTTAACTGCTGTATGAACTCTATGTGCGGTGCTGTCTCGCTGAAGATTAAGAGGATAACACTTGGTCTCGGTGACGGACCGTTGGGCGCTTCTGCGCTTCGTCAGACCGGTCTGACGAAGCGCAGAAGCGCCCAACGGTCCGTCACCGAGATTATACCCCTGCATCCTTCGCACAACTTCCTGATCCGTGCACCCCTATGATGTAAGTTTTGCAATAAACTACAGCTGCAGTTGAAGCTTGGTGAGTGCTCCGCATTTTTTCTTCATCTCTAATTTACAAATCTGTTTAACTTTCCGGAGCCAGTTGATATATATAAAAAAAGGTTTTGCCTGGAATACCCCTTTAATTCGAGGAGATATAAAAAAGGTGAAAGAAAGAGTGGGGAAGATAGAGAAAATGGTACCCCAAATGGACGGTAAAATACAGGGTATTGAGAAAGTTCAGGAAGATCTCTCTAAAGAGAATAAATATTTGAAAGGGAAAATTGAAGATTTAGAGGACAGATCAAGAAGGGCGAATGTAAGAGTTATCGGCCTACTGGAGGGGGAAGAAGGAACTGACCCTATTGCATATTGTACATTCTCTGCTTGGTATGCCATAGAAAGAGCACATAGGATACCGTTCATTAAACCCCCACCAGGAGCCCCGCCAAGGACTTTATTGCTAAAATTCATGTATGCTAAAGATAGAGATATTCTCCTGAAGCTATCAAGGGAGAGGGGGAAAGTTGAAGTGGGAAGTGTGTTTTTTTTCTACCCCGATTTCTCGAAAGAGACTCAAAGGAAAAGAATGGAGTATAGAGATATTGTCTTCTAATTGCTATTTCCTGCTCGTTTGAGGGTGGTCTATAATGGAAAAACACTAATTTTTCTGTCCTCAGTAGAGGCAGGAAAATGGTTGGAAAGTCAGGGATTATAAAGTTGTAAAACTCGGAGGAGTATGGAGGGAGAGAGATGAGCGTAAGAGCAAGTGAATAGTGGAGGGATCCGTTGTTAAGAGCGGATTGATGGGGGGGGGATAGGGGGGAAGAGGGAGGGAAGTCAGCCTGGCATAGTGATAAGAATGAAGGTGGTGTAATAGAGGAATATGGAGACCCAGGGTAGCCAAGGGGCTAAAGTATTAGTTTGGAATATTAGGGGTATTAAGGAGAGAAAGAAAAGAGTAGCCATTATGGACAGAATTAAAAATTATTTGCCAGCAGTTATATGCCTGTTAGAAACACACCTAAATAAAGAGTCCGTACACCTGATTAAAAAAGAATTGGGTAGCCCAGGAATTTCATTGTATGGATCTAACTACTCATCCGGGGTTTCCGTATTAATACACAGAAAAATGAATATACAGGTTAAAAATGTTTTTTTGTGATGATAGAGGGAGATTTGTGTTTCTCCACGTAGTGTGGAATCAGGTGTTGGTTGTTCTGGCGTTTGTTTATATTCCTCCCCCATTTAAAACAGAGGTATTGTTAAATTTGTTGGGTTTCTTAAATGGGAAAAATTATAGGGATTTGTACATTATGGGTGACTTTAACTCTGTGATGGATAATAAAAGGGATCGTAGAGGAGGAATAACAAGGGAAGGATGGTTGGAGGGATGTATGGAGAAACTTGAATCCAGAGAGAGAAACATTTTCCTGCTATAATTTGTCCCATAAAACTGCATCACGAATAGATATAATTTTAGGTAATGATAGTGGAGCAAGAGTTATAAAAAAAATAATTTATGAACCTAAGGGGGTGTCTGATCACTCTATGATGGTCTGTAACTTTGGGTATGGTGATCTTGCCCCCCCCCCTCCAGAATAAAGTCAGAAATATCAACTCACACTGGCTTGAAGTGGATGAAGTAACAAAAGGTATAGATGAAGAGATAAAATGGTTTAGGGGTATTAACAAAGGATCGGCTGATCTATTTTTGGTATGGGATGCTTTGAAGGCATATTTGAGGGGGATTCTGATTCAAAATATAGCCCATTTTAGGAAAGAAGTAAGGAGGAAAGAAGATAATTTGATGACTCAGATTAAAAAATTGGAGGTAGAATATGCAAGGGATGCAGGAAAAGAGAAGTGGGAAAAATTGGAACAGGCACAAAAGGAATATAAGGAGTTAATCCTGGAGAAGGCCCAACATAGGATTTTTTGGGGGGGACAAAGGAGATATGTTGAAGGAGGGAAGTCTAATAAATGGTTGGCCGGTATGATAAAAAAAATCAAAGGGAAAATGCGGAAATCTCTAGCCTTGTAAATAAGGAGGGGAAAATAGTGTTTGATCAAGAGGAGATAAGTCATGTGGCAAAGGAATATTACCAAACACTTTATGCAACCGAGGGAGAAAAATCTGAGGTGGAGATTAAAGATTTTTTACAAGGACTAGCCCTACCTAGGATAAAAGAGGAAGAGACTAGAAGGATGAATGAGGTGATTAGCCTGGGAGAGGTTCAGGAGGCACTGAGATCCTGTGCGGGGAACTCTGCCCCAGCATCAGACGGATTTACATTTGAGTTATATAGGAGGTTTCGGGGGTCCCTGTTGCCCTGCTTGTTGGAGATTATTAATGAATCCTTGGAAAGAGGGGCTTTGCCACCCTCGATGTCTGAAGCAGTGATAATATTGATTCCCAAGAAGGGGGGCAGCAGGGAAAGGATGGGAAAACGACCAGACAATTTAGTTATTAAATACGGATTATAAAATTCTGGCTAAAATTTGGGCAGGAAGACTGAAAAAAGCTCTGGGTGAGGTAATTGGTGAAGAACAGAGGGGATTCTTGGCAGGGAGGAGCATGTTTGGTAACATACGTAGGACATTTCTTAATATTCAAACAGGTGGGGGGGACCCCTGCTCCATCCTGTCTCTGGATGCCAATAAAGCGTTTGACAGGGTGGAGTGGGGATTCCTTTTTGGCACATTTCCTTTTCCTTTTTGGCACATTTTTTTTAAAGGCTATTAAGACTATTTACTCCGCACCCACAGCAAAAATTTGTATTAATGGGGAATTGTCTAACACAATAATGTTAAAAAGAGGTTCAAGACAGGGATGTACATTTTCACCTTTACTATTTGCACTGTTTATTGAGCCGTTAGCAGTTATGATTAGGGATACTGGGGTTTTTCAAGGGTTTGGGGTACAAGGAGATAGAGAAAGAATGCTGTTATATGCTGATGACGTGCTCCTATTTGTCAGGAACCCAGTGGAGAAGGTACAGGTGGTGATTCAATTGGTGGAAAGGTTCGGTTGTTTCTCAGGAATGAAAATTAACTGGCAGAAATCAGGTCTACTTCCATTAGACGCAGAAATTGAGGTTCCATTTGGTCCGGTTAAAGTGTTAGCGGTTAATGATAGTTTAGAGTATCTGGGTATTAGGATCTCCAGGCTCCCTTCAGATTTCGAGCGATTAAATCTAGTACCTCTGATGGATAAGGTAATGGGGAAAATAAACATTTGGAGTAAAATGAACTTTAGCATGGCAGATAGAATAGTACTACTTAGAATGGTGCTATTACCTATGATAACTGTCACGATTCGGCTGGCTGGAGGTGGATCCTCTGTGCCAGAGAGGGATTGGCGTGGACCGTGCTGGTGGACCGGTTCTAAGTTGCTACTGGTATTCACCAGAGCCCGCCGCAAAGCGGGATGGTCTTGCAGCGGCGGTAGCAACCAGGTCGTATCCACCAGCAACGGCTCAACCTCTCTGACTGCTGAAGATAGGCGCGGTACAAGGGAGTAGACAAGAGCAAGGTCGGACGTAGCAGAAGGTCAGGGCAGGCAGCAAGGATCGTAGTCAGGGGCAACGGCAGGAGGTCTGGAACACAGGCTAGGAACACACAAGGGAACGCTTTCACTGGCACAATGGCAACAAGATCCGGCGAGGGAGTGCAGGGGAAGTGATGTGATATAGCCAGGGAGCAGGTGGAAGCCAATTAAGCTAATTGGGCCAGGCACCAATCATTGGTGCACTGGCCCTTTAAGTCTCAGAGAGCTGGCGTGCGCGCGCCCTAGAGAGCGGAGCCGCGCGCGCCAGCACATGACAGCAGGGGACCGGGACGGGTAAGTGACTTGGGATGCGACTCGCGAGCGGGCGCGTCCCGCTGTGCGAATCGCATCCCCGACGGCCATGTCAGTGCAGCGCTCCCGGTCAGCGGGACTGACCGGGGCGCTGCAGGGAGAGAGACGCCGTGAGCGCTCCGGGGAGGAGCGGGGACCCGGAGCGCTCGGCGTAACAGTACCCCCCCCTTAGGTCTCCCCCTTTCTTTGTCCGGTAACTGCTTCCCATGGGATGAGGACACCGGGAGTGATTGAAGGGTTTCCTCAAAGGCAGGCCGTACAGCAGGAGTGGGAATGGGGAGGGAGGGCAGAGGGTGAAGCTTGGCAAAGGGCAGGGTGACACCAGGACGGGGGCCATGAGGAGACACTGAGGCTTGCCTGACGGGACTGGGAGGGGGGGAGACGCTGTGAGCGCTCCGGGGAGGAGCGGGGACCCGGAGCGCTCGGCGTAACAATAACACATTACTTAAGAGCCTCTCCTATATGGATTAAGAATGAGTTCTTTAAAAAATTAGAAAGTAAAATATATGGCCTTATTTGGGGTCGGAAAATGGTTAGGGTGAAAGCCCAGTACTTGTATCACCCTCTAGAAAAAGGGGGGTTGGGTATACCGAATTTCTTTCACTATTTCATAGCAGCACAATTAACACTGATTATGCAAGAACAACATTCGTTGACAGTTTTTTTTTTTTTTTAAAAGGGAGGAGAGAAGTATGGTTCAATATGGGAACTATTGGAGAGTGGTAGATTAAAAAGGGATTACAAAGATGGGAATACTGTGAGAGAACTGTTAGGAAAAGTATGGGAAAACCTGAAGCTAATAACAGAGAAAGGGAGTAGTGCGTGGTGTACCCCAATATGGGATAATGAGAACTTCCTAGAAATAAAGAAAATTTCTGAATATCTGAATTGGGAAGATAAAGGAATAACCCATATGGCCCAGGTTTGTTCAAATGGGGAGTTAGGGGAGTGGAAGGGGTTGTGTGAGCGGTTCGACTTAAGTGAGAAAAATTATTTTGGTTATGTTCAGTTTAGGGATGCTTTGAGACGGGAAGTACCGAAAGAAAAATTAAGGGTGAATAGTTATCACATCACAGAATATATTAGGATAACACAGGGCGGAAAGAAGAAAATCATGAGTTCTTTATATAAAATATTAGGGGAGAAGGGATGGGAAGATGTAGTAAAAAGGTTAGGATGGGCACAAGATATAGGAGGGATCACAGATGAAGAGTGGAAATTGGTGTTGAGGAATATTGGGAAATCAACGATTAATGCAAATACTAGGGTGTCTTTCTTGATGTTAGTATATCGAACACAGTACTCAACACAATTCCTTTATAAAATTAAGGCAAAAGAGAATTCACAGTGCCCCAAGTGTGGGAAGGAGAGTGCAAACTGGTTACATATGATATGGAACTGTATAAGGTTGCAAAAATTTTGGAATTAAGTTTTTGAAATAACAGAAGATAGAATAGAGATGGTTCTAATTTTTCGAACCCAAGGTCGCAATTTATGGACTGGAGATAGGCGAAACTAAGTATACAGATGTCGTATTGGGAGTATTAGGAGTGGCAAAGACCTTGATCCTTAAGAAATGGATGGCCCCAGTAGCACCTTCAATGGATGAATGGCTGGAATGTGTAAATAGGGTTAGGCTCTATGAGTTGATGTTTTATAAGAACAGAGGAAAAAATCAGAAAATTAAGAGTAAATGGCTACCCTGGGAGGAAGGAGAAAAGAGATTGAGAAGAGCAGGGAATGAAAGTACGGTAATGTAATGGAACGGCCAGGCTGACTTAAGAGGGAGGGAGGGTTAGGGTTGGGAGGGGTTTAAAAAAAAAAATAACCCATGGAGGTCTGGATATGGAGTCACTCAAAATCAAAGTGAAAACCGCACTACAGGCTGATCCAACTTTGATTTAATGTCCTTAAAACAAGTCAAAATGAGGCTCAGTAATGTGTGTGGCCTCCACGTGCCCGTATGACCTCCCTACAATGCCTGGGCATGCTCCTGATGAGGTGGCGGATGGTCTCCTGAGGGATGTCCTCCCAGACCTGGACTAAAGCATCCGCCAACTCCTGGATAGTTGGTGGATGGAGCGAGACATGATGTCCTAGATGTGCTCAATCGGATTCAGGACTGGGGAACGGGCCAGCCAGTCGTAGCATCAATTCCTTCCTCTGGCAGGAACTGCGGACACACTCCAGCCACATGAGGTCTAGCATTGTCTTGCATTAGGAGGAACCCAGGGCCAACCGCACCAGCATATGGTCTCACAAGGGGTCTGAGAATCTCATCTCGGTACCTTATGGCAGTCAGGCTACCTCTGGCAAGCACATGGAGGGCTGTGTGGCCCCTCAAAGAAATACCACCCCACACCATTGCTGAACTGCTGGAGGATGTTGCAGGCAGTAGAACGTTCTCCACGGCATCTTTAGACTGTCACATCTGTCACATGTGCTCAGTGTGAACCTGCTTTCATCTGTGAAGAGCACTGGGCGCCAGTGACGAATTTGCTAAACTTGGTGTTTTCTGGAAAATGCCAAACGTCCTGCACGGTGTTAGGCTGTAAGCACAACCCCCACCTGTGGACGTTGGGCCCTCATACCACCCTCATGGAGTCTGTTTCTCAAAGTTTGAGTGGACACAAGCACATTTGTGACCTGCTGGAGGTCATTTTACAGGGCTCTGGCAGTGCTCCTCCTGCTCCTCCTTGCACAAAGGCAGAGATAGTGGTCCTGCTGCTGGGTTGTTGCCCTCCTACAGCCTCCTCCACGTCTTCTGGTGTACTGGCCAGTCTCCTGGTAGCGCCTCCATGCTCTGGACACTACGCTGACAGACACAGCAAACCTTCTTGCCACAGCTCGCATTGATGTGCCATCCTGGATGAGCTGTACTACCTGAGCCACTTGTGTGGGTTTTAGACTCTGTCTCATGCTACCACAAGAGTGAAAGCACTGCCAGCATTCAAAAGTTACCAAAACATTAGCCAGGAAGCATAGGAACTGAGAAGTGGTCTGTGGCCACCACCTGCAGAACCACTCCTTTATTGCTAATTGCCTATAATTTCCACCTGTTGTCTGTTCCATTTGCATAACAGCATGTGAAATTGATTGTCAATCAGTGTTGCTTCCTGAGTGGACAGTGTGATTTCACAGAAGTGGGATTGACTTGGAGTTACATTGTGTTGTTTAAGTGTTCCCTTTATTTTTTTGAGCAGTGTATTTCCTTCCTTGGCTTCAATTAACTGTATTCAGAAAAATGTTCTAGTGTGAATTTTTATATGGCTTGGCATAAGGATTATTTTACCCAGCATTGTTTGTTACTGGCTTCCTGTGAAACCACAACACTAATTAAATACCCACTGAAAAATATTTCACATCCCAATATGTCTGGTTAATCTTAGGTCAAGTGGAATGTCATTCAGCATATATTACATGAAAAGATCATGTTATCCTGTGAACAGATGTCCCTTGATCTTTATATACTGGTTACAAAGTATGGGTTATATGAAGCAAGGGAGATATCTCTTGAGTTTTAGGCATGGATTAACAAGAGAACTGATAAAGTGCAGAATTTTTTTTATGGTAAAATGTGTTATTGGGTGCAAATCCAAGTCTGTCAATAAAAAAATAAGAGCTCATATAGAGTTCAGGCTGTTAATTTTTAAAGTACTGATATATTTTCAGATACATTGAATAAATAGAAATATCAGGGAAAATATTAACCTACCTTATAATAGCAAATCAGAAAGAGTAGTAGAGGAGATTGGTAATTCTACAGTAAGTAAACTTGCCTGGAATAAACACATATATTTCTTACGAGAAAAATAAAAAGGAAATAATATAAGGGCAGACTGGATGAACCAGGTATTTATTGTATGTAGACAATCTGCTATGTTGTGCAAGTGCCTAGTTTATATAGATCTCAAAGATGTTGGCAATGTATGGTACAATATGCATGTTGACCAAACTATCTCCACTTGAGAAACGACAATGAAGAGTATGTCCACTCGTATTGAACCTGTTAGAAACTAATTAGAAATTATTTCTCATTCATAGAGCTTCATTTACCATTTCTCATTCATAGAGCTTCATTTACCAAAAATGACTTCTTATCCTAAAAACAGCCCTGAAGTCTGGGCCACTAGGTGTGTCACTTCTCTTCATTCTGCAGTTTGCTGCCTGTCGTCTTGCTGTTTCTTACATTTCTTCTCACAAATCCAGTGCCAGCCTGTTAAGCAGACGTTTACTAGCACTATGTCATGAGTGTGTGTTGTGATTGGCCGGAGAAGTCAGGGAAACCCTAAATGTGCAATACTGGCAAACAGCCCAGCTCTGGTTCCAGTCCTAAATGGAAGAAAATGAGAAATAGCTGTGGACTATGGAGGGTGCTCTCAGGGGCTCAAAAACTGCAGTAAGGTCGCTAAAATCACATCGCCACCCTTTTAAAGGGTTAATCTATTAAAAACATGCTGTTAAAACAAACTTTTGAAACAACCAGCATGTTTTAAAGTATTTAACCGTCATTTACAAATATTTAATCGTCATTTACAAAACAGACATTCCAGAAGTTTTGTTCAGTGGCAGGTGTAAGGATTTCACCCTGGGGATAACTCTGGGATCGTCCTTGACACAGCCACAGGACATGTTTCTTCACAATAAACTGGCAAAAAAACAAGTCCTTTCTGCAAGTTTGGCTCCTTGTCAGCTTTATTAGACAGCTTGCTGGATAAATAAAAACATAAGACAGGAACAAACCAAAATCCTAGACTGTCCACTTCACGGTTGTGGGTGTCACTCACAGCCCTGGCTGTGTGCTCCTCGAAAGGACCCCTGCCTCCCCCCAAAGCCACCTTGCTAACTTCTGGGGAGAGCACAGACTACACTGTTTCACTTCCTTTTAAACAGACTTGCCCTCTCTGCTGCCTCACTGATTAGGCCCCAGGTGGAGGTTCCTCCAGGATCAGCTAGGGAAATACACCCTTTCCTTGCCACACTGTCACATATTCCCCCCCCCCCCCCCCCCTCTGCTCAGACCACCGGGGATGAGCACTTGTCTTTAAAAGACACATGACCATGCATCTGTCTTCCTCTTCGGTAGACCCAACTGAAGTTTGTTCACTTTCTTCAAACAGCTGAGGTGATAGTCCAGTAGAATGGTTGTCTTAGTGACACTTTCCTTTGTGCCCAGGAATACAAAGGGGGCCACTCCCTTGTCTGGGGAACTCTTCTCACTCGCAACTTTAACTCTAATAACCATTGACTGGTCGACAATCTTCTTAATGTGCCTTCCTTTCTTCCCAATGGCTTTACCAACCTAGCCTGGTTATCACTTAGTAGAGCCTGATATGCCTCACGCAAAACATTCACTTCTTCCTCCTTGAGGTCTGCTTGGCCAGACTTTACAATTCGCTCTCCTTGCTGGTCACAAGATCCTGGGAGTGGGACAGTTCATCCTGCAGAGCCACAAACTCACTTTTGTGGATCTCCATATCTTTCTGCAACTGAAACTTCGCTTCCTGCTCTTTCTTCAAGCCAGTTCGTTCCGACTCTTCTCCACCTTTAGGAGTAGTCTCCCCCTTTGCAAGGGTCTTGGCAACTTGGGCTTCAGGGTAGTTCCCGGACAGTGTCTCAGTGTCTCTCTGCTCCCTTCCTGACTTCTCGGTTACTTCGCCACGATCTCTCTGCTCACTGGCAGAAACGTCAAGAGCTCCTGGGTCTGCAACAACATCTGGTCCAGTGGTTCGACCTTCCTGGTCACGATCCATCTCTGGTCCAGACATCACATCTCCTTCACTCAGGACTCTGTCTATGACAGTAAGCACAGCACCCAGCTCCACATGTACTCTCTTCAGTACTTCTGCATTATCCACAGACATCTCTGTAGGTTCTTTTCCGGTCCCCACTTCCAGATGACCTCGCAATTCTAGCCCCACCTTGGGATCATCTTCAGCTGGCGAATGGAACCCATGTTCCTGTACCTGATCCGTTTCTGGTTTTACTGAAGTTTCTGTTTCAGACAGAGGCACACTTGTCACTTGAGTCTCTGGATCCTCCTGGACTTGACTAACGGTCTGTTCTCCAGCTCCCCTAGCTTTCTGGCAGACTCCTATCTGACATATCTAGTGACTGCTGACACTCCTCATCCTCAGTCTCTGAGTAACTCTCAACTAGTTACATAGTTAGTATGGTTGAAAAAAGACATACGTCCATCAAGTCCAACCAGGGAATTGAAGGGAAGGGTGTAAGGGGGTAAGGGAAAGGGATGTAGTTTTATAATTCTGCATAAGCATTAATGTTATTTTGTTCCAGGAATGTATCTAACCCTGTCTTAAAGCTGTTAATTGTTCCTGCTGTGACCAGTTCCTGAGGTAGACCGTTCCATAAATTCACAGTCCTCACGGTAAAGAAGGCGTGTCGCCCCTTTAGACTAAACCTTTTCTTCTCCAGATGGAGGGAGTGCCCCCTCGTCCTTTGGGGGGATTTAACCTGGAACAGTTTTTCTCCATATTTTTTGTATGGGCCATTTATATACTTATATACGTTTATCATATGCCCCCTTAAACGTCTCTTCTCAAGACTAAACAATTGTAACTCCTTTATTCGCTCCTCATAGCTAAGATGTTCCATGCCCCATATTAGTTTAGTCGCAGTGTCCCTTTTATGGACAGGTGCCCAAAACTGAACAGCATATTCCAGGTGAGGCCGTGCCAATGCTTTATAAAGGGGGAGTATTATGTCCCTGTCCCTTGAGTCCATGGCTCTTTTGATACATGACAATATCCTGCCGGCTTTGGAAGCAGCAGCCTGACATTGCATGCTATTCTGTAGTCTGTGATCTACAAGTACACCCAGATCCTTCTCTACCAGTGACTCTGCCAGTTTAATCCCCCCTAAGACATGCGATGCATGCAGGTTATTAGTACCCAGATGCATAACTTTACATTTTTCCACATTGAACCTCATTTGCCAAGTGGATGCCCAGACACTTAGTCTATCCAAGTCATCTTGTAACCTATGCACATCCTCTATAGACTGTACCGTGCTACAAAGCTTGGTGTCATCTGCAAAGATAGAAACAGAGCTGTTAATACCATCCTCTATATCATTGATAAATAAATTAAACAGCAGCGGGCCCAGTACTGAACCTTGGGGTACACCACTAATAACCGGGGACCAATCAGAGTACGAATCATTGACCACCACTCTCTGGGTACGATTCATGAGCCAGTGTTCAATCCAGTTACAAATTAAAGTTTCCAAGCCCAAGGACCTTAACTTACCTGTCAGACGTCTGTGAGGGACAGTATCAAATGCTTTGGCAAAATCCAGAAACACTATATCCACAGCCATTCCTCTGTCAAGGCTTCTACTCACCTCTTCATAAAAGCAAATTAGATTGGTTTGACAACTTCTATCCTTAGTAAACCCATGCTGGCTATCACTTATAATACTATTATCCCTGTATGTAATCCCTTATAAGTCCTTCAAACTATTTACCCACAATGCACGTTAGACTTACTGGTCTATAATTGCCTGGCGAAGACCTAGAGCCCTTCTTGAAGACTGGTACCACATTCGCCTTGCGCCAGTCCCTTGGCACAATACCAGACACCAGAAAATCTCTAAATATCATGAACAAGGGTACAGATATTACTGAACTTACCTCTCTAAGAACTCTTGGGTGTAGTCCATCCGGCCCTGGAGATTTGCTTACATTTACTTTACTTAACTTACCTTGTACCATCTCTACATTAAGCCAGTTCAATACATTATATGATGTGTTACCAGCACTGACCTGGCCAATGTCAGCTCCTTTTTCCATAGTATATACAGAACTAAAGAACCCATTCAGTAGCTCCGCCTTCTCTTGATTGCCCGCGACAACCTCCCCATTATCATTATTAAGGGGTCCTACATGCTCTGTCCTTGGTTTTTTTGTATTTATATATCTAAAAAAATATTTAGGATTAGTTTTGCTTTCTTTGGCCACCTGTCTCTCATTTTGAATTTTTGCTGTTTTTATTACATTTTTACAGATTTTATTAAGCTCCTTGTACTGTTTAAATGTTAAAGCTGACCCATCAGATTTGAATTTTTTGAAGGCTATTTTTTTTGTTGTTTATTGCTCTTTTAACCTCATTTGTCAGCCATGTAGGATTTAGTTTTAATCGTTTATATTTGTTCCCCTTTGGTATATATTTAGCTGTATAGTTATTTAGAGTTGATTTAAAGATGTCCTATTTACCTTCTGTATCAGTATTTGAGAACACCTCCCCCCAGTCTATGCCCTGTAGTGCAGCTCTCAGACCAGGGCAATTTGCCTTTTTAAAGTTATATGTTTTTGCTTTCCCCGTCTGTCTTTGTTTTCTACATTTTAAGTCAAAAGTAACTATATTGTGGTCGCTATTACCAAGGTTTTCCCGCACAGGTACATTACCAATCAGCTCTGCGTTGTTGGAAATGATCAGATCCAACAAGTCAAGTGTTGTGGGCCTATCAGGTGTACCCGCTCTAGTCACCTGACAGTCTTCCCATAATTGCTGAAAAAAATTGAAAATCCGTCCCCAGTACTACATCATACTCCAAGGAGGGCTCTATTGCAACCTTGTGTTTCACAGTACGATAGGGGGTAGAAATGCAGACATTAACAGTTTTACAACCCCAAATAACTGCCTGTATAGACACTATGAGAGGGTCCGACTTCCCCAGACTTACTATACCCCAAGGCTCTAGCAAAGCAATCATGTTTTTACCATCTAGTACCAGCTCACACAGGTTTTCTTTTGTCCTGTCAGAGTTGGCAGCAGTACACATTACTTCTGAACACATAGGCATGAATTTTTGACAAAAAACTTTATCACACTGCATAGGTTCAAAATTTACAGGACAGTTCACACAAGTAGTGACACACCATCCATCATTAGCTCAGGAACCTTTGTGTGCAGTTTCTCTGGCACACTCTCCTCATTCAACAACTGCCAAAATATGGGTCTCTGCCCATATAAGTCTTTGCACAGTATAAATTCCACATTAAGCTCTGCACACACCTCTTACCAGATTCTGGTCGAATCTTCACAAACGATATTATGTCCGTCATGACTCTGGATACAGCCTGGTGACAGTCCAGTTCCACGTACAGCAGGATACCACCCACCATCAACTCACGGATCCTCACATCCATCTTTTCTGGCCTTCTGACCAGAGGACAATCAGGTGTGAAGACGTTCTCTTGCTGAGCTGCAGCCAATTTCATCAAGGTAACCATAGCATCCATCTTGGCGACAACCAGTTGCTGTCCGTGTTGATTGCTCCTTGCAACGGCATTTTGACGTCGACCCATCTTTGCAAAACAAACAACACGGCTTACTGCTGTTGTGCTGCGCAGGTGGCCTGTCCACCTGTCTCCTTAGCTGAGAGAGCGCTCACTTGCTTGACTCTATCCATTGCCCTTAGCAATGCTTTCACCACAGGCTCAGTCCTGCTCTTGTACTCCACAACTGGGCTTGTCCCACTTGCAACATGCACGGCTGGTTGCTCCTGGTAGCAACTTCACTGCAACTCGACCGTTGGTTGCTCTTAGCAACGTGCTGACCGCATCCTCCACCAATTGTAAGGATTTCACCCTGGGGATAGCTCTGGGATCGTCCTTGACACAGCCACAAGACACATTTATTCACAATAAACCGGCAAAAAGCAAGTCCTTTCTGCAAGTCTGGCTCATTGTCAGCTTTATTAGACAGCTTGCAGGATAAATAAAAACATAAGACAGGAACAAACCAAAATCCTAGACTGTGCACTTCACGGTTGTGGGTGTCCCTCACAGCCCTGGCTGGGTGCTCCTCGCAAGGACCCCTGCCCCCCCCCCCCCCAAAAGCCACCTTGCTGTCTTTTGGGAAGAGCACAGACTACACTGTCTAATTTCCTTTTAAACAGACTTGCCCTCTCTGCTGCCTCATTGATTAGGCCCTGGGTGGAGATTCCTCCAGGATCAGCTAGGGAAATCCACCCTTTCCTTGCCACACTGTCACACAGGGTTCTCAACACGTTTTAATTAATTTGTAATTATAATAATATTTAGTTGTAAAGAATCAATATACAGTGAGTATAAAAGAATGAGACAAAGATAAATCATTTCAGAACTTTTTCCACCTGTTTATGTGACCTATAACATGAACAATTCAATTGCAAAACAAACTGAAATCTTTGAAAAGAAAAACTCAAAATACGCTGCTTGCATAAGTGTGCACACCCTCTTATAACTGGGGATGTAGCTGTTGTCGGAATTAACCAATTACATTCAAACTTGTGTTAAATAGAAGTCATTACACACCTGCCCTCAATTAAAGTTTCTCTGAATGACCACAAATAAAGTTTAGCTGTTCTAGTAAGATTGTCATCTCAGCACAAAAGCCATGATCCGCAGAGAGCTTCCAAAGCATCAGAGGGATCTCATTGTTGGATGATATCAGTCAGGAGAAGGGTACAAAGGAATTTTCAAAGCATCAGATATACCATGAAATACCAAATGTACGGCAATAAATGGTACCAGAAAAAATGTATGGTGGTCTAGCACTGCTGTACCAGCTTCTATGTTTAACTTGGTTCACGTGGCTATAGTCTTACAAGGTTTGCTGGACAGTCAATTATATGTCCATAGTGCTGAGGCCTATATTTCCTTACGTTGCACATGTATTTTCAGTGGTAAAACATATATGCACTGAATCTTCTGTAGGATGTTAACAATTGCTTCAGCAAAAGTATGTTTCACTGGCAGTATATAGTCACATGGTCGGTCTTGTCCAATAGTTGTTCTAGTATAGTGAGCACATAAGCACTGCATCTCCTGTTACCAGTGAGCCTCAGATGTAGCTAGAGACTGGCACATCTCTTACAAGTTGGCCACATTCTACCTAGTCCTGTCTTCAGTCAAGTATATCTACCTAGCCATCGTCCCACTGCAAGAATAAAAGTCTCTACAGAAAGGAGTACCAAGTCAAGCTTAGCATTAGGGAGAAATAGATTTCTGGGGCCCAATTTTAAAAGAAAACAGGGCGTCATTTGTCTCCTGGTCCAGCAGCAACCATTAAGTGTTCTTCCTGGATATGCCAAAGGTTATTGTGTCTTATGCTGGGTTCACACAACGTTTTTGCAATACAGTTCCCGTATACGTTTTCAATGTGAAAACCATACGGAACCATATTGAAAACCATATGCATGGACTCTCCATTGAAAACCGTATGCCATACGATGCATCCAGTTGTGTCCATTTTGCATCCTGTATGGTTTTGTCCGTTTTTTTTCCTGTACCCAAAACCGTAGCCTACCAGAGTTTTTGGTCCGGGTGAAAAACAGTATGGAAACCGTATGTTTTTTTTTTACATGGGAGTCAATGGGAACCGTACAGAACCGTATGTACGTACGGTTCCATCTGGTTTGCACCATACAGTTTTTGACACCGAAAGTTTTTTTTCTTGGAATTTCAATCAAACAAGTGAAACTTCATTCATAACTAGCTGAGTTCCCGGCACTGCCCAGTTTTTCCTACCTTATCCTTGTGGGGGAGGAAAAGCAACAAAGGAGGAAGCTTTTGTCCTCATATCCTGTCTTTAAATCCTGAACCCCATATCCCGTCCTCATATCCTGACCCCTCATATCCCGACCTCATATCCAGTCCCCAG
Source organism: Hyla sarda (assembly GCF_029499605.1). Lineage (NCBI taxonomy): Eukaryota > Metazoa > Chordata > Amphibia > Anura > Hylidae > Hyla > Hyla sarda. The sequence continues at coordinate 308,875,647 of NC_079189.1, forward strand.
GGGGAGAGAAGCGGCGGCAGCAGGGCTCTAGACCCCAGGAAAGGCAGGGGGAGAGAAGCGGGCAGCGACGGCCTCTCTCCCCCTGCCTTTCCTGGGGGCTTCTGCGGGGTCAGAAACAGTGTATCGGGGTATACACATGCACACACACGCACCCTCATTTTACCAAGGATATTTGGGTAAAAAACTTTTTTTTACCCAAATATCCTTGGTAAAATGAGGGTGTGTGTTATAGGCCGGTGCGTGGTATACCCCGAAAAATACGGTATATACACACAGTTTTATATATATATATATATATATATATATATATAGATGGAGTGAAGAGTTAAAACCGTAAATGTTTTTTTTTTTGTAAAACGGATGCAACCGGACATAATTTTTTCAAACCGTATACGGTTAAAATTTGTACAAACGTTTTGATACATTTTAGTCCGGTTTTGAGGAATCCAGTTTTCATCAAAAACCTGATACGAGAACTGTATTGCAAAAATGTGGTGTGAACCCAGCCTTAGCAATGTCCATTGAAGTGTTGGGGAATTCTGCACATTTACCACAGTCCACCCCTGTGAAGATTCTTATATAGAACACATGCTCATGCAACACAAAGGCAGTCTACACCCCTCAAGGCACATTCTCAAGTCATATGACATATTAGGGACTACTACCCTCATCATCAACCCACTACAGTCACTACTAAATACTCTAGGTAACCACTACACGCTTTTTCTAGCGTCACAAACTTAACTATTAGATAACCATAAATGTCATCCCCAGAACATTGACACAGTAGATCTGAGCTGATGGTTTCCGCACAATGATCCCGCCAGTTTTCAAAGCTGAAAAACGAATTATCAGTGCCATTGGGGGCTCGGTTACAGCAGAGCTATATTGTTTGGGATAGTGCAACTTGCGTTTAGCCGAGTGTAAACTAAACTACCCAAGGACTACACTTACAAACTTGTCTATTTCACAAACATCTTTACAAAAGAATTTCTGTACCCCTACAGACAGCTGTGATGGACCCCTTATAGATCACTATATCGGACCCCTACAGACCCCTATGATAGATCTCTACAGATCGCTACGATAGACCCTTACAAGATCAATACAATGCTGTTGGTTCGGGTCATTAGATTTGGTCAGGATTTAAAGGGGTAATCTAGACATCTTATCCCTAATCCAAAGAATAGGGGATAAGAAGTCTGATCGCGATTTCTGTGCAGCACCCGGCATTCGTTTAGGACGCTGGGTGCGGGCGGCGGGGGTCGTAATGTCACAGCCATGCCCCTCATGATGTCACACCATGTCCCCTCAGTGAAAGTCTATAGGAGGGGGCGTGGCGGCGGTCACAATCACGGCCGTCCACTCCAAACGGAGTGGAGTACCCCTTTAAAACTGCGTCAGTATAAGTGACGCTTTTAGGCTCAGTGGCACTTTTTTTTTTTTTTTTTTTAAATGTCAGCATGTTCTGGGTATGGCTGATTTTTTCTCAAGAAATACCAGAAAAAAACACCCTGTATGCATGTATATTGGTATTTTCTTCACATGTTTTTCCCCAGTTATTTAATAGAAATCTTTGAGTGGCATGGATAAAGAATTACATAATTACATGACTTGTAAGGAAAAAATGCCAAATAAAGCCTTTACTAATACACACTAAGGGTACATTCACACGTACAGGATCTGCTGCATATTTTTACTGCATATTTTCTGCAGCTGATTTTTCTACCCATTGAAGTTAATGGGTAGCAAAATCAGCTGCACAAAATATGCAGCAGATACTGTATGTGTGTCTGTACCCTAAAACACCACAACAATTGCATCATGGAGAATAAAAATCTGATTTTTAGGCCAAACAAAAGTTCTGCATCCAAAGCCCCAAAACCATCCTGACCTATCCTGCTAACACAGCTGAGGGTTTGTTACAATGCAGGTAACACTTAGTGAGCTGGATGCAGCAGAAAGGAAGAGGATTCATCAAACCTTATGCGCCAATTTTCTCTTGAACAAAAGTCACATTTTTTGCATGCCTCATTTTGCACAAAAAATTTTGGGATTATTTTTGTCTACTATTGTGCACTGCTCTAGGCTATTTACCCAAAAAGAAGGTGGCGGCTTAAGAGTGGTGCCGTCTCCTACACAGCAACACATTTACTATCATTTGCTTACGATAACCGGTGTGAATAATAGCAAAAATCTTGGAGCTGGCGTGGCTTGTGATGCATGGAAAGTCATAGATTCACCAAATACCTACACAGATACACTGTGACTAACTCTCAGCAGTGTAAGCAGCATCAGAAGGAGCTCAGTAAATGTACACTCTGATATCCAATGTAAATCTTCACACTGTTCACTGCAGTTCTGGACCCGGATCTGCCCAACTCAATGTGCGTCCTGGTGACCCAATACGGTTTCTGGGTCAATACATGGCAGGCACTTAAAGGGGTACTCCGCCCCTAGACATCTTATCCCCTATCCGTTCTGAGGATAGCCATGCCCCCTTGTGACATCACGCCCTCCCTCTTAATGCATTCCATTCTGAAATTTTGCTCAGAAATTCCGGTGCTGGCATATGCATCGATTATACCTGCAAGTCCGACTCTTTCCACCCAAAGCAGTAACATCCTGGAGACGGAGGTAGATAGCGCTACTGCACGGACGTTATCCTCTATAACAGTGGTTCTCAACCTTTTCGGCGACCATACCCCCAAGGCCTGAAAGTATGTCCGCGGGTACCTCTTCAAGCGGAACTTGCACGCGAGGGGTACCCGCGGACAAAAGGCGTGTTCTTACCTTTATACTAATGCATTCCCCCTCCATCTTAATCCCCTTGTGCTATTGTTCCCCCTCCATCTTAGTCCCCTTTTCCCATTATTCCCCCTCTGTCTTAATCCCCCTGTCCCACTATTCTCCCCTCCCTCTGATCCCCTTTTGCCATTATTCCCCCCTCCATCTTAATCTCCTTGTGCCATTATTCCCCCTCTGTCTTAATCCCCCTGTCCCACTATTCTCCCCTCCCTCTGATCCCCTTTTGCCATTATTCCCCCCTCCATCTTAATCTCCTTGTGCCATTATTCCTCCCTCCCTCTGATCTTCTTGTGCCATTTTCCCACCTCCATCTTAATCCCCTCGTGCCATTATCCCCCCTTCCATTTTAATCCCCTTTCACCATCCCCCCTTCCTCTGATAACCCTTCTGCCATATCTGATAATAATGGCACAAGGGGATTAAGATGGAGGGGGGGGGGGGGTGGAATGGCAAGAGGGGATCAGAGGGAGGGAGGAAAAATCACACAAGGGGATTAATATGGAGGAGCGGGGAATAATGACACAAGGGGATTAATATGGAGGGGGGGGGGGGGTTGATAATTCCCCCCTCCCTCTGATCCCCTTTTGCCATATCGGATATTAATAGCACAAGGGGATTAAGTTGGAGGGGGGGGGGGATGGCAAAAGGGGATCAGAGGGAGGGGGGAATAATAGCACAAAAGGGTTAAGATCGAGGAGGAATAATAACACAAGGGGATTACGATGGAGGGGGAATAATAGCACAAGGGGATTAAGATGGAGGGGGAATTATAGCACAAGGGGATTAAGATGGAGGGAGGATAATCAATCCCCCCCCCCCTCCATCTTAATCCCCTTGTGCCATTATTATCCGATATGGCAAAAGGGGATCAGAGGGAGGGGGAATGGTGCAAGGGGATTAAGATGGAAGGGGAGTGGGATAATGACGGAGGGGGGGGATGGGGAGTAATAATTTTAATGCCTTGTGCTTTATTACTCCCCATTCCCCCTCCACCATTATCCCTCTCCCCCTCCATCTTAATGCCTTGTGCTCCGTCCCATACATCCCCCCTCCGTCCCATACAGTTGTTTAACTTTTTAATTTTTTTTTACCAGGCGTCCTGCGGTCCCATTAGGTGTTCTTTCACGCAGCGCGTCCCGTTCGTTGGGGCCGCACTGACGTGTGACGTCCTCCTGCGCTGTGCGGCAACTCCAACCACGCAGCTCACTTATAGTATGGCCGGTATTCGTCATCGCTTTTGCGTACCCCCAAGCAACCCCTGGCGTACCCCTAGGGGTACGTGTACCCCAGGTTGAGAAGCCAGGCTCTATAACCTATTGGAGCCCCTCACTATACAGTGATCTACAACCTGTGGCTTTCCAGCTGTTGCAAAACTACAACTCTCAGCATCACGACATCCTTCAGCAGGTTGTGAGACACTGCTAGGAAATGAATGCAGAGAAGCCGCAGCCCTACACTGTGAGGGCCTCTTCTCCATCACACTCACCTCCTCCACCTGCTCTGCAGTTCTAGGTCACCAATAGGGATGCATAGGGATCGCATGGGACTAGTTCCTGGCCAGTGGAAGGACTTGTCCTTTCTGAGGATAGCAAATTGGTTGCTTAATGGGAGGGGGCTATTTTCTATCCTATAAAAGGACCTTTTTTGCCCCCTAGTGGTCAGGTCCTATATAAGGTTTGGAACTATCCAATTCACACTGAGAAAGCTAGTTATTATCCTCCTAAAGGACCTTTTTTTGCCTCCTAGTGGTCAGGTCCTGTATAGGGATTGGAACTAGTCAGGTCACAGTGAGAAATCTAGGGGGGGGGGGGGGGGGGTGAGGGGATTTGTCATTGGATTTGAATATTGTTTTGTGTTGTAAAAAGTTGCATATTTGTCGCAGTTTGCGTTTTAGATAATTTTTTTACGACTTTTTAACATTAATTCATCAACTGCGATTTTTTTAAATAGTTGCAAAACAATTGTGCAAGAGGCAACATTTTTGCACAAAGCTACATCACCCCGGGACTATACTTACAAACTTGTGTATTTTGCAGACACTTCTTTACCTACACTGTGTTGGCTTTATTTATTATTTTTTTTTTGTAAGTGTAGATGTGTAATGTAAATAAAAGTAGTTCTTAATAAAATAAAGGGATTTGAATTTTACTAATCTTTAAACTATTGAGTTGAAATTGTCTCTGGTTATGTTAACATTTTTGGTATTGGTAAGTGCTGGAGAACTTTAAACTTGTTACAAAACACAAAAGAAAAGCCACATACCTGGGCTTTATCACCAACAAAAGCCCTAAGCAGACAACACAGAATCGGGGTAAGTAACAGATGACTGATGTTATGGGCTGTTCCAAGTTTGTTATACATCGTGCGCCTTTTTGATCAATTTGGTGCAAGCACGTCAACTAATGTCCACCACAACTAAAAACAGTGTCAAAAAGCGTTCACACAGCGCACACATTTATAAATTCCTCTGCGAGTTCCGATTCAGCCACATTACTTTTATACCTTTAGTTAAGAATGGTCCTTTACAGGAATAAGAACCTCTAGTTCTTATACTGTTGAAGGACCTTATTCCTCCAACTTATGCAAGTCCTTTATAGGGATAGGAACCCCTAGTTCTTATACTGTTGAAGGACCTTATTCCTCCAACTTATACAAGTCCTTTATTGGGATAGGAACTAGATGGCTTGCAGTGAGAAATCTATTTCATATACAAAAGGACTTTTAGACCTTTAGGTAAAGATGGCCCTTCTATTGCTAAGTGACCATTATACCTCCAACTCCTATAGGTATATACTCCGATGGAATACAATTTTTTTCATATCAACTGGCACCAGAAAGTTAAACAGATTTGTAAATTACTTCTAATGAAAAAAAAAAAATCATTCCAGTACTTATCAGCTGCTGTATACTACAAAAGAAGTTCTTTTCTTTTTGAATTTGTTTTCTGTCTGACCACAGTGCTCTCTGCCGACAACTCTGTCCATGTCAGGAATTGATCTCAGGAACTGTCCAGAGCAGGAGCAAATCCCCATAGCAAACCTCTCCTGCTCTAGACAGTTCCCGACATGGACAGAGGTGGCAGCAGAGAGCACTGTGGTCAGACAGAAAAGAACTATACAACTTCCTCTGTAGTATACAGAAGCTGATAAGTACTGGAAGGATTAAGATTTTCTAATAGAAGTAATTTACAAATGAACTTTCTGGCACCAGTTGATTTGAAAAAAAAATATATATAGTTTTCCACCCGAGTACCCCTTTAACCCTCCAATGAACAATGATTCTTTAGAGGGATTGGATTCTATCCAGCAGAAAGACTTTTAGGCCTCTAACTAACAGTGGTCCTTTACAGGGATAGAACTACATAGTTCTTACACTGCTAATGGACCTTATACTTCCTGGTCACATAGTTCCTTTACAGGTATAGGAATGCATAGTTCTTATACCTCCAACTTACATGCACCCTATATAGGGATAGTGATAAATTGGAGATATATATATTTGAAAATATAGATTTTATGAAAGACAGGAGGCGAGCATTATATGCATTTTCTTTCTTAAATGTTTTTTCAACAGATAACAAGAAAACTTTTTAGATACACAGGTATACAGTTTGCTGGTATAGACAACCGAACATGCTACACGTAACAGTGGCCAATGAATGTACAAGCTAGGTGACACAAGGTCCTGCATGACTGAAATATTCCTCTTTCTTTGAATAAATAACATAAAAATTACAAAAGTTCTAAGAAGAGTCAACAAGTAGAATCCAGTGAATCCATCTGGAAGTAGCTTGAGTCTGAGGTCTAAGGAATGACAACATCCAGGTGACAGATATTCATTCATCGATACAATTGAAGAAAAACTTCATGGTGAAGATCCAACAAGAAGTGAAGAAGAACAAGTAGATCCGTATTCAAGGATAGTTAGTATGCTGAAAAATAGAATATAAAATAATTAGAGGGATGGGTTAAGGGAGGGATAATGCTCGCTTCCTGTCTTTCATAAAATCTATATTTTCCGTCACCAAGGATAGGAAAATCTCCAATTTTATTTCAAGACAGGAGGCCTCGCATTATATGCAAGTTCAAAGCTATAACATAGTAGTATAACATATTTGCTAAAGTCTATAATATTAAAGTAGAGACATAGATACATGAGATTCAGGTCTGAAGTAAAAAGTCTTAAAAGTGGAATCTGATGACCAGTTGGCTGCTTTAAAAAAATCAGACAAAGATACTCCTGCTTGAAAAAGTTTAGTAGAAACTGCACCTCTAGTAGAATGGGAACCAAATGTGGAAATATCAATGTTTGCCAATGACTGTTTTACCCATCTAGCCAAAGTTGCAGAAGAAACCGGCAATTGAGGTATACAATAGGAAATGAGAAGTTGGGAACAAGAAGAATGACGTAAGAGAACAGTTTTAGACTCATAGGATTTAAGACTACGGACTACACAAAAGTTATCATTGTGAGGGAAAGAATGATAGAAAACCTGATGTAGATTGGTTTCAGTGCATCTGTGAACAGTGAAAGTAACACCTTGAGGTGAATATTGTCTCTGAGATATATCTAGAGCTCTGACATCAGAAACCCGTTTAAAGGGGTACTCCGGCGGAATTATTATTATTTTTTTTTTTTTAAATCAACTTCAACTGGTGCCAGAAAGTTAAACAGATTTGTAAATTACTTCTATTAAAAAATCTTTATCCTTCCAGTACTTATTAGCTGCTGAATACTACAGAGGAAATTCTTTTCTTTTTGGAACACCGTGCTCTCTGCTGACATCACGAGCACAGTGCTCTCTGCTGACATCTCTGTCCAAAAGAATTTCCTCTGTAGTATTCAGCAGCTAATAAGTACTGGAAGGATTAAGATTTTTTTAATAGAAGTAATTTACAAATCTGTTTAACTTTCTGGCAGCAGTTGATTTAAAAAAACAAAACAAAAAGGTTTTCCACAGAGTACCCCTTTAATAGACATAAGGCAAAGAAGAGTAGTGAGTTTGATGGATAATAATTTTAATGAAAGGAATTCATTGTCATCCCAGGATAGAAATAAGTTAAGAAGCATATTAACGTCCCAAGTAGACTGATACTTAGGCGAAGGAGGGCGTTAAAAACGTATTCCTTTAAGAAGCTTGCAAACCAAGGGATGTTTGCCAATAGAAATGGAGTTGACCGGATCATGATAGAAAGAAATAGCTGATCTATAGAGATTCAAAGTACAATAAGCCTTGCCAGAATCAAAAGAAACTGATAGACAATTAAGGATATGGGGGGATAGGTGCATGTGAGGGATCCAAATCCCGTTGTGCGCACCAAATTACCCAAAGTTTCCAGGCTGATCGGTAAGCAGTCCTGGTACCCGGATCCCAGGCTTCCGAGAGAATGTCTCTAGTTGATGGAAAAAATTCTGAGTCAAAAGGGATTGACCTGAAATCAGCCAAACCACCAGAGGAAGTTGATGCGATAGGATCAGCGGGTGGAGATTCCCAGATTGATCTGAAAGTAGATTTGGGAGTTCCGGAAGGAGTCTGGGATAGTCCAATAACATTCCCAGAAATTGTGGGAACCAAGACTGTGCCGGCCACCAAGGAGTGATCAAGACTAGAGTCGATTTCTGAATGGATACTTTGAGAAGAACTCTGTGAATGAGAGCAAAGGAAGGAAAAGCATAAAGAATCCTTGGAGGCCATATTTGTAGGAGCGCGTCCACTCCTAATGCTTCTGGATCGGGGCTCCAACTGAAAAATAGAAGTAGTTGGTGATTGAGTCGAGAGGCAAATAAATCCAGATGAAAAGGGCCCCATAGAAGGTTGATTTGATGAAAAACCGATGGATGTAGCTTCCAATCGCTGGAATCAACTAGATAATGGGAATTCCAATCTGCTACAGCATTGTAAAGGCCTGGAAGATACTCCACTTTTAGAGTAATGTTTCTGTCCAGGCAAAAATGCCAAAGATGTTGGCAAGGGGTTCCAATTTTGTTCCATCAAGACGGTTGATATATTGAACCACTGAAATGTTGTCCATGCGGATCAAGATACAAATGTGGGATAAGTATTTTGCAAAACTTTTTAACGCAAAAAAGCCAGCTAATAGTTCTAGACAATTGAGGGATTCCGAGGGGGACCATTTTCCTCCTGTTGAAAGAGAACTGTGAAGAGCTCCCCAACCATTGAGGCTCGCATCTGATTCCAAAATTAGGTCCGGATTGGAATTGAAAATGGCTTTGCCATTTCACTCCTGAATGTATTGAAGCCACCACAAGAGTTCTTCTTTGGCTTCTTAAGACAGATACATTTCGTCTAAGTATCACAGACCTTCTCTTAGATGACGGATTTTTAACTGTTGAAGAGCACTGTAATGTAATGGGGCTGGAAATATAGCTTGAATTGAAGCGGACAAGAGACCCACAATTCGAGCTATAGAGCGAAGAGAAATTTTGTCAGTGTTGAGGATTGACCGAATTTCTTTCCGGATAATCTTCAATTTCTTTGAGGGAAGACTGAGAAGGGTAGTATGGGTGTTCACTGAAAATCCGAGAACTCCACCTCTTTTGAGGGAGTTAGAATAGATTTCTCGTAATTGATTATGAATCTGAGATTGGATAAAAGGTACAAGGTCCTTTCCATATGAAGGGAGACCAATTGTCGAGAAGTGGCCATGATGAAAATATCATCTAAATGAATTATTAGAAGAACTCCTCTGGATCATAGAGAAGCTACTACAGGTTTCATTAGTTTCGTGAAACACCAAGGGGCAGAGGAGAGGCCGAAAGGAAGCCAAGTAAGTTGCCATTTCTGTTTGTTCCAGATGAATTGGAGATAAGGTTGAGAGACAGGATCAATAGGGACTGTAAGGTATGCGTCCTTGAGGTCGATTTTTAACAACCAGTCTTCTTTTAGTAAGAGATCTCTTAGTAGATGGATACCTTCCATCTTGAAATGACGGTACGTACAAAATTGTTGAGAAGTTTCAAGTTTATGACAGGTCTGTGACTGCCGTCTTTCTTTTTTACTAGATAGAAATTGCTTACAAAACCTGAACAGTTTAGAGGAATTTGAACAATAGATTATTTCGCACATAGATCTCTGATTGTCCAACATTTGGTCTGTTTTGGAAAAATATATTGGGTTTGATAAAAGATCCTGGAAGGGACTGGATAGGAATTCCATCTGGTAACCCAGTAGAGTGCTGAGAATCCACTGGTCGGGGGAGATCATTTCCCAGTTGTGGCAAAAATGAATGATCCTTCTGCCCACTGGAAATTGGAAAGAAGGATGATAAAGACTTACCTGAATAAGGTCTTGACCGGTTGGCGCCTCTCTGACCCGTTGCCCTGCAGGGGAAGAAAGGTTGGGGTTAAGGGACAGGAACACTGTAGGATTGTCTGTCCTGTTGAGGGGGGCCTCGATACTGTGATCTGAACTGCGGGGCTCGGCTGGGAAAACGGCCCCGGTTTTTCCCAGCCTTCCCAACATTTTTTTTTTAAGAAGACCTTTTTTAGTGAGGTCTGCGCCTTATCCATGGAGGAAAATAGGCCAACATATTTAGAAATTTCTTTTATGAAATTGTCCCCGAACAGGAGACCCTCATTAGGTGTGGAGGATTCTGAAGTGGCTAGGTGGGCGATCTAATTTCATTAGTATTGACCATCTCTGCTCAATAGAGATGGATTAGTTAGCATTGCCTAAGAGGCATATAGCCCTCTGAGACCAACCCTTTAGGGTGTTAATATCAATAGGAGTGTCTGACACTGAGGCCTCTTCAGATAGCTCCAAAATTTTTGTAAGGGGGCCCAGGAGGTCGAGGACCTTATCTTGACATGTCCTGAAGGCACGGTCAACACCCTTCTTAGGGTTTTTCCCCAATTTTTGGAGGTACTCAATTAATATGGGATCAAGTTCAGGAGTTGCTGCATTATTAGCGGTAAGTGTAAGCCTAGTACACTCCGCTCTTATCTTATTACGGGATTTTTTTAATCAAGCCCCTTTTTAATCCAGTGGGATAAAAATAGTTCCACTTGAGGATCTGGCATCCATTCTCCTGATCTAGGATGACTGACGTGGGAGGGATCGAAAAAGGGTGTTCCTGTGTTATCAAAAATAACAATGGCATTTCCAGAATAAAATTCATCAAAATTTGTATCATCACCCTCCGGAATCTGAGGAGATGGAATCCTCTGCAGAAATGTCCCCAGAGCATTCCCGAAAATAATTTGGTTTTGACTGATGAGAGGCTTTATTAACCCGTATTTCATTTACTTCCTCATGGGTGGAAGATGAAAGATGCAATGAAGGAGCACCTGCAATATGGCTGCAAGAAGGACGCATGCCTGCTTCAATTTCCTGGCACACCTCAGAAGGAAGAGTTTTTCTGCGTTTCTGAGGATTATGGCTGTCAAAATCAGAATGCCTCTTTACAGGGATATTTTTTGTATGCTTAACCGCTTAAGGACTGAGCCCTTTTTTGCAATTCTGACCACTGTCACTTTATGCATTAATAACTCTGGGATGCTTTTACCGTTTATTCTGATTCCAAAAGTTTTTTTTCTTGACATATTCTACTTTAACATAGTGGTAAATTTTCATCATTACTTGCATCCTTTCTTGGTGAAAAATGCCAAAATTTCATGAAAAATGTGAATTATTTTTTTTACTTTGAAACTCTCTGCTTGTAAGGAAAATGGATATTCCAAAAATGTTTATATTGATTCACAAATACAATATGTCTTACTTATGTTGGCATCAGAAAGTTGACATGTTTTTACTTTTTGAAGACATTAGAGGGCTTCAAAGTATAGGAGCAATTTTCAAAATTTTCACGAAAATTTCAAAATCTTAATTTTTCAGGGACCAGTTAAGTTTGAAGTGGATTTGCAGGGCATTTCTGTGAGAAATACCCAATAAATGACCCCATTATGGAAACTACACCCCTCAAAGTATTCAAAATGACATTCAATCATTAAGTCATAAGTTTCAGTCATAAGTTTGTTAACCCTTTAGGTGTTTCACAAGAATAGCAGCAAAGTGGGGGAGAAAAATCTAAATCTGCATTTTTTTATACTAACATGTTCTTGTAGCCCCATTTTTTTCATTTTTAAAAGCGGTATAAGCCGAAAAAGCCCCCCAAAATTTGTAGCCCAATTTCTCTCGAATGTGGAAATATCTCATATGTTGACGTAAAGTGCTCTGCGGGCTCAAAACATGGCTCAAGAGGGAAAGAGAAACTGTGGGATTTTTTAAAACAAATTTCATGGTTTTTGGGGGCCATGTTGCTTTTAGGAAGCTCCCATGGTGTTAAAACAGCAAAATAACCCCCACATGGCATACTATTTTGGAAACTACACCCATCAATGTAACAAGAGGTATAGTGAACCTTGACACATCACATAACTAGTGCACACACATTCACTTAAACCACTAGGTAATTACTTTTATACACTTTTCTTTCTTTATATATATATATATATATATATATATATATATATATATATATATATATATATATATCCTTTTGGGCTCTCAGCTTATAGCTTGTCACTATTTATTATCAGGTGAACCCTGTTTTTCTTTGGCACTCACTGGAGTATGCACCTTGGGAATAATTTCTCCAAGTTCATTTATTATATTTACCATGGGCAATTAACCCCTTATGGGTTTCAGTTTTTACACATATAGCTGTATGCTATTAAAGGCTGTTGAGCCCCCACCAGACCCCTTTCCTGCCTCTGTGATCAGGAAGTTGCATCTTTGATATTGTTTTCATATTTTATATGTTTTAAAATGTTTGTAATTCTTGTGCATTTATGTATCAATAAAGGTTGATAATTTTTCACTAAAATGGTGTTACCCCAATGGTGTTACCCCAAATTTTTCTTTTTTACAAGGAGTAATAGGGGAAAATGGACCACAAAATTTGAAGACCAATTTCTCCCGACTAAGAAAACGCCCCATATGTGGACATTAAGTGCTCTGCTAGTGCAATACAATGCTTAGAAGAGAAGGAGCAAAATTTGGCTTTTTGAAAGCGAATTTTGCTGAAATGGTTTTTGGGGGGCATGTTGCATTTAGAAAGTCCCCAGGGTGCCAGAACAGCCAAAAAAAAAAAAAACATGTGGCATACTATTTTGGAAACTACACACCTCAAGGAACATAAAAGCGGTACAGTGAGCCTAAACACCTCACAGGTGTTTGACAACTTTGCGGTGAAGTTGGATGTGAAAATGGAAAATTTGATTTTAACACTAAGATGATGGTGTTACCCCAATTTCATCTTTTTCACAAGGGGTAATAGGGGAAAATGGACCCCAAAATTTTAAGCCCAATTTTTCCCGATTAAGAAAATGCCCCATATGTGGACGTTAAATGCTCTGCTGGCGCACTACAGGTCTCACAACAGAAGGAGCGCCATTGGACTTTTGGAGACAGAATTTTGATGAAATTGAAGTCGGGGGCCATGTGCATTTACAAACCTCCCATGATGCCAGAACAGCAGAAACCCTCCCCCCACATGTGACACCATTTTGGAAACTAGACCCCTCCAGGGACGTAACAAGGGTTACAGTGAGTACTTACACATCACAGGTTTTTTGAACAGTGGGGCCGAAAAAGGGAAAATTTTATTTTTAACACTAAAATGATGGTGTTACTCCAAATGTTTCATTTTCACATGGTGTAATAGGAGAAAATGGACCCCAAAATTTGAAGCCCAATTTCTCCAGATTAAGAAAATGCCCCATATGTGGAAGTTAAGTGCTCTGCTGGCGCACTACAGGTCTCAGAACAGAAGGAGCACCACTGGACTTTTGGAGAGAGAATTTTGCTGAAATTGAAGTCGGGGGCCATGTATAATTACAAACCTCCCATGGAGCCAGAACAGCAGAAACCCCCCACATGTGACACCATTTTGGAAACTACACCCCTCATAGAATTTAATAAGGGGTGCAGTGAGTATTTACACCCCACTGGTGTTTGAAAGATCTTTGGAACAGTGGGCTGTGCAAATGAAAAATTACATTTTTCAGACACCTGTGTGGGCATAAATGCTCACTCTACCCCTTATTACATTCCTTGAGGGGTGTAGTTTCCAAAATGGGGTCACATGTGGGGGGGTCCACTGTTCTGGCACCACGGGAGGCTTTGTAAACACACATGGCCTTCAATTCCAGACACATTCTGTCTCCAAAAGCCCAATGGCGCTCCTTCTCTTCTGAGCATTGTAGTTCGCCCGCAAAGCACTTTACATCCACATATGGGGCATTTCCATACTCGGAAAAAATGGGGTTACAAATTTTGGGGGGCTTTTTTCCTATTACCCCTTGTGAAAATGAAAATTTTTCGATTACACCAGCATTTTAGTGAAAAACAAATGCAAATTTTTCATTTTCACGTCCAACTTTAACGAAAATTCTTCAAACACCTGTGGGGTGCTCAGGCTCACTATACCCCTTGTTATGTTCCATGAGGGGTGAAGTTTCCAAAATGGGGTCACATGTGGGTGTTTTTTTTTTTTTTGCATTTATGTCAGAACCACTGTAACTATCAGCACCCCTGTGCAAATCACCTCAAATGTACATGGTGCTATCACTCCTGAGCCTTTTTGTGCACACGCAGAGCGTTTTACGTCCACATAATGGATATTTCCATACTCAGAAGAAATTGCGTTACAAATTTTGGGGGTCTTATTTTGCTTTTACTTCTTGTGTAAATGAAAAGTATAGGGCAACACTAGCATGTTAGTGTAAAAAAAATAAAAAAAAATTACAATAACATGATGGAGTAGACCCCAACTTTACCTTTTCATAAGGGGTAAAAGGAGAAAAAGAGCCCCAAAATTTGTTAGGCAATTTCTCCTGAGTACAGAAATACCCCATATGTGGCCCTAAACTGTTGCCTTGAAATACGACAGGGCTCCAAATTGAGAGAGCACCATGTACATTTGAGTCCTAAATTAGGGATGTGCATAGAGACGGACCCGGATGCAAAAATTACACTTGCATCCGATACCAAAATTACCTTACAGCGGTGTTTCCCAAACAGGGTGCCTCGCGCTGTTGCAAAACTCATGCCTGGACAGTCAATGGCTGTCCGGCAACACTGGGAGTTGTTGTTTTGCAACAGCTGGAGGCTCCGTTTTAGAAACAGTGCCGAACCAGACGTTTCTCATTTTTATTGGGGGGGGGGGGGGGTAAATGTGTAGGGGTATGTGTATATGTAGTGTTTTTAGGCAACATTCACACGGGCGGAGGTTCACAGCGAGTTTGCTGGGAGTTTGAGCTGCAGCGGAAAATTTGCTGCATCTCAAACTCGCAGCGAGAAACTCACTGTAAACCCGCGCCCGTGTAAATGTACCCTCCAGCTGTCGCAAAACTACAACTCCCAGCATGCCCTTTGGCTGTTCGTGCATGCTGGGGGTTGTAATTATGCAACAGCTGGAGGCACAATGGTTGCAAAACACAGAGTTTGTTACTTATCTCAGTGTTTTGCAACCTGTGTGCCTCCAGCTGTTGCAAAAGTAAAACTCCCAGCATGTATTGACAGCCAAAGGGCATGCTGGGAGTTGTAGTTTTAGGTAACAAACTCTGTGTTTCGCAACCAGTGTGCCTTCAGCTGTTGCAAAAACTACAACTCTCAGCATGCAGTGACAGCTGAAGGGCATGTTGGGACTTGTAGTTATGCAACAGCTGGAGGCATACAACTACAACTTCCAGCATGCCCTTTGGCTGTCCATGCATGCTGGGGGTTGTAGTTATGCAACAGCTGGAGGCACACTGGTTGCAAAACACTGAGTTTGTTACTTAACTCAGTGTTTCCCAACCTGTGTGCCTCCAGCTGTTGCAAAACTACAACTTCAAGCATGCATGGTCTGTCAGTGCATGCTGGGAGTTATAGTTGTGCAACAGCAGGAGGCACACGGGTTGGGAAACACTGAGTTAGGAAACAGACAATGTTTTCCAACCAGTGTGCATCCAGTTGTTGCAAAACTACAACTCCCAGCATGCCGAGACAGCATGCTGGGAGTTGTAGTTATGCAACAACTGGAGGAGAACAGTTTGGAGACCAATGTGTAGTAGAGTTCAAACTGTAGTCCTCCAGATGTTGCAAAACTACAACTCCAAGCATGCTCAGACTGCCCAGGCATGCTGGGAGTTGTAGTTAGTTCGGCAACATCTGAATGGCCAGATGTTACAGAACTACAACTCCCAGCATGCCTGTGCATGCTTGTAGTTGTAGTTTAGCAACATCTGGAGAGCTACAGTTTGTACACCACTGTATAGTGGTCTCCAAACTGTGCTCTTCCAGATGTTGCAAAACTACAACTTGCAGCATGCTGAGACTGTCCAGGCATGATGGGAGTTGTAGTTCGGCAACATCTGAAGAGTAGTTTGGCTTTTGCTGTCTGGGCATGCTGGGAGTTGTAGTTTGGCAACTCCTAGAAGGCAGCAGTGAAGATCACTTACCACTGATCTTCACTGCTGCCTCCACCGTTTCCTCCTTACTGCCGCCGATCCCGCCGCGATCACCTAACCTCCAGCTGTTGCAAAACAACAACTCCCAGCATTTCTGGACAGCCACTGACTTTCCAGGCATGCTGGGAGTTTAGCAACAGCTGGAGGCACCCTGTTTGGGAATCACTGGTGTAGAATACCCCTATGTCCATCCCTATGCAATCCCTAATTTAGTCCTCAAGTGGGCATGGTGCTCTCTCACTTCGGAGCCCTGTCGTATTTCAAGAAAACAGTTTAGGGCCACATATGGGGTATCGCCGTACTCGGGAGAAATTGCACTACAAATTTTGGGGGTCTTTTTTTCCTTTTACCGCTTGTGAAAAGGAAAAGTTGGGGGCTACACCAGCCTGTTAGTGTAAAACAATAAAAAAAATTACACTAACATACTGGTGTTGCCCCATACTTTTTATTTCCACAAGCGGTAAAAGAGACCCCCAAAATTTATAACGCAATTTCTCCTGAGTACGGAAATACCCCAGATGTGGGCGTAAAATGCTCTGCGGATGCACAACAAGGCTCAGGAATGAGAGCGCACCATGTACATCTGAGGCCTAAATTGGTGATTTGCATAGGGGTGGCTGATTTTACAGCGGTTCTGACAAACGCAAAAAAATAAAAATACCCACATGTGACCCCATTTTGGAAACTACACCCCTCAAGTAATGTAATAAGGGGTACATTGAGAATTTACACCCCACAGGTGTCTGACAGATTTTTGGAACAGTGGTCCGTAAAAATGAAAAATTAAATTTTTCATTTGCACAGCCCACTGTTCCAAAGATCTGTGGGATTGTAAATACTCACTGCACCCCTTATTAAATTCTGTGAGGGGTGTAGTTTCCAAAATGGGGTCACATGTGGGGGGGTCCACTGTAAACGCACATGGCCCCTGACTACCATTCCAAACGAATTCTCTTTCCTAAAGCTCAATGGCGCTCCTCCTCTTCTGAGCATTGTAGTTCGCCAGCAGAGCATTTTACGTCCTAACATGGGGTATTTCCATACTTCTATTTCCATAGAAGAAATGGGGTTACAAATTTTGGGTGTCATTTTCTCCTATTACCCCTTTGTAAAAATGTAAAATTTTGGGGAAAATCTGCATTTTAGAAAAAAAAAAAAGGTTTTCATTTACACATCCAAATTTAACGAAAAGTCGTCAAACACCTGTGGGGTGTTAAGGCTCAGTGGACCCCTTGTTACGTTCCTTGAGGGGTATAGTTTCCAAAATAGTATGCCATGTGGGTATTTTTTGCTGTTCTGGCACCACAGGGGCTTCCTAAATGCGACATGCCCCCAAAAAACCATTTCAGCAAAAGTTGCTTTCAAAAAGCCAAATGTGACTCCTTCTCTTCTGAGCATTGTAGTTCGCCCGCAAAGCATTTTACGTCCTAACATGGGGTATTTCCATACTCAGAAGAGAATGGGGCTACACATTTGGGGGGGGGGGCATTTTCTACCATTATCCTTTGTAAAAATGGTAAATTTGGGGGAAAAACTGCACTTTAGTGTGACATTTTTTTTTCCATTTACACATCCGATTTTAACGAAAAATTGTCAAACACCTGTGGGGTGTTAAGGCTAACTGGACCCCTTGTTACGTGCCTTGAAGGGTGTAGTTTCCAAAATGGTATGCCATGTGGTGTTTTCTGCTGTTCTGGCACCATAGGGGCTTTCTAAATGTGACATGCCCCCCAAAAACCATTTCAGAAAAATTCACTCTCCAAAATCCCATTGTCACTCCTTCCCTTCTGTGCCCCCTACTGCGCCCGCCGAACACTTGACATACACATATGAGGTATTTGCTTACTGGAGAGAAATTGGGTTACAAATTTTGGGGGCTTTTTCTCCTATTACTACTTGTAAAAATTCAAAAACTGGGTCTACAAGAACATGCGATTGTAAAAAATGAAGATTTTGAATTCTCTCCTTCACTTTGCTGCTATTCCTGTGAAACACCTAAAGGGTTAACACACTTACTGAATGTCATTTTGAATACTTTGAGGGGTGCAGTTTGTATAATGGGGTCATTTGTGGGGTATTTCTAATATGAAGGCCCTTCAAATCCACTTCAAAACTGAACTGGTCCCTGAAAAATTCCGATCTTGAAAATTTTGTGAAAAATTTGAAAATTGCTGCTGAACTTTGAAGCCCTCTGATGTCTTCCAAAAGTAAAAACATGTAAACTGTATGATGCAAACATAAAATAGACATATTGTATATGTGAATCAATGTATAATTTATTTGGAATATCCATTTTCCTTATAAGCAGAGAGCTTCAAAGTTAAAAAAAATGCAAAATTTTCAATTTTTTCATCAAATTTTTGAATTTTTCACCAAGAAATGATGCAAGTATCGACAAAATTTTACCACTAACATAAAGTAGAATATGTCACAAAAAAAACAATCTCGGAATCAGAATGAAAGGTAAAAGCATCCCAGAGTTATAAATACTTGAAGTGACAGTGGTCAGATGTTCAAAAAATGGCCGGGTCCTTAAGGTATATTTGGGCTGGGTCCTTAACCCCTTAAGGACCAAGGACGTACCGGTACGTCCTTGGTCCTGCTCTTCTGATATAACGCGGGGTTACACAGTAACCCCGCGTCATATCACGGCGGGTCCGGCGTCATAGTGAAGCCGGGACCCGCCTCTAATAGCGCGCAGCACCGATCGCGGCGCCGCGTGCTATTAACCCTTTAGCCGCGCGCTCAGAGCTGAGCCGCGCGGCTAAAAGTGAAAGTTCCCGACTAGCTCAGTCAAGCTGTTCGGGATAGCCGCGGCTAATCGCGGCATCCCGAACAGCTGACAGGACAGCGGGAGGGCCCCTTCCTGCCTCCTCGCTGTCCGATCGCCGAATGACTGCTCAGTGCCTGAGATCCAGGCATGAGCAGTCATGCGGCAGAATCGTTGATCACTGGTTTCTTATGAGAAACCAGTGATCAACATAGAAGATCAGTGTGTGCAGTGTTATAGGTCCCTATGGGACCTATAACACTGCAAAAAAAAGTGAAAAAAAAAAGTGAATAAAGATCATTTAACTCCTCCCCTATTAAAAGTTTGAATCACCCCCCTTTTCCAATAAAAAAAAAAACACAGTGTAAATAAAAATAAACATATGTGGTATCACCGCGTGCGGAAATGTCCGAATTATAAAAATGTATCATTAATTAAACCGCTCGGTCAATGGCGTGCGCGCAAAAAAATTCCAAAGTCCAAAATAGTGCATTTTTGGTCACTTTTTATATCATTTAAAAATGAATAAAAAGTGATCAATAAGTCCTATCAATGCAAAAATGGTACCGTTAAAAACTTCAGATCACGGCGCAAAAAATTAGCCCTCATACCGCCCCATACACGGAAAAATAAAAAAGTTATAGGGGTCAGAAGATGACAATTTTAAACGTATTAATTTTCCTGCATGTAGTTATGATTTTTTCCAGAAGTCCGACAAAATCAAACCTATATAAGTAGGGTATCATTTTAATCGTATGGACCTACAGAATAAATATCAGGTGTCATTTTTACCGAAAAATGTACTACGTAGAAACGGAAGCCCCCAAAAGTTACAAAACAGCGTTTTTTTTCAATTTTGTCGCACTGATTTTTTTCCCGCTTCACCATAGATTTTTGGGCAAAATGAATGACGTCATTACAAAGTAGAATTGGTGGCGCAAAAAATAAGCCATCATATGGATTTTTAGGTGTAAATTTGAAAGAGTTATGATTTTTTAAAGGCAAGGAGCAAAAAACGAAAATGCAAAAACGGAAAAACCCCTGGTCCTTAAGGGGTTAAAGGGGTACTCCGGTGAAAACCTTTTTTCTTTTAAATCAACTGGTGGCGGAAAATTAAACATATTTGTAAATTACTTCTATTAAAAAATCTTAATCCTTCCAGTACTTATTAGCTGCTGAATGCTACAGAGGAAATTCCTTTCTTTTTGGAACACTGATGACATTACGAGCACAGTGCTCTTTGCTGACATCTCTGTCCATTTTAGCAACCATGCATAGCAGATGCATAGCAGATGCATAGCAGATGCATGCTAAGGGCAGCATGGTGGCTCAGTGGTTAGCCCTGCTGCCTTGTAGTGCTGGGGACTTGGGTTCAAATCCCACTAAGGACAACAATAAATAAAGCGTTATTATTATTATGTCAGCAGAGAGAACTGTGCTCGTGATGTCATCAGAGAGCATTCCAAAAAGAAAAGAATTTCCTCTGTAGTATTCAGCAGCTAATAAGTATAGGAAGGAATAAGATTTTTTAATAGAAGTAATTTACAAATATGTTTAACTTTCTGCCTCCAGTTGATTTAAAAGAAAAAAGGTTTTTACCGGAGTACCCCTTTAAGGGGTTAATGCTCTGGGCTGCTTTATGAGCGTAAAGACTGAGATATTGCCATAGCAACCGACTTCACCACAGACTCATGCATAGTAACCATTGCAGAGTTGACTGCTTTTTGAACTGACATTGAGACAGATTGATCAACAATATTTTGTATTTGATCAGTAGATACATATTCGCAGTCTTTAGAAGAAGTTTGTTCAGAAGACATATTATATTTTATATAAAATATGAAATAATATATTGTAAAAATTATGAATTCGTTAATTTAATAACCAATTAATGTAATAATTAATTAATACAGAATTAATTATTAGATAATGGGCTGCTATAAATTATTTAGTAGCTAAATATATATATATATATATATATATATATATATATATATATGGGAATATATATATATATATATATATATATATAGGAATAGGTAATGGTGTATATTATAGGGAAAAAATATATCTAATATAACTGCACTGTCCTAAAAAGGACAGTAGGGGGCAGCAAAGTATTAGAAATGAACTGCGGATGGAAAAAAAAAAAAAAAAAAAAATTATATATATATATATATATATATATATATATATATATATATATATAAGGGGAATAAGGATACAGGAATAACGGGAACAAGTTAAAATTAGAAAATAAATATAAATCAATATTATGTAGGAAAATACTAGATAAAAATGACGGATAAGTATAATAAATAAGAATTCAATTAAATAAGTGGATAGAAAACACAAGAATAGAATATATATGAATATAACAACAACAATATATATATATATATATATATATATATATATATATATATATATGTGTGTGTGTGTGTGTACTCATCTGCGGTAGCGGCAAAGAAAGAGGAATATTTCAGTTATGCAGGACCTTGTAGCACCTAGCCTGTACATTCATTGGCCACTGTTACGTGCAGTATGTTCCCTTGTCTATACCTGTTATAGAAAAAAAAAACATACTTTTTTGAAAATTTTGTCCATTTTTAATGGGAGGGGTCTTGGGTGGGGACTATAGGATTCAAATGCGCATGTGCAAAGTAAAAACGTATACGTTTTTCCCGTATGGAACCGTATACATGTGTGTTTCCCATTAACGTCCATGTTAAAAAAAACGTACGCGGTTGCAGTACGATTTTTAAACCGGAGTCAAAACCGTGGTTGACCACGATTTTGTCTCCGGTTTAAAAATCGTACTGCAACCGCATACGTTTTTTTTTAAATGGACGTCAATGGAAAACGCACATGTATACGGTTCCATACGGGAAAAACTTATACGTTTTTACTTTGCACATGCGCATTTGAATCCTAAAGTCCCCACCCAAGACCCCTCCCATTAAAAATGGACAAAATTTTCAAAAAAGTATGGTTTTTTTTTCTATAAAAACTGACGGAACTGTATGCACTTTTAAAAACAGTATACTGTTTAAAAATGCATACGGCTTACTTTTTTCCATACTGTTCCATCTGTTTTTTTGCCATACGGTTTTCTTTAGAAAAACGGATTGAAAACAGTATGGCAAAAACGTAGTGTGAACCCAGCCTAACCCTGGAGAAACCTCCACCTGTGGCCTATTTAATGAGGTAGCAGAGAAGGGAAGTCTGTTTAAGGGTGCGTTCCCACAGGGCGTATACGCAGCGTATTTGACGCTGCGCAAAATTTATGGCAGCAGCAGGAAATACGCTGCGTATCCCTTGGTCACTATACACACAGGGCTTTCCGGCGGCAGCCCTATGTGGGCAGTGAGTTTTGGAGGCGGAGCCACGCGTCACAGACACGCCGGCATATGGCTCCGCCTCCAAAACTCACTACACACATAGGGCTGCCGCCGGAAAGCCCTGTGTGTATAGTGACCAAGGGATACGCAGCGTATTTCCCGCTGCTGCCATAAATTTTGCGCAGCGTCAAATACGCTGCGTATACGCCCTGTGGGAATGAACCCTAAAAGGAAGTCAGACAGTGTAGTCTGAGCTCTCCCCAGAAGACAGCAAGGTGGCTCTACGGGGGAGGCAGGGGTCATGGTGAGGAACACACAGAGCTGTCAGTGACCCCAACAGTGAAGTGTGGACGAGACACACAGCAAGAGGTTGCAAACGCTGTGTGTGAACAGTGAGTAGAAGATTGCAGGAGGCATAAGTTTAACTGGCCGGGAAAAGCCCACCAGTGGATAGTCAGGACATGCTGGATTGTTTAGTTAGTGACTAGGAGGTCTAGGGTTTTGTTTGTTCCTGTCTTATGTTTTTATTTATCCTGCAAACTGTCTAATAAAGGTGGCGAGGGGCCAGACTTGCATAAAGTACTGTTGTTTGCTGGTTTATTGAAGCGGAAACGTGTCCTGTGGTGGTGTCAAGGAAGATCCCCAAGCTATTCTCAGGGAGAAATCCTTACACTGCAAACTGTATACCTGTGTATCTAAAAAGTTTTCTTGCTATCTGTTGAAAAAATGTTTAATATTGCTGCTATCTTTTGCAGTAAAGAAAGAAAATGTATATAATGCAATGCCTCCTGTCTTGAAATAAAATCTAGTTCCTCTCCAGCAGGACTTTTAGACCTTTAGCTAAGGATGGTCATTTACAGGGATAGGAATCCATATTTTTTTCTTCTCAAAGGGGTTTCACTGTGTGTTAAATGGTTGACAACACCACAGTTATTCTTATCTGGTGCAGAGATGGCTGATAATAGGGAACAATATTCTTGGTGTGATGTGTTGGAGGAAAAACCTTAACCCCTTAAGGACCCAGGCTTTTTCATTTTTTTTCATTTTCAATTTTTCCTCCTTAACTTTAAAAAATCATAACTCTTTAAAATTTTCACCTAAAATTATTTATAATGGCTTATTTTTTGCGTCACTAATTCTACTTTGTAATGACATTAGTCATTTTACCCAAAAATCTATGGTGAAACGGGAAAAGAAATCAATGTGTGACAAAATTGATGAAAAAACACTATTTTGTAAGTTTTGGGGGCTTCCGTTTTTATGCAGTACATTTTTCGGCAAAAATGACACCTCATCGTTATTCTGTAGGTCCATACGATTAAAAAGATACCCTACTTATATAGGTTTTATTTTGTATCACTTCCGAAAAAAATCATGAATACATGCAGGAAAATTTATACGTTTAAAATGGTCATCTTCTGACCCCTATAACTTTAAAAATTTTCTGTGTTTAGGGCGCTATGAGGGCTCATTTTTTGCGCCGTGATCTGACGTTTTTAGCGGTACCATTTTTGTTCTGATCAGACTTTTTGATCACTTTTTAGTGGTATAAAAAGTGATCAAAAATGCTCTATTTTGGACTTTGGACGTGCGGTTTAAAAAGCGGTATATTTTTATAATTCGGACATTTCCGCACGCGGCAATACCACATATGTTTATTTTTATTTACACTGTCGTTTTTTTATCCTTGGAAATGCCGGGTGGTTCAAACTTTTATTAGGGGAAGGGATAATTGAAAGGGTTAATGATTTTTTTACACTTTTCTTATGCAATATTATAGCTCCTATAGGGGGCTATGACATTGCATTAACTGATCTTTTACACTGATTGATTAATCTCCATAGGAATGGATCAATCGGTGTTTTCGGCGATTGAATGCTCAAGCCTGGATCTCAGGCTTGAAGCATTCATTCGGCGATCGGACAGCACAGGAGAAGGTAAGAAGACCTCCTCCTGTGCTACAGCTGTTCGGGATGCCGCGGTATAATTATACCGCGGCGATCCTGAACAGCTCCCTGAGCTAGCTGGGCACTTTTACTTTTGTTTTTAGCTTTTGTTTTTTATCCTTAAAGGAGTACTCTGGTGAAAAACTTTATTTTTTTTTTTTTATCAACTGGTGCCAGAAAGTTAAACAGATATGTAAATTACTTCTATTAAAAAATCTTAATCCTTCCTGTACATATTAGCTGCTGAATACTACAGCGGAAATTCTTTTCTTTTTGAAACACAGAGCTCTCTGCTGACATCATAAGAACAGTGCTCTCTGCTGACATCTCTGTCCATTTTAGGAACTGTCCAGAACAGCAAATGTTTGCTATGGGGATTTCCATTTACACTGTGCTCATGATGTCAGCAGACAGCTCTGTGTTTCAAATGGAAAAGAATTTCCACTGTAGTATTCAGCAGCTAATAAGTACAGGAAGGATTAAGATTTTTTAATAGAAGTAATTTAAAAATCTTTTTAACTTTCTGGCACCAGTTGATTTAAAAAAAAAAAAAAAAAAAAGTTTTTCACCGGAGTACTCCTTTAACCCCTTAACGACGCAGGACGTATATTTACGTCCTGCGCCGACTCCCGCGATATGAAGCGGGATCGCGCCGCGATCCCGCATCATATCGCGTGGGTCCCGGCGCTAATCAACGGCCGGGGCCCACGGCTAATACCACACATCGCCGATCGCGGCGATGTGCGGTATTAACCCTTTAGAAGCGACGGTCAAAGCTGACCGCCGCTTCTAAAGTGAAACTGAAAGTATCCCGGCTGCTCAGTCGGGCTGTTCAGGACCGCCGCGGTGAAATCGCGGCGTCCCGAACAGCTGATCGGACACCGGGAGGGCTCTTACCTGCCTCCTCGGTGTCCGATCGACGAATGACTGCTCCGTGCCTGAGCTCCAGGCAGGAGCAGTCAAGCGTCGATAATGCTGATCACAGGCGTGTTAATACACGCCTGTGATCAGGATGAGAGATCAGTGTGTGCAGTGTTATAGGTCCCTATGGGACCTATAACACTGCAAAAAAAAAGTAAAAAAAAAAAAATTTATAAAGGTCATTTAACCCCTTCCCTAATAAAAGTTTGAATCACCCCCCTTTTCCCATAAGAAAAATAAAACAGTTTAAAAAAAAATAAAAATAAACATATGTGGTATCGCCGCGTGCGTAAATGTCCGAACTATAAAAATATATCATTAATTAAGCCGTACGGTCAATGGCGTACGCGCAAAAAAATTCCAAAGTCCAAAAAAGCGTATTTTGGTAACTTTTTATAACATTAAAAAATGAATAAAAAGTGATCAAAAAGTCAGATCAAAACAAAAATCATACCAATAAAAACTTCAGATCACGGCGCAAAAAAATGAGTCCTCATACCGCCCCGTACGTGGAAAAATAAAAAAGTTATAGGGGTCAGAAGATGACATTTTTAAACGTATAAATTTTCCTGCATGTAATTATGATTTTTTCCAGAAGTGCGACAAAATCAAACCTATATAAGTAGGGTATCATTTTAACCGTATGGACCTACAGAATAATGATAAGGTGTAATTTTTACCGAAATATGCACTGCGTAGAAACGGAAGCCCCCAAAAGTTACAAAATGGCGTTTTTTTTTCGATTTTGTCGCACAATGATTTTTTTTTTCCGTTTCGCCGTGCAAAGTAGAATTGGCGACGCAAAAAATAAGCCATAATATGGATTTTTAGGTGGAAAATTGAAAGGGTTATGATTTTTTAAAGGTAAGGAGGAAAAAACGAAAGTGCAAAAACGGAAAAACCCTGAGTCCTTAAGGGGTTAAGGATAAAATGAAAAAATTATTTAATATACACATCCAGACACCTCGCAACAGATTTAGAATACACTCTCTGACACTATATACAGTTTTTGGCTGGGTTTTTTTAGTGGCTACACCTCCACCTCAGAGTTGGAGTCCGAGTATTCAGCGACCAGGCCAGATGTAGGGCTGTGCTTCTGACAGTCCATGTCTCATTGTCCCCGACTGCCCACATCCCTCATTGCTGTGACCAGCTGCTGACTCCTCTGCTTTCTGACTCCACTGTACTACGCCAAGGGCTATGGCGGACACCCCGGGGTCTGATCATTAGATTTTTTAATTGAGTTCCCTGTTGTCTGGATCTTCCCATCACTTGCAGAAGACCAGGTGCGGCTTATGATCTCCAAACACTTCTTCTGCTGCTTCTGGTTGTACACTGTAATAGGATAAACCATCAATGACGTCAAAAGAGACAAATCATGTTTTGGGAAAGCTGGGTGACAATTACGGAAAAATTAAGGAAAAAATAAAATCAGTGCATAAAATAATGTTACCAATTTTTCTGCTGTGCGAACCTTGGTTATGTGTGTTACAGATAGAACTGGACAAGCAGCTATTGAACATGGTGGTCATGTGATGTCATCAGAGAGTGGAGCTGAATTATGTTCCTGCTTGGGGGTATACGAGTGGGTGGGATCTGACTAACTGTCCCCTTAACCGATGATGAAGATGCCATGGGACACTTCTGGGTCTGCTCCCACAGCGGTGACTTCTCCTATAGTGGTTATGGAAGCCATGCTGCAGGAGTGAAGAATATCCTGTGTAGGAGGGCCCAACGACCTCAATAACACTACGCCAGGGCGATGCTTTGGAAGCCATTCCCACATACAGGAGTGCAATAGAGGTTATGGACAGACACCATGGGGGACATGTATCAAAGATTTTACCCCTGTTTTGTGTGTATTTTTTTCCGCTAAATTTTGCGCAAGCCCTTTTTTTGCGCATTTTTTTGCGCACATTTTGGTAGAGCATGTCCTCCAGATGTGGCTGAATCAGGGTACCTTGGAGTGACATCTATAGTACACATGGATTTATTACCTGCGTACTTTTCCTTTGCACCAAAAATTTTGACGCAAGTGCGTCTTTTTCCCCGTAAATATAAGCCAACTTTAACTGCACGTAGCGATCCTTTCTATCTCCATTCCTCATTTGGTTTGCTTTATATTGCTTTTTACTCCTTGGTTATTCCAAAGCACTTTTAAAATAATTTGCATATAGAATATTTGTTTACAGTTCAGTTATTCATTAGATCACTTGTATATTGGTATTTTATGATCCAACAATTTAATACATTTACATAGGAAATGTTTGATTACTTATCATTGAACAAGCTCCGTCACATTAAAATAGCTTTGTATCCACTTAACACTGTAGATCATTCTCCTTTTATTTTTACAATTTACTGATTTCCATTATACTTTTCCCCAGCGCCCGGTAAGATGGAGGCCATCACTGATAGCCAGCCATCTTACCATTTGACCACGGGGGGTTTCATCCACCCCCCCCCCCCCCCCCCAGCGATCACTGCTATCAGCTAGTCAAATCTGACTAGCTGATAGCAGAGTTTCGCTATGAGAATACTTAGCAGCGCGGTGTGTGAGTTCGGATCACGGAGATCGGGACACACACCGCTCTGCTAAGTGTCCCTGACCCGTCCCCCGGCGTCACTTACCCGGCCATGCAGTGTCCCGAGCGGTCCCGGCGCAAGCGGCGTCCTCCAGGCGGTCCCGGAGATGGTGCGTCCCCGCGGTGAGTTTGCAGCAGCAGGGCGGCATCTTCATTGGCAGCAGTGAGATTGCCGTAAAGCAATCTCACTGCTGCCTCTGGGAGTTTCAAAACTGCAACTCCCAGCATGCCCAGACAGCCTTTGGCTTTCTGGGCATGCTGGGAGTTGTAGTTTTGCAACATCTGGAGGGCCACAGTTTGGAAACCGCTGTATAATGGTCTCCAATCTGTGCTCTTCCAGATGTTCCAAAATTACAAATCTCAGCATGCTCAGTCTGTCCAGGCATGCTGGGAGTTGTAGTTCTCTAACATCTGGAAGAGCACAGATTGGAGACCATTATACAGTGGTCTCCAAACTGTGGACCTCCAGATGTTGCAAAACTACAACTCCCAGCATAAAAGACTGCCCAAGCATGCTGGGAGTTGTAGTTCGTCAACATCTGACCCTTCAGATATTGCCGAAATACAACTTCCAGCATGTCTGGCCATGCTGGGAATTATAGTTTTGCAACAGCTGGAGGCACACTAGTTGGGAAACATTGTTCGTTTCCTAACTCTTTTTCCCAACTCATGTTCCTCCAGCTGTGCCTCCAAACTATAACGCCCAGTAAAAAACTTTCAAGTGTTTTGCAACCAGTGTGCCTTCAGCTGTTGCATAACTACAACCCTCAGCATGCACGGACTGCCAAAGGGCATGCTGGGAGTTGTAGCAGTATGCCTCCAGCTGTTGCATAACTACAAGTTCCAGCATGTCCTTCTGCTGTCACTGCATGCTGAGATTTGAAGTTTTTGCAACAGCTGAAGGCACACTGGTTGCGAAACACTGAGTCTGTTTCCGTGTTTCGCAACCAGTGTGCCTCCAGCTGTTGCAAAACTACAACTCCCAGCATGCACGGACAGCCGAAGGGCATGCTCGGAGTTGTAGTTTTGCAACAGCTGGATGTCCCCCCCCCCTCCCCCCAATGTTAATGGACAGGGTACACTCACATGGGCGGAGGTTTACAGAGAGTGCTGCAAGATTGAGATGCAGCAAACTCGCTGTGAACCCCCACCCGTGTGACTGTACCCTAAAAACACTACACTACACTACACTTAAATAAAATAAGTAAAAAAACACTACATATACACATACCGCTACACAGCCCCCCTCCCCTCCCCAATAAATATGAACGTCTGGTACAGCACTGTTTCCAAAATGGAGCCTCCAGCTGTTGCAAAACAACAACTCCCAGTATTGCCGGACAGCCATTGACTGTCCAGGCATGTTGGGAGTTTTGCAACAGCTGGAGGCACCCTGTTTGGGAAACACTGGCATAGAATACCCCTATGTCCACCCCTATGCAAAACCCTAATTTAGGCCTCAAATGCGCATGGCGCTCTCACTTTGGAGACCTGTCGTATTTCAAGGCAACATTTTAGGGTCACATATGGGGTATCGCCGTACTCGGGAGAAATTGCCTTACAGATTTTGGGGGGCTTTTTCTCCTTTTACCCATTATGAAAAGGAACAGTTGGAGTCTACACCAGTATGTTAGTGTATAAAAATAAAATTATTTACACTGACATGCTGGTGTTGCCGCATACTTTACATTTTCACAAGAGGTAAATGGGAAAAAAGATCCCCATTTTTTGGGACACAATTTAGCCAGAGTACGGAGATACCACATATGTGGGCGCAAAGTGCTCTGCGGGCGCACAACAAGGCCCATAAGGTAGAGTGCACCATGTACATTTGAGGTGATTTGCACAGGGGTGTCACAGATGTTAAATGAAGAATAAGGACATTGGCATAATTGATGTGTTATAATTGGGTGCAAAAAGTGATATTACTAACGCTGGATGCGGGTGTCGTGACGTCACGGCCATGCCCCCTCAATGCAAGTCTATGGGGGGGATGGCGTCATGGCTCCCATAGAGATGAATGGAGGGGCATGTTTGTACCAGCTGATCTGCTATGTGTAAAACATCACACACACAGCAGCTCAGCCGGGGCCGAGTCTGGGCCCTGTACAGGAGATCGCGGGGGCTGGACATACTGGGAGTTATAGTTCTCTCCTGTAATATCTCCTCTTGTAAGTTTTGCTGATAACCCATGATAATAGTCTAGACATGCTGGAAGTTGTAGTTCTCTCATCTTATACCTCCCCCTGTAATGCCCTCTGATATCACATAATAACAGCCTGGATATGCTGGGAGTTGTAGTTCTCTCCTCTTATACCTCCTCATAATGTCTTCTGATATCCCATAACAGTCTAGACATGCTGGTTGTATTTCTCTTATACCTCCTCCCTGTAATGTCCTCTGATATCCCATAATGATAGCCTGGACTTGCTGGGAGTTGTAGTTCTCTCCTCTTATACCGCCTACTTGTAATGTCCTCTGATATTGACATAATAATGGGCTGGACATGCTGGGAGTTGTAGTTCTCTTATACCTCCTCCTTGTAATGTCCCCAGATATCCCATAATGATAGCCTGGACTTGCTGGATGTTGTAGTTCTCTCCGCTTATACCTCCTACTTGTAATGTCCTCAGATATCGACATAATAACAGGCTGGACATGCTGGGAGTTGTAGTTCTCTTATACCTCCTCCTTGTAATGTCCCCAGATATCCCATAATGACAGCCTGGACTTGCTGGATGTTGTAGTTCTCTCCGCTTATACCTCCTACTTGTAATGTCCTCAGATATCGACATAATAACAGGCTGGACATGCTGGGAGTTGTAGTTCCACCATAAGCACATCTTACTATCACACTGACTTTTCTGGCACAATGTTGCCCCTCTCCTCTTGGGTTCTGGTTGTTCTATAGAGGAGACTCCTCAATTCTACAGTAGCTGCATCCTCCTCTATTCATTTGGGTTCCCTGCTCTGCAGCTTCCTGTACCATGTGACCAATCAGTCACATGGTGTACCACATGGTGTGCTGACATCACTAAGGTCCTTCTACACTATCCGCGACTGATCTTTCTCCAGGAAGACATGAGTGTGCCCCGGGAGCTGCAGGTTAGTGAGGGCTGAGGAAGCTGCACTGTGCCCCCGACAGGAGGCGCTATCCCAGGAGCTGCTGACAGAAGTGCGCTGCGCCTGCCTGTACTTGTCTCCTAAGTTACCACACAGTGACGGCTGAGTGACACCTGACATCAGGAGGAGCCCATGAGACCTGTGCAGGTATGTGTGTGCCGTGCTACGTATCTACTGCACACTATAAGAAACCCTGTGAGGAGCAGTATATATATATATATATATATATATATATATATATATATACACATACACACCATGTATGATAATGACACTCATGCTTATACTGTAGACCAGTGTTTCCCAACCAGGGTGCCTCCAGCTGTGGCCAAACTACAATTCCCAGCATGCCCGGACAGCCTTTGGCTGTCCGGGCATGCTGGGAGTTGTAGTTTGGCCACAGCTGGAGGCACCCTGGTTGGGAAACACTGCTGTAGACTCTACATATAATGTGAGTATGTTCGGTTTATGTGCCAGGAAAGTGCCCCCTGTATACAGTGACTGTAGCTGGAGGTGACCATACACCCAGGTGGTATGTGGCAGCATCCTATCTTTTCCCTGTATGGAGAAGTTTCTATTAATGTACAGTGGGCCATGTACACTGCACCATAGCCTTTTTTTAGGGGTACTCCACTGGAAAACATTATTATTATTATTATTATTATTTTTAATCAACTGGTGCCAGAACATTAAACAGATTTGTAAATGACTTCTATTAAAAAATCTTAATCCTTCCAGTACTTATTAGCTGCTATATGCCCCACAGGAAGTTCTTTTCTTTTTGAATTTCCTTTCTGTCTGACCACAGTGCTCTCGTTGACACCTCTGTCCATGTCAGGAACTGTCCAGAGCAGGAGAAAATCCCCATAGCAAACCTATCCTGCTCTGGACAGTTCCTAAAATGGACAGAGTAATCAGCAGAGAGCACTTCTGGTCAGACAGAAAGAAAAGAACTTCCCGTGGAGCATATAGGAGATGATAAGTACTGGAAGGATTAAATTTTTTTAATAGAAGTAATTTACAAATCTGTTTAACTTTCTGGCACCAGTTGATAAAAAAAAAAAAAAAAAAAAAAGTTTTCCAGTGGAAAAGCATAGGGGCCTATGGCCGTGGTATGTAGTTGTATGACTGTTGGATCCAGGGGAAGCAAAGGTTTTTGGCTGCAGCTCCTCCCCCCCCCCCCCCCCCCCCTATTGCAGTAAATATCTATGCTTTGAGTATGCATGTTCATGAGGTAATATTGGGGGATATCTGATATAGCTTGGTTTACTTTATATTTGCTTTTCTTCAAGTTCGATTTGTCTACCTGAATCACATGCAACTGATGTGATTGTTTAAGATAATATATAGACAACTCTGCCAGTCACATGACAAGGAGCTGGGGAAAGTTGCCTGCCCGGTTAGTTATCATTAGAGATAAGCGAACTTATAATAAATTTGATTAATCACGAACTTCTCGGTTCGGCAGTTGATGACTTATCCTGCGTAAATTAGTCCAGCTTTCAGGTGCTCTGGTGGGCTGGAAAAGGTGGATACAGTCCTAGGAAAGAGTCTCCTAGGACTGTATCCACCTTTTCCAGCCCACGGGAGCACCGGAAAGCTGAACTAATTTATGCAGGATAAGTCAGCGACCGCCGAGCCGAGAAGTTCGTGACGAATCGAGTTTACTGTAAGTTCGCTTATCTCTAGTTATCATGTCTGTTTTTTTTTTTTTTTTTTGACTCACGGACTTCTGTGACTGTCCCATACATCCTAAAGCAATGCCATTCAGAACAGATGACTGGAACGGATTTTCAATTGCATTTCACAGCATCAACATGAGTTTTGGTCCCAACCTATTTAATCCTTCATCAGATCTCTGGCTTCTCCTGACACCTCTGTCATAGTAACTGTGTCCCCCGTGACATAACAATTCTAAAAACTAGGGATCGACCGATTATCGGTTTGGCCGATATTCCCGATTTTGGAAATTATCGGTATTGGCAATTACCTTGCCGATATGCCGATAATGACACCCCTCCCCACCACCCCGCCTCCCAGGCCAGAGACCACCGCCGAGACCACCACCGCTGCCCCATCCCCAGTTTTATAATTACCTGTTCCCAGGGCCTGCGCTACTTCTGGCTCCTGCGCGCTGCGCAGCACAATGACGAGTGACTTCCTCAACACTACGCCACCGTCAGTGCGCACAGTGACAGCTCAGGACACCGCCGGAGCCAGAAGCAGGGCGGTCGATCCCTACTAAAAACATCTCATCTTTTTGCATATGATACAACACGTAAAATAAATAAGATTTGTAATGTACTCCCTGTTTAAAAAAAATAAATCTTTATGTCTCTTTCATGGCCTTAAAATATCTGGCCACTAGGGGTCTCCCTTCTGGTCCAGAACACATTCCATCTGCTCAAAAGCACAGACTTTGGTCTCCTTGCAGGAGACCAAACTCGGGAAGTGTGGTCTGGCCATAGGCAGTGAACAGCACTCGCTCTCTGTCTGTGTTTGAAACAGCAAACAATCAAAACATAGATTTATTGGGGTCATATGCCAGACCCTGATCTAAATTATCAGAAAAGTTCCCAGCAATGTCCAATTATAAAGAAAAAGGGGGGGGGGGGGGGGGGGGGGGGAGTGCCTAAAACATATTTATTGATATACATTAAAAGCCACCATAAACGCCGGGAAGTAAACCCTCTCCAAAATAAAGGGCTAATATTAAAATATCATATACATATGATCAGCAATGATGATAATTCACAATAATTGACCACAGAGTAACAAAAATGGGCCCCAATGGCCACTGGTAGATAATGTAGTTGTGACATACACACATTATATATCAAATATCATGTCGCAAGGGTACAGGTGAATCACCTGACACCCTTCCCAAAATGTGTGTATGAAACAGGGAGAGTGAGTGCTATTCACTGCCTATGACCAGACCACACTTCCTGAGTTTGGTCTCCTGCCAGTCCAGCAGGAGACCAAAGTCTGTGCTTTTGAGCAGGCGGAGTGTGGTCTGGACCAGAAGGGAGACCCCTAGTGGCCAGATTTATAAGGCCATAAAAGTGACATAAAGACATATTTTCTTACAGGGAGTAAATTACAAATCTTATTTATTTTACCTGATGTATCATTTGCAAAATATATATATATTTTTTTTAATGACCATGCCCATTTAACAGAAATGTATGACTAAATAGCCAGGTGGGTGTTACCCTGATGGGCGCGTGTCCCTGCATGACCATCTTTGATTGGATAGGCCTACGCAGACAGTGAAGGGAAACCTTGTTGGCTATTAAAGGGGTACTCCCCTGGAATACTTTTTTTTTTTTTTTTTATCAATTGGTGCCAGAAAGTTCAACAGATTTGTAAATTACCTCTATTAAAAAATCTTAATCCTTTCAGTACTTCTCCGCTGTTGTATGTTCCACATGAAGTTCTTTTCTTTTTGAATTTCCTTTCTGTGTGACCACAGTGCTCTCTGCTGACACCTCTGTCCATTTTAGGAACTGTCCAGAGCAGGATATGTTTCCTATGGGGATTTGCTCCTACTCTGGACAGTTCCTAAAATGGACAAAGGTGTCAGCAGAGAGCACTGTGTTCAGACAGAAAAGGTTAAGATTTAACTGTTTAACTTTCTGGCACCAGTTGATTTAAATAAAAAATGTTTTCCAGTGGAGTACCCCTTTAAGTTACACAAGAAATATGGAGGAATGGAACAACACACATAAGAAAAGATGTTCCAAAATAGTGTTTGCATTGGGAATACAAGTATTTAGTAAAATGGATAGGTCGGGAACTTATTTTTTACATGTAGCTTTGTAAATATTAAGTACGGTACATTAGAAGTCTTCTAAGATTTTTATTTCTATATAAAAAAGCCCAAGTACAGAAGCGGAATGCATTGGTCCCAGAAGTCTTAGGTGAATGCTTATGACATTTTACAGTAGCAGGTACATTATTCCTTATAGTACACACCTTTACTTCTGCTGGCCCTTTTTTGAAGATTATGGGGATCTTCATATCGATCATTCATTGATATGAGAAACCTTATCCTTCCAGGAAGTTTTCAGCGTCTGAGGTGAAGTTTAATAAGAACAGTCCAGCTACCAAAGCCTTACATGCCAGTCACCCATTAGTTGACACAGGAGAAGGAAGATCCTGCGCAGCACTCTGTAACAGATCTCTTCTGCTGGCAGAGATAATCACTTGGTTCTGCCATCAGAATGTAGTGTCTATACAAAAAAGAAGAAAAATAGTTGCTGCATAAAATTTAACGTCATGCATTTTGGCCCAAATTTTAGTAATATTCTGGTTCATTTTGTAAATTTATCAATGGTGCCTTGAACGTATGTGCTTTGTTAAAGGGGTTATCCAGGAAAAAACTTTTTTTTATATATCAACTGGCTCCAGAAAGTTAAACAAATTTGTAAATTACTTCTATTAAAAAATCTTAATCCTTTCAGTACTTATGAGCTTCTGAAGTTAAGGTTGTTCTTTTCTGTCTAAGTCTTCTCTGATGACACCTGTCTCGGGAATCGCCCAGTTTAGAAGAGGTTTGCTATGGGATTTGCTTCTTAACTGGGCGTTTCCCGAGACAGATGTCCTCAGAGAGCACTTAGACATAAAAGAACAACCTTAACTTCAGAAGCTCATAAGTACTGAAAGGATTAAGATTTTTTAATAGAAGTAATTTACAAATCTGTTTAACTTTCTGGAGCCAGTTGATATATATATAAAAAAAAGTTTTTTCCTGGATAACCCCTTTAAACTGGATATTTTGCCAGGAGAAATCCATTGAAATATCTGGTGAGTTTATTAAAAATAATTCAGAATTGTTTGTATTCCAAAACTATTCAAAAGGTGGAATAAAGTTGTTATTTGAACATTTATCATAGGAAATGATTATTTTATACATTTTGCTTCTTTTCTTTTAGAATTTAATGCCTGTGTTTTGGGATGGCTGACAACCATGAAGATGTTCTTCACCTGCCATTTGTGGATGGGTCCTTTATTGAAGGTGTAAGCAACCAAGTGATTGTCGCAGTAGTCATCAGTTTACTCTTCATTGCTGCGCTCACATATTTAATGTTACAGTAAGTCTTCTTAGTTGTTTTTGTATATTTTGTAAAAATATTTAATATCAGTAGAGTAATGTCTATGAACAGTATACTAACTAGTCTGAGTGGATTCTCCAACAGTCTAAGGTTACAAAATGTGCAAGTTGTCATGGTAAAAAGGAGCAAGTTTAAATGAACTGGTGCCAGAAAGTTAAACAAATTTAGTAAATTACTTTTATAAAAAAAATCTTAATCCTTTTAGTACTTTTTAGCAGCTACAGAGTATGCTACAGAGGAAAATCTTTACTTTTTGAATTTCTTTTTTGTCTTGTCCACAGTGCTCTCTGCTGACACCTCTGTCCATATCAGGAACTGTCCAGAGCAGCATAGATTTGATATGAGGATTTTCTCCTGCTCTGGACAGTTCCTGATACAGGCATCAGGTGTCAGCAGAGAGCACTGTGGACAACACAAAAAAAAAATTTCAAACAATAAAGATTTTCCTATGTAGAAAACAGCTGCTAAAAAGTACTGAAAGGATTAAGATTTACAAATCTGTTTAACTTTCTGGCACCAGTTCATTTAAAAAGAAAAAAGTTTTCCACAGGAGTACCCCTTTTAACATGCCTAATCCTTGCATTCTATTAAACCATAGTTCCCATATGCATGATGTTCCCATACACGTCAAATTGCTGATGGGTAGCCTAATTCCTTTAGACCTTTTTTCAGCAATAAATCATCCTTTTTTTCTTTTGTCCTTATTTGTTTTAGCAAAAATGTTCTTGTTTTTGCCCATTTTATTTGGAAAACACCAAAGTGTTATATCTGTAATATCAGCTAATCTAATTTTTGTATTGTAAGCATTTTGTCTATTAAGTTCTGTTTTAATGATTCAAACTTAATGTTATCTTTTCACAGAACTAATGTTTTCCATTTGTTAAACAGAAGTGAGCAGCAAAACATTCACCCCGAAAATCAAGAAAGGGTAAGAGCTATTAGGGAGCAACTACAAAATGAACAGGTATGTATATTGTTAGGCATGCTCAACCTAAATATTTGGGAGTCGTAAGCGCAAATGAAATACACCCTTACTAGCTTTTTCTATGTTAATCCAATGCATTTGCCTAATTTTTCTATCAGTTTAATGTTTTCCTATCTTTTCATATAGTAGGTGTCTGGGGTAAATACACATATTTTCTTCTAGAATTTTTCATTAATTTCTTATGTATCTTTATAGGTGTGAGAGCTTCATTTCTCTGATACAGAGCTCTAGATCTTCTATAGAG
Organism: Hyla sarda; assembly: GCF_029499605.1. NCBI lineage: Eukaryota > Metazoa > Chordata > Amphibia > Anura > Hylidae > Hyla > Hyla sarda. Next base: position 308,912,960 of record NC_079189.1, read on the forward strand.
AGAGCTTATGAAGTTACTACATATTATTATATTGAATTCACTATAGTGAATGTGTGTTATCTTTATGAACTTTATATTGCTGTAGTGGATTTGGAGCTCTGTATAAAAATATGAATGGAGCTTTGATTGCTATGTGTATATATATATATATATATATATATATATATATATATATATATATATATTCATTTAATGGATAAAGATATTTAGGAAATGAATGTAAAGAGAACTTTGGTCCTAAAACCGTCGGGATCATAAAAAGCGTCATCTTTAAACTAATACATATAGTACCGCTGCATCTGTAACAACCTGGCTATAAAACAGCCAAGTGACAGACTCTTTTTATTAAGACCAAACTTCTTTTTATTGTTATAATTAGTGATGAGCAAAGTTGCAGTAATTCGATTCATCACAAACTTCTCGGCTCGGCAGTTGCTGATTTTAGCCTGCATAAATTAGTTCAGCTTTCAGGTGCTCCGGTGGGCTGGAAAAGGTGGATACAGTCCTAGGAGAGAGTCTCCAGCCCACCAGAGCACCTAAAAGCTGAACTAATTTATGCAGGCTAAAGTCAGTACAGCCGAGCCGAGAAGTTTGTGACAAATCAAATTACTGTAACTTTGCTCATATCTAGTGACTCCATAAAAAATGACCGTTTTTTGTTAACCTACTTCCCTAAAAATGTGCAACTTAAAATGTCATATGTACCTTACCCACAAAAAAACACCTATAAATTGCAAATACAATAAAATCTTGTAATAATTTTACTTTTGTTCTGTGGGTATTTTTCAAAGTTTTTTTTCTGAAGAAATGCAGGGGAAATAATATACTTCATGTGTTCTACAGAACTGAATGAATTGATGACTTACATTAGGTGAAGAATATTATAATATTTCGATAAATCTTAGTCCATCTATTCTTTTCCAGATCCCCTGTCACCCTCGCCCATATACAGTGGGGAAAACAAGTATTTGATACACTGCCGATTTTGCAGGTTTTTCTACTTACAAAGCCTATAGAGTTCTGTAATTTGTGTAATAGGTACTCTACAACTGTGAGAGACAGAATCTAAAGCAAAAATCCAGAAAATCACATTGTATGATTTTTTTCATTTTATTAATTTGCATTTTATTGCATGGCATAAACATTTGATACATCAGAAAAGCATAACTTAATATTTGGTACATAAACCTTTTGTTTGCAATCCCAGAGATCAAATGTTTCCTGTAGTTCTTGAACAGGTTTGCACACATTACAGCAGGGATTTTGTCCCACTCCTCCATACAGACCTTCTCCAGATCCTTCAGGTTTCAGGGCTGTCGCTGGGCAATCTGGACTATAGGCTTCCTCCAAAGATTTTCCATTGGGTTCAGGTCTGGAGACTGGCTAGGCCACTCCAGAACCTTGAGATGTTTATTACAGAGCCCCTCCTTAGTTGCCCTGGCTGAGTGTTTCAGGTGTTGTCATGCTGGAAGACCCAACCACGACCGATCTTCAATGCTCTTACTGATTGAAGGAGGTTGTTGGCCAAGATGTCGAGATACATGGCCTCGTCCATCCTTACCTCAATACAGTTTAGTTGTCCTGTCCCCTTTGCAGAAATGCAGCCCCAAAGAATGATGTTCCCACCTCCATGCTTCAAGATTGGGATGGTGTTCTTGAGGTTGTAGTCATCCTTCTTCCTTCAAACACAGCGAGTTTAGACCAAAAAGCTCTATTTTTGTCTCATCAGCCCACATGACCTTTTCCCATTTTTCCTCTGGATCATCCAGATGGTCATTGACAAACTTCAGATGGGCCTGTACATGCACTGGCTTTAGCAGGGGGACCTTGCATGCGATCAAGGATTTTAATCCATGACAGCGTAGTGTGTTACTAACGGTTTTCTTGGAGACTGTGGTCCAAGCTTTCTTCAGGTCATTGACCAGGTCCTGCTGTGTAGTTCTGGGCTGATCCCTCACCTTCCTCATGATCATGGATGCCCCACGAGGTGAGATCTTGCATAGAGCCCAAGGCCGAGGGAGATTGACCATCATCTTGAGCTTCTTCCATTTTCTAATTGCGCCAACAGTTGTTGCCTTCTCACCAAGCTGGTTGACTATTGTCCTGTAGCCCACCCCAGCCTTGTGCAGGTCTACAATTTTATCCTGATGTCCTTACACAGTTTTCTGGTCTTGGGCATTGTGGAAAGGTTGAAGTTTGTTTGATTGGGTGTGGACAGGTGTCTTTTATACAGGTAACAAGTTCAAACAGGTGCAATTAATACAGGTACAGTGGAGTGGAGAACAAGCGAGCTTCTTAAAGAAAAAATAACAGGTCTGTGAGAGCCGGAATTCTTACTGGTTGGTAGGTGATCAAATACTTATGTCATTCAATAAAATGCAAATTAATTTAATTGAAGAGTACCTATGATAAAAAAAAAGTACGGACCTCTAAATGCTTTGTAAGTAGGAAAACCTGCAAAATCGGCAGTGTATCAAATACTTGTTCTCCCCACTGTATCTTTATAAGGGGAACTCCGGTGGAATTTATTTTCTTTCTAAATCAGCTGGTGCCAGAAAGTTAAATAGATTTGTAAGTGACTTCTATTAAAAAATCTTTACCATTACAGTACTTTTTGGCGTCCGTATGCTACAGAGGAAATTCTATTCTATTTGAATTTCTTTTTTGTCTTGTCCACAGTGCTCTCTGCTGACACCTCTCTCCGTGTCAGGAACTGTCCAGAGCAGCATAAGTTTGCAATGGGGATTTTCTCCTGCTCTGGACAGTTCCTGAGACAGACATCAGGTGTCAGCATAGAGCACAGTGGACAAGACAAAAAAAAGCAAAAAGAATTTCCTCTGTAGCATACAGCTGCTAAAAAGTACTGGAAGGGTAAACATTTTTTAATAGAAGTAATTTACAAATCTGTTTATTTTTCTGGCACCAGTTGATTTAAAAAAAAAATATTTTCAATTGAAGTACCCCTTTAACCTGTTGGGGACGAAGGGCGTATGCATATGCCCTTGCGTCCTGGTACTTAAGGACGAAGGGCGTATCCTCAGCAGGCCCCCATATCTATCAGCAGGCCCCCCGTGCAAATGCCCAGGGGGGACATTAGACCCCCCCATGTCGGCGATCGGCGCAAATCGCAAGTGAATTCACACTTGCGATTTGTGCAGATTCTGGGTTATTACGGGTCTATGGTGACCCGGAATATAAGGCTGAGCGCGGTTGTCTAAGCCCCCACGATCCCCCTGAAGCTATAGGAGTGAGGTGGCAGGGGTCTAGACGCGACCACCAATAGCAGATCGGGGGCGGAGGGGTTTACTTTAGTTTTCCCCGTCCTGCCCACCCACAATAGGCGGGGCAGAACGGGGAAACGACGGGGAACGGCGCCGACGTCCACTTACCCGTCTGGAGGCTGCGTAGCGACGGTGATCGGCGGCGACGGAGATCTGCGGGCGGCGTGCGGCAGAAGAGGACAGCTCCCTGGATGCGACGGAAGCTGGTGAGTTGCCTAGCAACATCTAGAGGGCTACAGTCTGAGACCACTATAGTGGTCTCTAGACTGTAGCCCTCCAGATGTTGCAAAACTACAACTCCCAGCATGCTGGGATTTGTAGTTTTGCAACAGCAGGAGGTCTACAGTTTAGAGACCACTGCACAGTGATCTCTATACTGCCCTCTAGATCTTGCAAAACTACAACTCCTAGCATGCCCACACAGCTGTTTGCTGTCTGGGCATGCTGGGAGTTGTAGTTTTGCAACATCCAGAGGTCCACAGTTTGGAGATCACTGTTCAGTGGTCTCTAAATTATAGCATTCCAGATGTTGCAAAACTGCAAATCGCAGCATGCCCAAACAGCTGTCTCAGCATGCTGGGAGTTGTAGTTGCGTACCTCCAGCTGTTGCATAACTACATCTCCCAGCATGCCTTTCTGTGATCAGTACATGCTGGGAATTGTAGTTTTGCAACAGCTGGAGGCACACTGGTTGGAAAATACTGAGTTAGGTAACAGAACCTAACTGAAGGTTTTCCAAACCAGTGTGCCTCCAGCTGTTGCAAAACTACAACTCCCAGCATGTACTTACAGACCGTGCATGCTGGGAGTTGTAGTTTTGCAACAGCTGGAGGCACACTGGTTGGAAAACCTTCAGTTAGGTTCTGTTACCTAACTCAGTATTTTCCAACCAGTGTGCCTCCAGCTGTTGCAAAACTACAACTCCCAGCATGCACGGTCTGCCAGTACATGCTGGGAGTTGTAGTTTTAAAACAGCTGGAGGTTTGCCCCCCATGTGAACGTACAGGGTACATGGGTTGCTTCTTCCCTTCTGAGCCCTCTACTGCGCCCGCCGAACACTTTACATCCACATATGAGGTATTTCCTTACTCAAGAGAAATTGGGGTACACATTTTGAGAGGATTTATTTCCTTTTACCCCTTGTAAAAATTCAAAAACTGGGTCTACAAGAACATGCGAGTGTAATTTTCTCCTTCACTTTGCTGCTATTTCTGTGAAACACCTAAAGGGTTAACACACTTACTGAATGTCATGTTGGATACTTTGAGGGGTGCAGTTTTTATAATGGGGTCATTTATGGGGTATTTCTAACCAGAAGACCCTTCAAATCCACTTCAAACCTGAACTGGTCCCTGAAAAATTCCGATTTTGAAAATTTAGCGAAAAATTGGAAAATTGCTGCTGAACTTTGAAGCCCTCTGGTGTCTTCCAAAAGTAAAAACATGTTATCTTTATGATGCAAACATAAAGTAGACATATTGTATATGTGAATCAATATATAATTTATTTGGAATGTCTAGTTTCCTTACAAGCAGAGTGCTTCAAAGTTAGAAAATTGCAAATTTTCACATTTTTCATAACATTTTTGAATTTTTCACCAAGAAATGACGCAAGTATCGACGAAAATTTACCACTAACATAAAGTAGAATATGTCACGAAAAAACATTCTCGGAATCAAATTTATAAATAAAAGCATCCCAGAGTTATTAATGCTTAAAGTGACAGTGGTCAGATTTGCAAAAAATGTTCCCGTCCTTAGGGTCATAATGGGCTCCGTCCCCAAGGGGTTAAATTCCAGTCTACAGTCCTGTTTAATAAGATTACGATAAATTATATATACTTACTATAAATTTATTATACTTTCCAAACATCCGCTCAAATTTTTTGTATCACTTTTTTAGTCATCTTCTCAAAGGAGGACTCAAATGCCTGGCTGACTTTTGGCGTATTCAAATCGGGCATTATTTGAAAGATTAAAGGGGTTATCCAGGAAAAAACTTTTTTTTATAGATCAACTGGCTCCAGAAAGTTAAACAGATTTGTAAATTACTTCTATTAAAAAATCTTAATCCTTTCAGTACTTATGAGCTACTGAAGTTAAGGTTGTTCTTTTCTGTCTAAGTGCTTTCTGATGACACGTGTCTCGGGAAACGCCCAGTTTAGAAGTGAATCCCCATAGCAAACCTCTTCTAAACTGGGCGTTTCCCGAGACACGTGTCATCAGAGAGCACTTAGACAGAAAAGAACAACCTTAACTTCAGAAGCTCATAAGTACTGAAAGGATTAAGATTTTTTAATAGAAGTAATTTACAAATCTGTTTAACTTTCTGGAGCCAGTTGATATATATAAAAAAGTTTTTTCCTGGAATACCCCTTTAAACCTTGTTTCAGTCTTTTCTAAGTCCTCCATCATCAAACAGACCAGAGACTTTCTGAACCTTAGCCTAATTTAAGCTCATCAAACAACCTAATTTTAAAATTTCTCCCAAACTATATGCCAGATAGGGGGAAATTATAATATTCCTCTAAAACTGACAGCTTTTCTAAGTTCAGCCCATGTTTTGCATAATTTGGATACCATTAGGAACTATTTCCATACCTTCCTTCCCTTCCAGTTGTTTTGTTTTAAGAGTTTGAAAGATATTTTGATATGCTGCCAAGATATCTTCTAATCTTTAGAAAGTACCAATTCCCCCATCCCCCCTTCATCTTTGAGATACACAAGTAATCTATGAGCCACACAGAAAATATAATAACTTTGACAAGAAAATTATTTATTAACGGGATTTTATCTGCTCTTGAAAATGGTAAGTTATCCCAAATTTTAGTTTTTTTTTTTCAAATTTCACTATCAATGGTAAAGTATTTATTTTATGGAAGATTACTTGACATTTTGATTTCAAGATATTGAAAATGTTCACCTTGTTCCAACACTCTAAACATTGAAAGGTCAAACCTGAAAAAATTCCATAATGCTTTTCTAGTGTCCTTGAAAAATAACATGTCATCCGCGTACAGCAACACTTTGTCCCCGCTCCCATCCAAACTCCAAATCCCCTAATTGCGGGGTTTGGTCTTAGGGTGCGTTCACACGGAGTAATTCAAGAGGAATTTACTCGAGTAATTCCTCTTGAATTCTCCGCTACAAACTAATGCACATCTCCTCTGCCCATTGACTTTAATGTTATTTCTGCTGTCCTGTTCACACTGCGGAAATTCTGCTAGCGGAATTCCGATGCTGAATTCCTTTCCGCTTGAAGAAAGAACATGTTCATTCTTCAAGTGGAATCCGCAAACAGAATCCAATAGAAGTCAATGGTAAAAAAAAAATTCTGCCCGACATAGTTTTCAAGCAAAATTCCAGTGGATTTCAAGTGGAATTCAGAAAAGTAGATTAAATAGCCTCCTCCATCATTCTTCTTCATTTCCGCATGGAAATTCCGCTTGAATTACGCTTGATGGATAAAATGACAGAAGGCAACAATTTCCTGACCGAAATTATTCCTCGTGAATTCCTCAGTGTGAACGTACCCTGAACAATATCTTAATTGCCAAGGCAAAGAGAATGGTGAAGAGGGGACAACCCTGTTGGGTATCATGAGACAGACCAAATCCTGATAATGTTAAACCATTAGCTCCTATTACGGACCATTTTTATAAAAAAAAAAAGTTTCCCCCCCCCATAACAAAGGCCTTTAAGATTATAGGAACCCCCACTCCACACTGTCAAACACCTTAGTAGAGTCCAAGCACAGGATGGAATGGAGGGGGGGGGGGGGGGGCCCAAATCCCCAAACAGCAAATTACAGTATACTCTGCGGAGGTTATTTTTGTCCATCTTACCCAAGTATGAACCCATTCTGGTCGCTAAGAACTAAGGAGTAACAATTTTTTTTATTCACTTCTTGGTAGGCCAGGGCCAAATCTATTTTAAACGACACATTTCATGATTTATGCCAGCAGGAAAATACTTTTTTTTTTTTCTGTGTTTCTTTTTCTCCAAAAATCTGCAAGATCCAGTTCCACATATAATGTGAATAACTGAGTAGGTCCATACGGGCCTGAAGAACCATTCAATCTACATCTTTCTGCTTCTTCCCAATAACTCCATTTAAATCACCAATCGCTAAGTTTGGACAGTTTTCCCACTTAATATGACATTTTCGGGAAGGACGGCAGACTTGAACAGAGTGGGGTTATAAATAAATGCTAAAATACTAATTAGCCTATTTCGTTCAACAAGAAAGAAAGAACTTTTCTGGACAACCCCTTTAAGGCTAAATTGGCTGGTTACCTTATTGGGCAGATATCAATGGAAGCAAGCATTCAGTGAGCTGATTGTCACTGAGTAGGGTTCTTAGAACCTAGGCAGAAGTACATGTATTGTACATGTACTAGTATGGTTTTTTACTTTTGTGGGGAGTTCACTGTGAAATTGCATTTTTCAACTGGATAATGAATACTAAAAAAAATTGTCATAACAGTGTACAGATTTTTACACGTTTTAGCTTTTGCTTGATCATTGTTTTGTATTAACAGGAAACAACTGTCCAACCTCGACATCAGTTCTACTCAGATATGTCTTGCCCAGTCTGTTTACAGCTGGCTACATTTCCCGTGGAAACAAACTGTGGACACCTTTTTTGTGGTAAGGAAAATTGTAATTTTTTTTAACCACACATGGATAAGTTTCTCTCACACTTAAAATTATATCTGTGTATGTGTGTTGTGGTAAAGTGTATGGGAAAGTGGTGGATGGGGTATATCTCACCTGGTTTCCTCAGCCAGGCACAGTAAAGGAAATCCAAAAGGTTAAATGCTTCTTTAGCAGAGCATAGTCTGCTAGGGCTCTTTTGTTTAAAGGGGTACTCCGCCCCTAGACATCTTATCCCCTATCCAAAAGATAAGGGATAAGATGTTAGATCGCCGCGGTCCCGCTGCTGGGGAGCCCCGGGATCCCCGCTGCGGCACTGCGCTATCATTACAGCACAGAGCGAGTTCGCTCTGTGCGTAATGACGGGCGATACAGGGGACGGAGCCGCGTGACGTCTTGGCTCCGCCCCTCGTGACATCACGGCCCGTCCCCTTAATGCAAGTCTATGGCAGTCTACTCCCAGACTTGTATTGAAAGGGGCGGGCCGTGACGTCACGAGGGGCAGAGCCGTGACGTAACGATGCTCCGGACCCTGTATTGCGCATCATTACGTGCAGAGCGAACTCGCTCTGTGCTGTAATGATAGCGGGGTGCCGCAGCGGGGATCCCGGGGCTCCCCAGCAGCGGCACCGCGGCGATCTGACAACTTATCCCCTATCCTTTGGATAGGGGATAAGATGTCTAGGGGTGGAGTACCCCTTTAAGTTACATGGGCTGGATTTCCTGGACTGGAGGACAGTTTGGAAGTGGGAGTGCTCCAGTCCACACCCCTAGTCCACTATGGGTTTTCCCTTCTCCAAGGTGTTCTCAGGTGAGGCTTCCTGTGTTCATTGCTGGGGAGGAAGCCTTAAAACAAAGGGCTGCTGGGGTTTGGAAGCTGGAGGAGAGACTGAGATGAGAAGCAGCCACAGCCAGTACTGCAACTTAAACTCACCAGGTCTGAACTTTCCTATATGGACAATTTGTGATTTTGTTTGGTGCCAGACATTAGGCCCACAGTAGGATAGTGAGGTATCCTGATGTTTAGTTAGAGCTGGACAAGCTGAGGTTTTGTTGTTTTGTTTGGACTGTGCTTTGTGCCAAAATCATTGAAATAAACATCCTCTTGGACTGTTGAAACCCGCTGCTTGTGTGAATACTGTCATTGTCGACCCCACCATGTGAGCTGTTCCATACAGTGTATATGCTAAAAAAAACTACTAAAAGGCCAGAATTCAACTAGGAGTCCAATCTGTAATCAAGATCACCTAGACAAAGGAACCTCACATGAAATGATTACATATATGTAAGTTCATGTTAGTAGTTCATCCAAGAGACATGTTTTAAAAAAAAAAAAACACATATAAAAGAAGAGGATCTGAAGTAGGACGTGACTATCTATCTATATATATATATATATATATATATATATATATATATATATATATATATATGTGTATGTGTATGTATTTATAGTTCCTGTCTCTTGGAGGAATAAAAGATATTGGCCAACATTTATAATTGTCCTTAGACAGTTTTTTGTGTCTAGAAAAGGCGCAAAAAAAGCCCAAGTAGGGTTTATTTGCACCTTTTTTTTGCGCCTTTTGGTTTACACATTTCTGCTGATTTTGAGTTGCTATCCACTGATTTTGACAATACACATGATATGGAAGGGTTTTGTGAAAAGGCGCAAAGCCACTGAAAAGTCTCTAAAACTACAGCAGTCCAGACTTAGCTTAGCTTTTTGGTGTATGTATGCTCTGTGACCATTTAATAAATGGTGCTCCTACACATTACCAGCACCCAAAAAAGGTGTAGAAAAATGCTTCACTTACACCTACAATGATGAATGCCAGCCATTATTTATAACAGTGGGGTTGCTTTGTATAGGTGATCATAAGTATATATATAATGTATTTCTTGTGGTGTAGTATATGGTTAAAAAAAGTAATAATTGTTATCCCTATATAGGTCCATGCATTATTGCATACTGGAGATACGGGTCATGGCTCGGTGCTATCAGCTGTCCTATTTGCAGACAAACAGTAAGAACTAGTATTTTCAGTTGTTGTTGATCCTTATGTTCTAATTGGATGTAAATTCAGCACCATGTTTACAGGTTTGCTAAGGTAATGAGTGGTACAAGATATGCTATTCTGCAGACGTCATGTTATAGAGTAGGAGGTGCTGAGAGAAATTATATATAGTTTTGTGTGGAAACTTTCTGAAAAACTTGTCAGTCATTTATGTAAACGTCTTCTGCCCTTGCACACTTTTACACAGATAACTGTCAATCACTGATAAGGACTGGCACACTTCTAGCTGCTGTATGCTCACATTAGTTGGTTAGGAAGGGGTTATAGACCTTATGTGAATACACATTGACAGTCATTAACCTCCCAACATGCAGCTATTTATGTAACCAGGTAAACTGTAAATATTAGAGTGACTGCTAGATTGGTCTTGCACTGTATCAGTAGGCCGAACAGAAAATATAATCTGAACTTGGACGTAGAACAATGTTTTTAGGCTTTTGTTTTTTAATACAGCACTCTAACCGAAACGTTTTATGCTCTGGCCCATTACTAAACTACATTATGTCAATAGAAATGCAGTTACTTTGTTTACCTTTTATTGTTGTACTCCACCCCTAGACATTTTATCACCGATCCAAAGGAAAGGGGATAAGATGTCTGATTGCATGGGGTCCAGCCGCTGAGACCTCCCACAATCTTCATGGCGGCCGTGGTCGTGATGTTACGCCCTCTCCATTCATCTGTATGGGAGGGGGCTTGATGGCTAAGGTTGAGCAACATAAATGTTCAGAATGCCGGGATTCCAGTCCGGGGAACACAGGGAGTCCTAGCTGCCGGACCCCCACGTCTAGGGGCGGAGTACCCCTTTTTAAAGCATCTTGTGTGTGCACAGGGAGCCAGTTTCTATATTCCATCCTATGGCAAATGTTCACATGTTCCATGCGGAATTCCGCAGAAATTTACTTCCCATTTAAGGAAGTACCCTTTAAGGACAATGTAAATGTACATCCTGATGCGATGGTACTTAATGCACCAGGATGTATATTTATGGAGTGGTGCTTGCTTTATGCACGGCAGGTCCCAGCTGCTATCAGCAGCCAGGGAGCCCCCGGTAATGACGGCCATCAGCGATCGTGCTGATGTCTGCCATTAAGCCCACAGATACTATGATTAATACAGATGACGGCATCTGTGGCAATGCGGGCGTTCTAATGGATAATCGGATCGCCGTGGCACTGCCGCGGAGATCCGATGATCCAAGATGGCGGAGAGATGTCCCCTCACCTGTTCCTGCCACCATCCCGTGGTCTTCTTCTCTGGTCCGACATCAAGCAGAACAGAGAAGAGGATTGCCGATGATACTGATCAGTGCTATGCATAGCCCTGAACAGTATTAGCAGTCTTATGATTGCTATAAATAGTTCCCTATGGGGATGTAAAAACTGTAAAATGAAATGAAAAGTGATCAAAAAGTCACACATACGCAAATATAATACCAATAAAATCTACAGATCACGGTGCAAAAAATGAGCCCCCATACTACCCTATATAAGGAAAAATGAGAGCGTTAGAGGAGTCAGAATAGGGTAATTTAAAACAAACTAATTTTGTTCAAAAAGTTAGATTTATTTTTAAGTAGTACAAAAGTAGTAAAGCATGTCACCATGCGTATCATTTGAATCATACTGACCCATAGAAAATAAATAGAACATGTAATTTGAACCATTAAATGCAATGCATAAAAACGTAACAATAAAAGGTGTCTTTACAAAGTACAATTGGTCTTGCAAAAATCAAGCCCTTCTATGGGTTTGTGGATGGAAAAATAAAAAAGTTATGGATTTTAGAAGGATGAAAAAAACAAAAACTCAAAAATGAAACTGGCTGTGACCTGAAGGCCTAAATGAGCAGTGTTTCCTTTAGGGGTTAAAGACATTTGAATCTTGTGGAATTGCAGACAGAATAACATTGAACTCAATGGAGCTTGAATTTCAGAAGAATTCTGTATTCATTTTAGAAAACATAGAATTCTGCCGCAATTTGTGCGGAATTAACTCTAAATTCTTTTTTATTAAATCCTTTCTTTGTATCAGTCATTTGCTGAATTTGGAATTGGACTGTAAACAAATTAATTTTTTTTCAAATTCTAGGTTACTTTATTGTTTCCAGTGTTTCAAGTCAGTGAACAACAAGATGCCCAAGAAATTTTTCAGGAAGTTAATAGTTATAATAGAAGATTTTCTGGCCAGCCCCGATCTGTAAGTAAAATGTATAGGTTATCTTCTATCCACAGGGGATACCAAGCAGATTTGTGGGGGACTGATCAGTGGGACTCTCACCAATGAGGAGAATGGAGGTTCTCAGAGTGAATGGGAGTCTTCTGTGGAGGTGCCGCTCCATTCACAATTACATTCTGTTATGGCCTTGACCGGGGCTCTCGTGGGCTCATATGAAACTCTCACTAGCACACTGTACAGGTATTCTCCCTCCTCTTCTTTCCTGGGTCCTGTTTAAACTGTGGCTGCAGTTTGGTCTTCGGTGTCCAGGTGCTTCCCAAAACCTGCTCTCTCTCCTAGAGCACCCCTGTTGGTGGAAGATGTGCCTGCTCTATCTAATGATCAGTGGAAGGAGGTGGAGCGGACTTACTACTCTATAGTAGTCAGTGCAAAGGACTTGCTGATCCAGTCTTGCTTAATTCTCCACCTATATTATACTCCTGGGAAGTTGAGGCGTATTGGTGTCTCCCATTCAAATATATTCTTTCGGTGTGTGTCTAAAGTGGGGATGTTTCTTCATGCGGTCTGGAGCTGTCCGTGCATTGTCCCTTTTTGGAGAGAGGTGATGCAGTTTTTGCGGACCATTTAGATCTTCCGTTCCTTTTGTGGTACCCAAGGTTTGTCTGTTGGGCAGATACTCCTGAGCGATCATCTCATACTGCGTAGCTCAGCATTGGGATCATTCTGTTGTGCTAAATGGAGGGGGGTGCGTGGTTTATGGGTCCTGTTGTCCGGCTGTTTATGCTCCTAGGATTGTGCAGTACATGCCTAGGTATCCTACTATTGCCACTGCTCATATATTATTGCCTTTCTATACTGCCGTTGCTCCTCTGTGGCATGTTATCATTGCTGCTCAGAGACTTGTATGATTTTCTTTCTCTTTTATTTGAAAATTGCTAAATAAATACTACAAAGATTGCACAAAATTAAAACCTATAAATTCTGTTCTCCCAATGGTCGGGCCCCCAATATTGAGCTACATATCCCCTTTCCTCTGTATAAAGGATAACTTTTTTTAATCTTATTTTTCTCTTTTGTTAAATGTGAATTAAAGCTGTCATCAGGTATTGTTTACAAATGGCTTCTTTCTTCTACCTTGAACATAATTGTCCATGTGTGTTTATTTTGGCTGCAAACTAACTATTCTAGAGTCCATTTTCCAAGTTTACTTAACGTTAAATTGCAAGTTGACTGAAATTATTTTTTATTTAAATCAGAAATTTTTATTAAAGTTTACTTTTTTTACAATACAGAGAGAAAAATACAAACAACATCCCCCTCTTCCCCCCCCCCCACCCCACCCCTGAGCTAGACCAGTACAACATCTAATAATTACACAATCAATAGAGAGGCCTCAGTTGCATGACCAAAATAATACTAGCAGTACACCTTAATTGGCTGAAGAAAAGAAGGCACTAGCAGTACTTAAAGGGGTACTCTGCTGGAAAAAAAATTTTTTGTAAATCAATTGGTGCCAGAAAGTTAAACAGATTTGTAAATTACTTCTATTTAAAAATCCAGTACTCATCAGTTGCTGTATACTACAGAGGAAGTTCTTTTCTTTTTAAACTTCCTTTCTGTCTGACCACAAGTGCTCTCTGCTGACACCTCTGTCCATGTCAGGAACTGTCCAGAGTAGGAGCAAATCCCCATAGAAAACCTCTCCTGCTCTGGACAGTTCCTGAAGAAATGAAGAGAGAAAAAACGGAACCTTGTCTAGGCGCTGTTTGCAGATCCAGGTAAATGAAACACGAATATGTATGGAAAGTAAAGCGCCCGGAGGCACTGCGTTTATTAATAGAGCTTCCAATGACGCGTTTCGGAGGGTATTTCCTCCTTCCTCAGATTGGCAGCTGGTAAGTACAGGAAGGATTAAGAAGTAATTTAATAGAAGTAATTTACAAATATGTTTAATTTTCTGGCACCAGTTGATTTAAAATAAATGTTTTGCAGCAGAGTACCCCATCGACTTTCAGATCACCCAGTTATACCCCCAGCATGTGGAGTACACACAAAAAGTACCAATTACAGACAAGAGACTAATAAGGCATGGAGCTATAGAGACAGAAAACAAACAACTGTTTGATCAGACCCATAATTATCTCTTGGAGTCGTCAACTTAGGGGAGTGTTTCCCAACCAGGGTGCCTCCAGTTGTTGCAAAACTACAACTCCCAGCATGCCCGGGCAGCCAAAGGCTGTCCTGGCATTCTGGGAGTTGTAGTTTTGCAACATCTGGAGGCACCCTGATTGGGAAACACTGACTTAGGGAAACAGGCTAAAGTTTCCTAGGGACACCCATCCCCTGTAGATATGCCTCAATTGGAGTACGCTGTAAGTATGAGGATGGCAAACCATAGGTATCTATCCAAGAGCCCCAAATGGATTCCAATTTCCTCATAGCTTTACGCTTAACATATACTCCCTTCTCTTAAAGGATGATGTGATTTAATTTTTAAATAAGTTCAGATAGATGTAGAGTAGGCGGAGAGGCCCTCAACCATTGTTGTGCTATCCATTTACGGGCTTGGTAAAGAATCCTACACATAACAAGATATATTCTGTTTTCCTCATCAGATCCTTTTATGTAGCCAAGTAAACAGGTCAAAGCAGAAATGGAAATCGTAAGACCATATACCCCACCTTATCATTTGGACCATCTCCCCTCAAAATTGCATAAGATTTGTACAGTCCCACATCACATGCAGCAGATGGGCATCAGGCAGGGAGCATTGAGGACAATAGGAATCCAGACGAACTCCAATCCTATTGAGAAAGGCCCCGGTACTCTCCATGCAATAAGAAATTGGACCAACATCCGACTCCCACTTCTCCTTAAAGGGGTACTCCATTGCAAAACATTTTCTTTTAAATCAACTGTTGCCAGAAAGTTAAACAGATTTGTAAATTACTTTTTTTAACTTATCAGCTGCTGTATAATATACAGGAAGTTCTTTTCTTTTTGAATTTCCTTTCTTCCTGACAACAAGTGCTCTCTCCTGACACCTCTTTCCATGTCAGGAACTGTCCAGAGCAAAAGAGGTTTGCTATGGAGATTTGCCCCTATTCTGGACAGTTCCTAAATGGACAGAGGTGTCAGCAGAGAGCCCTTGTGGTCAGGCAGAAAGAAATTCAAAAAAGAAAAGCACTTACTGTGTATTATACAGCAGCTGATAAGTACTGGAAGGATTGGGATTTTTTAATAGAAGTCATTTACAAATCTGTTTAACTTTCTGGCACCAGTTGATTTAAAAGAAAATGTTTTCCAGTGGAGTACCCCTTTAATGGTCAATGGATAAGCCTGTCATAAGAAGACAATCATTTTACTCTAAAGTTCAGAAATCAGAAACCCAATTGGTAGAAACGGGAGCAAATAACCCGTTAACCACCCAAGACAGGCAGATAGACACATCACAGGTTATAGATTGGGTATCAAGGGTGTGGCGTATTTGAAGATACCTATAAAAAAAGGACTGTGGCAAGGAAAACTCCTCTTGGAGTTGGATAAAGGATTTCAATACTGTGCCAACATACAGTTGAGACAGACAGAGGAGTCCCTGTGTAGACCAAAGAGATGAATCAGGAAGCGTATTTAGCTCAGACAAATTAGAATTATTCCACAAGGGGGAGTAAGTGACAAAGGTAGTATATACTGCATAAGGGTATTAAATTTCATCCATACCTTACGGATTAGAATAAAAGTAAGTACCATATCTGGGGGGGGGGGTCTAGCCTGCGCTGTGCTGCAATCTCCAACAGGTAAATAGGGCCCCCCTCCCAAAAAAGACAAAAACATTTTGATACCAAATGACCCGCATTCCCCATAGTAGCATGTAAAACCCAACCATCAGCTGTTGCATTTGTGCTGCCAGGAAATATAACCAGGGATTTGGAACTGATAAACCACCCACCTCCTTACCCCACTGCATTCATTTTATATGAAATCTTGCAGTCTTACCATTCCATATAAGCTCTCTATATAAAGATTGAATTCTAATAAAATACTTCATAGGGACCCAAACAGGAGAGTTATGTAAGATATAAAGGAACTGAGGCATCATGACCATTTTGATCAAATTAGATCTACCAACAATATAGAGAGGGAGCTTACACCAGGTGGCTACCAGCAGGCACTACGTCTAACAGGGGCACTTAATTAAGATCAATATAACTAGAGGGGAAAGCAGGAACCTTGATGCCCAAATACTTAAATTGAGTAACTACTGGTATGCCTACCAGAGGGATTTCCGGGACCAGAGGCAAGGGATCCAGGGGAAGGATGGTGTACTTGTCCCAATTAATGGCTAGGCCAGCGTTCTATAAGGTTCATCAGCAAAGGTTGAGAATGGGCAACATCCCCTAAAAAGAAGCATATCATCAGCATATAAAGCAATGTGTTAGTCCAAATCCCTATAACAAAATACTCTGAACTCCACTGATGACCCAGGGGAATGGATTGTGAGAGCATACCCCTGGCCCTTATCCTAGCCAGCGGGGCAGCGTATAATAATTGAACTCACACCAAGAATAGAGGGCCAAATCCCATGTGGTGCATTACACACCACAGAAATTTCTAATTCGACGCTGTCCAAGGCTTTGGCGGCATCTAGTGAAAGTATAGCCCTATTGACAGCCCCAGCCGGCATCAATTGAAGGTTTAGAAAGAGCCTTCTAATATTATCTGCTGTGAACTTGCCTCTGCATGAACCCGGTCTGAACCCCCCCCCCCATGCACTAAGGTAGAAATCACCACCAATAAAAGATTAGCTAGGACCTTTGCCAGCAACTTAACATCTGAGCGGAGTAATGATATTGGTCAGTACAAATCCGCTAATAGCGGATCTTTCCCTAATTTCAACAGCAAAACCGCAATGAGCTCCAACATAGAATTTGGTATTGATCTCGAGAAAGGACTCAATTTCAGCTTAAAGCGTACGGCCGACTGTGAGAACCTGAAGCCAAAATGGAATAAGGCACCACAGGGACCCCTTGCTTCTTAGGATAAGAATTTAAAGTAAGATGCACATGAAGGGGAGAGTGATTTGATATGGGAAATACTCCACCAAAGTAACTAATGGGAAAATCAGTTAATTACCTACCTAACGGAAGATCAGTGCGTGGCAAAGTAACATGCAAACTTGAATACCAAGAGTATTGTATACCCATGGGGTTGCGTTGTGTCCACAGGTCAGCCCACCCAACCTCCTACACAAACCTGGCCAGACCAGTAAAAGAAGAACCCTCCTACCGCCAAATTTTTCTATGGTCGGGTTTAAAAGGTTGTTAATGTCCAGGTCAGGCAGAGAGGAGATATGACACCACTCGGCATAACACGTCACTTGACTATGGGGGAGGAATGTAAACTGCAACTGGAATACAAGGAGAGCAATAGAATTTGCCATTAAGGCAGACAAATCTACCCTCAGGGTCAATTAAACTAGAAGAGCAGGTAAACTTAAAGGGGTACTCCCCTGGAAAACTTTTTTTTTTTTTTTTATCAACTGGTACCAGAAAGTTCTATTTAAAAATCTTAATCCTTCTAATACTTATCAGCTTCTATTTGCTCCACAAGAAGTTATTTTCTTTTTGAATTTCCTTTCTGTTTGGCCACAGTGATCTCTGCTGACACCTCTGTCAATTTTAGGAACTGTCTGGAGCAGGAGAGGTTTGCTATGGGGATTTTCTCTTACTCTGGACAGTTCCTAAAATGAACAGAGGTGTCAGCAGAGAGCACTGTGGTCAGACAGAAAGGAAATTCAAAAAGAAAAGAACTTCCTGTGGAGCAAATAGAAGCTGATAAGTATTAGAAGGATTAAGATTTTTAAATAGAAGTAATTTACAAAGCTGTTTAACTTTCTGGCACCCGTTGATTTAAAAAAAAAAAAAAAAAAAATTCTGTGAATAAGGACATTTATCCCTCTAGCATGTGAGAAAAAATGTGGCGTGGAAAGTATGGCCAAACCATGGTTTATCGAGCACCAGTTTAGTATAATCCATCAGATGTGTCTCAGAGAGACACTAAACAGCGGGTTGGTAGGATTTAAGCACTTGGAAGAATGCAAGACGCTTAGTGGGATCATTTAGGCCTCTCACATTCCATGCCACTATATGCAAATCAATTGCCATTGGTATAGACAGAAAAATAAATGTACAAATAACAGGACAAGGGCAAGAGCTGCCAACTGTCCAAGACAAACCACACCGGAAACCTAGATAGGAGTATTGTGGTACATAGAACACAACAAACAAAGCAAAATGTCGCAAAAGGTTCACCATTAACTTGTGCTCGGTCCTGAGCAAGGTAAAAAACATATTGTAGGCATCTGGCACTATATAGCATAACCCGTGTAGCATTAGGCAGTGTAGCGTATCATTCATGGGGATAGCAGAGAGAGGCTAGCAGGACTTCATGTAGTGCAGCTTAGAGCTTGCAACGGGTGTCCTCCCTGGTGTCAGACCCCAGAGCCTCATGGACTGGCACGCCTAAGTTATGCCTCATGGGTGTCAAGTTGACTGGATTTATACTAATCACAAAGAACTGTGCAATCTGAGCTGATATGGGTATTATATATAATCTCATGTTGTACGCGGCAGACTTTAAACACGGTAGGGGAGGTCTACTGAGCAAAATACACAACGTTGTAAAACATACATTTATTGCAACCGTGGAATCTTTAGTTATTGGAGTAAATCTATGTCTACCTTAAACGTTGCACAAGGAAGAGGAATATGCCTAACATTCTTGGTATGCTTGTTACTCCCAAGTTAATGACTTACCGGTACTTCCTGTAACACTATGGATACATATAACCCAATGTATATTACAGAGTGTAAGCATTTCACACACTGACACTTTGCAGTAAAGATTGATGTTTGTACATAACACATTTACTCCTGGCAGCATGTGAAATAATGGACTTTCTTTTAATTTTCTAGCTCATGGATAGAATTATGGACTTGCCAACATTGCTGCGCCATGCTTTCCGTGAAATGTTTTCTGTGGGTGGTTTATTCCGGATGTTTCGAATAAGGATTGTACTCTGCCTGCTTGGAGCATTATTTTACCTGGTTTCACCCCTGGACATTATTCCCGAAGCTCTCTTTGGTATCCTAGGCTTCATGGATGACTTGTTTGTCATATTTTTGCTACTTATTTACATATCTATTATGTATCGGGAAGTAGTGACTCAGAGACTAAATAGGTGAAAGATATGACAAGTTTTGCATTACAGAAGCCTTTAAATAACTATGCAGGTTTGAGTTTACTGAACCACTGTCAGCGTAACTGGAATTTGTTATTCATCATGTTCTTTCTCTGGATTGGTTAAAAATGTTCTCTGTCCACCAATTTCTCTGTTTTTCCCAATGTAAATGTATGATAAAATTAACTACTGATCATCTGGTTATTGACCGATCTATCAAACCACCTCTGCAATGAAGCACACACGCCACCTTTACCTCCTCTATATGTGAATTTCTATTAAACTGGCCTTTCTATGGATCCATATTATTGCAAAGATGGATGGTAACGGTTCCATGTGTTTTTAGGACTGTCCTAGTTGGAGTAAACAGTCATTCAGCAGGTTGGAATTCAGTTTGGCCTATCCTGCTATAAAAAAATGCACTTCAAGTCTATCTGAAGTTCACATACAAAAACAGCAAACAGTACAATTTGTTTAGGATCCTCATCTGCCCTTGGCTGAAAAAAACTTAAACTATCCTATTTATTGCTTCTGACATTGGCATTCTTCTTATATGCAGTATTTTACCACAGTAGCAAGATTTTACAGTATCTTGTGCAATCCTTGCAGTATTTAAACCACACTACACTCTGTGTTTGGGGGTAACTAACTGTTCCCCCTTATCAAATTTAATGACAATAGAACACACATGGGGGGGGGGGAATTGAATTGTGAAACTGCAGTTTTTAATTGCAGGTTTTTGCACAGTATTTTTTAAACCTAAATCTAGAACTGCACAAAAAAAAAAATCTAGTATTACATGTAGAAACTGGTTTTGTGTTGGACAAAATGTGAATAAGTCTACAAACCTAGGCCATCAATATAAGATTGGCCTTGGTATGACTCCTGACACCTCCCACTAATCGGCTGCAGTGTCTGTGCAAAAACCTTTTGCCTCTTCAATGTTTACCAGCGCTCATACCTGTATCAACTTATTAGTGACAACACTACAAGTGAACGGGGGAACACTGCAGTACCTTGTATGCCAGATACCATGCTAGTAAACATTGAAGAGACTGCGGCCCATGCATGAGTTCTGTGGCCCCTTCAAACACCACATATTGAGGACAGGGTTACCCCTTTAAGGAGAGGACATTAATATTAAAGGCTCAAAAAAATCAATTCTTTATATTTTTACTACTTGTTTATCAAAAGGAACTTATTTTACTTCAGATCTTTGTACTGAATAATTTTGTAACATTATAATAATGTTTGACAAAACACAATTATATAATTCTGTTAAACTTGAGCTAAGTGAAATATAGTAGTGTATATGCCTTTTTTAAAGAATTTTTTTTTTATAGCAGGCATTTCTAAGACAGACTTTTTGTTAGTAAGGACACACCACCTTATAACACCATACATAAAGCTGCAGCTACCTGAGGCAGACTGGTAGAGTGTCCATAAACTGGCTGATAACGCTGTTCTTCTCAAAGCTAGGTTGGCATTGGACTGACTGCAAGGAAGTATAAAAGCAGCTTGGCAGCAAGCATTACATGTAGTGCGCCTTTTTATACTTTAGTACAAAATGACACCCCATTGGCACTTCTCAGAGATTTTATTACAGACAATTTGACACAACCTCCTAGGCAAAGGGTCATTGACTTCAATGGTCTTTGTCCTTGAGAGGTCTCTTCCATGAATGGAAGGTTTACAATTACTGGGAAATGGTATTTAAAGATATGAGCAAAATATATGCATCTTACTCACAACCGTAATGCATAAAAATTGTTCCAAAAGACTTTTGTTGTCATCTTTATCAGTCGGGAACTATCTTTAAAGTTTGCCTATCCTGGTGGTAGACTAAAGGAAAGTAGCTATAATTCTCAGTTTCGCTTTCACACAGGACAAAAATGTGTAGCTGTTTACAAAGCACGTTAATGGCTTGCTCTTATTTACATTTATTGAACATTGAGCCATTTGGTTGTTATGATTTAGCTGAAATATTCTTAACAACATGTTTCTGTTTTTTTAAATGAATATTTATGTATAAGTTTGTAAAATATAAAGTATATAATATCCCGTTAATAACTTCAAGCTGTTTTACTCTTAGGCCATGGCTTTAATAGTAATATAAAAAATATGTTGGTATAAAGAAGCACTCCAACATTGCATTTTTTGATAATACAATGCAGCATAGGCAATGTAAAAGGAGTTGTCATTACACAGTACAATTGGTTGCACAAAAAACAAGCCCTCATATGGGTCTGTAGAATGGAAAGTAAAAGAGTTATGGCTCTTAAACACAAAAATAGAAATGGTTGTTTACTATCTTGATTCCCTTTATTCCTTCTGATATGGTTATCCTAGTGGCAACTAGGTTTTCCATGATATCTGTGATTTTGCAGAGACAGGCAGAGTCTCATAACTAGACAAGTTTCTGCTTAGAGTTCTAAATACAGTAAGTGATCGATCCTGGAATGTCTATCCCGCAACTCGTGTCATATAAAGAATCAGTGTATTTCTATATCATGCATTTTTAGAATGTGCACTTCCGAACGGGGCATTTTTTTTCCGTTAGCTCTGTGCTAGTACACAAATAGAAAAGGGAAACCCTTCTTTTATGCAGGTGATATATGTGACCACCACTCCATCTACTGCTATGGGCCTGAAGGAGATCACACCCTTCTCCCACCAGCTTTACTGCATGCCGAAAAAAAGCTGTTTAATGTAATTTTTCTGCTCTAGGAAGTATCAAAATGATATTCTATTCACCTGACAGGTTCTCTTGTAAGAGTACTAATAATATCTTTAGTAAAGATACTAATGTCCTGTTAATTGTAAGCCCAAAAGTATTATGTTAATATAAAAGTTTTATTTCTTGTAAATTTCACATGTGGTATGATTTGGCATTGCACTATTCATGATGCCAAACATTGAAGGGGACCACTTGATTTTTGAAAGGTGATCTGTACGCACAAATATACGGTACATAGAAATATTTTATAACGTTGGTAGATATATTTTAGGTGTTGTGATCTTTGGAAGGAAAAAATATTTTACGAAATACCCAACAGTAAAAGCTTTAGCTTTCAGTACTGCTTAAAAATAAATTCTTCAGGACTTTGTTTTTTGTGCTTGGCATACTAGGCCTAATTCATATAACTTTTTGTCCACCATATACATTGGGATATCGCAAGAAGGTAAACCACAGCATAATCGCAGCAGATTATTGGACTAAGGTATTTTACTCTTTACTATGTTTGGTGCATTACCTGAACATATACTTTCTTTTGTGTGGGATCCGGTAGACCACACTTTTGGTTCCTTCAAAAAAAAAAAGAAAAGAAAATTATACCTTGGACTACTCTTGATCTATTAAAGAGAAAATTCCCAGACCCATTTGGCCTGTTTGCAGCCACTGGAGGCGGTTGGGAACCTAAAAGCAGCTGATTTAAACAAGTTACCCAATTTGCATAACTTCCATTAACATTAAATGGGTACTTAGCGTTTGGAACTGTTCCGAACGCTGGAGCTGGTGCCGGGACCTCGCGACGTCATAGCCCTGCCCCCTCATGATTTCAGGCCCCCCCCACTCAATACAAGTCTATGGGAGGGGGCGTGACATCATTGAGGGGGCGTGACATCATGAGGGGCAGGGCTATGATGTCACAAGCTGCCGGCTCCAGGGTTCAGAACAGTTTGTTCCAAACGCTGAGCAGTGGAGTACCCCCTTTTAATGAGAGTTGTGAAAATAGGATAGCCATTCAAGCTATGCTGTGTACATAACTTTGGGCGTACACTGTGCTACACTTGGCAACATCCTAAAATATATATATTTATATATAAATATGTGAATTAGGCTTTAGGGGGTTTAGGGCAATATTAACATCTCAAATGGTTTTATACAATGACTGTATTTTTCTTACATGTACAGCTGTCTGATGAAGGGAATCTGTTAATATGTTAACTTGCATACAAACTATCAATTAACAAAAGAATGTACATTCTCCTCAGTGTAACAACTGAATGTAAAGTCTCTTACTTGTTTGTATTGATCTAATTCTATTGTATAAAGGACTTCAGTGAAGCAAAATGATATTAAGTTTGTTTTGCTTTATTGTAACAACTATTTGTTTTTAATGCTATCTATGCATACTTGCCACTTTATTACGTAAGCCTGTTATGATGCTTTTTAGCACAATTTGCTAAACAACCAATAACATGGCAGCAACATAATACATTTAGACATATAAGCGTGATCAAGGCAAATTGCTGAAGTTCATTTAAAAAATCAGAGTCGAGAAGAAAGGTGATTTAAGTGACTTTGAACGTTGGCATGGTTATAAGTGTCAGACAACTGAGTATTTCAGAAACTGCTGATCAGCTGGGATTTTCTCGAGGGTTTATAGAGAATGGACCGAAATTGAGAAAATATCCAGTAAGCGGCAGTTGTGTGGACAAAAATGCCTTGATGTCGGAGGAGAATGGGCAGATTGGTTTGAGATTACAGAAAGACAATAGTAAGGCTAGGTTCACAGCATGGAATTTACAAGCGGAATTCTTTTTAAAATCCCCTTTGGAAATTCCGGTGCAGCAGAATCCTATTGCTGTCGATAGGATTTTGCTGCACAATGCTTTCTATGGCATTTTAGAAATGAATCTTCTGCTGTTGAAATTCAGCTGCCGAAAGAATGATCTTCCTAATTTTTTTTGGCGGAATAAATTGTTTTTTTGGGGATGGCAATGTCATTGCGGTTGTAGCGCCGACTAATTCAGTCGGCACCGGCCACTCTAGGAATCTCAGGCCTAAATGTTTCCGGACTGAGCTTCCTCAGTCTTAACTTAGAATAACTCAATTAACCACTCTTTACAACCAAGGTATGCAGAATATATTATCTTTGAATGCATAACACTTTGAACATTAAAGCAGATAGGCTACAGCAGCAGAAGACCACTCCTGTCAGCTAAAACAGGAAACTAAGGCTAAAATTGCACAGGCTCAGCAACATTATTGGGCTAGTAAGACTGGAAAAACATTGCCTGGTCTTATGAGTCTCTATTCTAGCTGCAACATTTAGATGGCATGATCAGAATTTGGCGTGAAGCACATGAAGGCATGGGTCTATCCTGCCTTGTATCAACAATTCAGGCTGGTGGTGGTGTATTAATGTGGGGGACATTTGGGTAGATTTATCAAAACCTATACAGAGGAAAAGTTTTCCAGTTGCCCATAGCAACCAGATTGCTTTTTCTTTTTTAAATCAGAAAATTTTTATTGAACAGATTTTCATAATAAAAGACATACAAATCAATACAATACAATCCAACAGTCCCCGAAAACCTCCACCTACCCAAACAGAGACAAACTCCCTCCCTCCACCCCAGTGTCCTCTCCGTAGCAGCCATAAATAAGGGGTATATGGTGGTCCGGAAAAAGGAGAAAACACATCATACATTAAAATGTAAAACTCACGGCGTACAACAGTCACACAGGCACAAAGACATGAAAAAAGCGATTAAAGAAGGAGGCAGACTCGGAGGACACATATAATGCATTAACAAAAAATGGGGGGAATCGGCTGAGAAGACACAGACATTATCAAAGGCCAGGGCTCCCATCACCCCCCCCCCCCCCCCCAAAAAAGCACATCCATAGAAGATTTTCATAAGTATGTAGACGGTACCCCGGGAGTATCCAGCCAGGGACCCCAGATAGATTCAAATTTACGTAATGCTTTTCTTTTTGTATACACTCCCTTCTCCAATCTAATGATGTGATTCAGCTTAGCAATCAGTTCTACAATAGTGGGCAGCAAGGGTCGCAACCAATACTGAGCTATCAGTTTACGGGCTTGATAAAGGATTCTATTAATGCCGACATACAAACCACTACCCTCATCCAACCCCTCCAGTAGTCCCAAAAGACATGTTAGAATGGACAAATCAAATGAGCAACCATACACCCGTCTAATCAACTGCCCCACCTCCCGCCAGAATAGAGTGAGATGTGCACAGTCCCAAAACATATGAATCAGGTGAGCATCCGGCACGGAGCAGCGAGGACAACAGGAGTCCGGCCCCAGTCCAATTTTATGAAGGAATGCAGGAGTATGATACACTCTATGCAATAGAAATATTTGGGACACCCTATGGGCCTCAGAAATGGCCAGCCGTGGGGTCATAGATACAATATGTCCCCATTGCTCATCTGATATGGGACCCACCTCAGTCTCCCACTTTGCTTTAACTGTCAACGGATAAGCTTCATGGTATAAGGAGAGGAGCTCCCTATATAATACAGAAATCACACCCTTAGTAGAAGAGTCAGTAAACAGATTTTGTACAGCGGCCGATGTGCCGATATCGAAGCCCCCCGCCCTAGACTGCGTTTCGAGGGCATGTTGCAGCTGTAGATAGCGGTAGAAATAAGAATGAGTTAAAGTAAATTCCTCCTATAACTGAGCAAAGGACTTCAACACCGGCCCATCATACAACTGAGATAGATATAACACCCCTCGAGTAATCCAAGGAGTACTAGCAGGTAACAAACTCACTTCAGGTAAGTTAGGATTAAACCATAGAGGGGAGAAAGTAACAAATACAGGGTATCTCAACAAAGCCTTAAATTTTGCCCACACCTTCCTGATAAGAGTAAAGGTGGGGGGGGGGGGGGTATCAGGTGGCCGAGTCTGCGCAGCCATCTCCAACCGGTAAATAGGAGTCACCTTGCCTAGTCTCCTCGAAACCAACTCCCCAGTACGTCCCATAGTGTCGTACCGAGCCCACCCCCTCAACTGTTGAACCTGTGACGCCAAAAAGTATAACCAGGGATTAGGGATAGAAAGACCACCAGCCTCCTTACTACGTTGCAATGTCTCCAACCGCAATCTGACAGACTTTCCATTCCAAATAAGTTCTCTGAATAAAGATTGAATCCTAAGAAAGTACATCATAGGGATCCAGACAGGGGTATTATGCAAGATATATAAGAATTGAGGCATGAGTATCATTTTGATTAAATTAGACCTACCTATCATAGAGAGAGGCAACTTCCTCCATACGGCCACTTTACTAGAGCTACGGTCAAGCAAAGGGATGAGATTCAGAGATAGATAATCAAAAGGATTCACAGAGACAACTACACCCAGATATTTAAATTGAGTTACCAGGGAGACCCACCTTATCTAATACCGGCATGCGAGGAAGGGGATCAAGAGGGAGAATCGTAGACTTATCCTAATTGACAGCCAGGCCAGAAAAGCTACCATAGTTCTCTATCAATGCCATAAACGGGGGCAGAGTATGCACAGCATCTCTCATAAATAACAGCATATCGTCAGCGTAAAGGGCAATACGCTCTTCCAGATCACCATAGCAGAATCCCCTAAACTCAGTAGAAGCCCGTACTAAGATTGCTAGGGGTTCTATAGCCAGAACAAAAAGGAAAGGGGAAAGAGGACACCTCTGGCGCGTGCCCCTACCCAATGGGAAGGAATGAGACAATAAACCATTAGCCCGTATCCGAGCACAAGGGGCTGCATATAATGGTTGTACCCATGACAGAAATACTGGCCCAAATCCCATATGTTGCATTACACACCAAAGGAATGGCCACTCAAAGCTGTCAAAAGCTTTGGCAGCATCAAGTGACAGTACAGCTCTACACCCATCACCCCTCGGCTGCAATTGAAGGTTCAAAAAGAGCCTTCTGACATTCTCTGCCGTAGACTTCCCGGGCATAAATCCCGTTTGGTGTATCAATGAGGAGATTACTTTCAGCAGTCTATTAGCCAGGACTTTAGCTATCAGCTTAACATCAGAACATAGGAGTAGTGTTGCTCACGAATATTCGCAGCAAATATCGTAAATTTGCGAATATTACGAATTTCGCGCTAAAAATTCGCTCTTACGAATATTCGTCTTTTTGTCAATCTGTTTTAAAAACTGAGCATATTGTAGGCATCTCCTTCGACTGATAAATGCAATGCTTGTATCATTAAAGACCCAGGGATGAGACTGTGAGGCATAAGGTTTATGCAATGCGAATATTCTTTGAAATTCCGCCATACTTATGCCTGTAAGCCAATGAGAGTTCTGCAAGCACAGTTGTCAGAGCTTAGCAACGTCCCTAGCAACCAATAGAAACTAGCTGGCACGACCAGTATATAACATCACTCCCCACCAGCATTCCTTTGCAGATTCACATGGTGGTTTAGAGAGGAGAGTGTTTCTGTGTTTTTGCTTGCATCCTTTGTGCCTTGTATCCTGTGACAACCAATTGCTTTTTTTAAAGCAGAAGAGAAGCCAATTGTTTTTTTTAAAACAGAAGAAGCACCACAGATAACACAGTGATAACTCTCTGAGTACAGAAAATGAAGTAGATGTGACCTGCAGTCCTATGTAACACCACAGATAACAGTGATAACTCTCTGAGTACAGATAATGTATAGATGTGACCTGCAGTCCTATGTAACACCACGGATAACACAGTGATAACTCTCTGAGTACAGATAATGTAGTAAATGTGACCTGCAGTCCTATGTAACACCACATATAACACAGTGATAACTCTCTGAGTACAGATAATGTAGTAGATGTGACCTGCAGTCCTATGTAATACCACAGATAACACAGTGCTCCAAAGTGAGAGCGCCATGCGCATTTGAGGACTAAATTAGGGAATTGCATAGGGGTGGACATAGGGGTATTGTACGCTAGTGATTCCCAAACAGGGTGCCTCCAGCTGTTGCTAAACTCCCAGCATGCCTGGACAGTCAATGGCTGTCCGGTAATACTGGGAGTAGTTGTTTTGCAACAGCTGGAGGCACCTTTTAGGAAACAGTGCCGTACCAGACGTTTTTAATTTTTATTGGGGAGGGGAGGGGGGCTGTGTAGGGGTATGTGTATATGTAGTGTTTTTTACTTTTTATTTTGTGTTAGTGTAGTGTAATGTAGTGTTTTTAGGGTACAGTCACACGGGCGGGGGTTCACAGTAGTTTCCCGCTGAGAGTTTGAGCTGCAGCGCAAATTTTGCTTCAGCTACAAACACACTGTAAGCCCCTGCCCATGTGAATGTACCCTGTACATTCACATTGGGGGAGAGGGGGGGATGCAGCGAGTTGCATGCAGGGAGTTGTAGTTTAGCAACAGCTGGAGGCACAATGGTTGCAAAACACTTAGAGTTTGTTACCTAACTCAGTGTTTCACAACCAGGGTGCCTCAGCAGGCATGGTCTGTCAGTGCATGCTGGGAGTTGTAGTTTTTCAACAGCTGGAGACACACTGTTTGGGAAACACTGCTATCTGATCTTATATCATAACTTTTAAACTAGTCTAAAATGCAGTTAAATATAATGTAATAACAGTGGGGACATTACTTACACAAATCAGCAGTTTTTCCTCACTTGGTGAAAAGTTACTCCCCACCATCTTCGCTTCGCAGGGCAGCAGAAAATCGCGATGCGAAAAGCAACTGGCAAAGATCCAGGAAATGATCTCGGTTCTTGCATGATGTCATAGCGCAATAGCGAAATATCGCAATAGCAAAATTTCGCAATGGCGAAATTTCACAATGGAAAAAAAACCTCATGAATATTCGAATTTCATGAATATGGGATGAATATTCGTCCTCATATTCGCGAAATATCGCAAATTCGAATATGGCATATGCCGCTCATCACTACATAGGAGAGAAATGGGCCTATAGGAGCTCGCTAAATGTGGATCTTTACCTGGCTTTAGCAATAACACTATAATCGCTTCCATCATTGAACCTGGCAGGGTCCCCCCCTCAGTGGCAACTCTCAGTACTTCTAACAATTTGGGTAACAGGATATCCTTGTATTGTTTAAGATATTCATTAGGGAGCCCATCCACCCCCGGGGACTTCTCAGACAGAAGCGCACCCAAGGCAGCCTCCAATTCTTCCACAGCGATAGGGTCATCCAGCATGTCCCTCTGCGTTAGCGTCGTGAGAGAAATAGCAGAGACAAAGTGCTCTATGGCCTGACTGTCATGCGACAATTTAGAAGAGTAAGTCTCCTCATAAAAGGAGACCAACACTCTCAGAATATCCGCATCCTCCCGAACCAAAGTCCCGGCACCATCAGAAAGGCAAGGGATAGAGGCAGAACCCTGCTGGGCTCTAACCGTACGCACCAATAGATGCCCGGTACTCTCACCACTCTCAAAATACTTTTGCTGTTGAAAAAAGCGTTTGTTAGCCGCCATGTGCATCAAGTGCGCATCTAACATAGATTGTAAAGACTGCCAATGATCCCTATTAGCATCAGATGGATCACAAAGAAATTGCTGTTCCGCCCCCACAGCCTGCGCCTGCAGTGTAGTCTGTAACGCTCTATTCTTAGACTTGCAAAATGTGATATCCCTAATAAAGACCCCCCCTCACATAAGCTTTCAGTGAGTCCCATACAGTACCCACCGAAGCAGATCCGACATTAATTCTGTAAAACTCAGTACCCACCGAAGCAGACCCGGCATTAATTCTGTAAAACTCAGCAATATCAACAGAAAGCGAGGTACCCACATTAGAAACCTGAAGCCAAAATGGGTTCAGTCGCCACATAGAGCCTCACATTCTAGGATGAGAATGGCCAGTAAACCATACCTGTATGGGGGAATGGTCAGAGAGACCACGGGGAAGATACTCAACTGAACTAATTAATGGAAGGATAGACTCATTACCTAATGCTAAATCTATACGGGAAAGAGTACCATGAGAACTAGAGCAACAGGAATATTGTGGCGTATCAGCATTGCGCCTCCTCCACAAATCCACCCATCCCACCTCCCCCACAAATCTAGCAAGGCTCGTAGGGCCCTGAGGCCCCCCAGACCCCCGCACTGGGAACTTATCCAACACAGGATGCATCAAGTTATTGAAGTCCCCAACCACCAAAAGCGGTGCATCAGGCAGGGAGGACAAGAAGGTGACCACCCTACGTAAGACATCGCCCGAGTAGGGGGGAGGTATATACACCGCAACCAGAACTAGCAAGACACGATTAAAAGAGCCATATAAACAAACCTTCCTTCAGGGTCAATAAGACTAGATATACTGGTAAATAGGATACTATTTTGTATGAGAAAACTCACACCGCGGGAATGTGACGAAAACGTGGCATGGAACGTGTGACCAAACCACGGTTTATTCAATACATGTTTAGTCTCAGCCACCAAATGCGTTTCAGAGAAACAGAAAATGGCAGACTGGTGCGTTTTGAGCGCCTGAAAGACAGCAAGACGCTTGGTGGGATCATTAAGGCCACGCACATTCCACGCCACCACAGTTAGATCATTAGCCATAGTACAGTCGTAAGGATATTAAAGATCACAGACGGAGATCCGCCAGACCAAACAGTGTATGAGAACATAAGGACAAGGGAGACAAGTTGCCACAGGACAGACCGAGGAGAGGACACCAGACTACCAAAACATCCCAGACAAACAACAGAAAACAACAACATAGCGCAACTTGCGACATGGGGGGTAAAGAAAAAGCCCATATAGCATGAGCAGAGGGCGCAATTAAGCATAAGAGAACACTTTCACATCTTGCCCATATCCGAGAGAAAAACAGAAATATATAATGTGGGCATCAGGCAATAACAGAGAGCATCAGTTAAGCAAGGGCAAGCAAAAACAACATGGAAACATTTGCAGAAACATACGAGGCAATATGGCGTGAAATTAAGCTAAATCTCTGGTAACATGGGAAAACATATACAGGCCCAGGGAGGCAGCATCAGGTCGTAGCAGGACCTCAAGTAGAAACAAAATGAACTAGTTTGCATAGGCTGACAACCAGATAATAAGGCACAAAATTATGCTAAATGACCGACAACAAGAGAAAACAGTGAGCGACCCAGGTAGGCCGCATCAGTTCACAGCATGACAGCCAGTCTCAGCAAGAGTGTCAAGTGTTACCGCGCCGGATCTGCGCCTCATGTCTATCCTACCACTCCGCTGCTGCAATCGCGGTGTCAAACATATGGGCGGTTCCTAGGTCAACCACCCGCAACCTTGCCGGATAAAACATGGAGTATTTGACATTCAGGGCCCAAAGGCGACGTTTCACATGCATATATTTCGCCCGCCGTTTCTGCACTTCAGCAGAAAAGTCAGGAAAAATAGATATACGGTTCCCATCAATAGTTATGGACTCCAAGTCCCGAGCCTTACGAACAATGATATCTCTGTCCTTGTAATGGAGCACTCGGATGAGGATGGCCCTGGGGGGCCCCCGGCGGGAGAGGACGGGTGGGCACCCTGTGTGCCCATTCCACCGCAAACAGGGGGGTCAGAGTCTCTTTCCCAAAGGTAGATAGGAGTTATTTCTCGAAGTAATCGCTAGGGTCACGACCCTCCACTTTTTCAGGGACTCCGACAAACCGCACATTGTTCCGCCGCAGGCGGTTTTCTAGGTCATCGGATTTGGCGGCTAAGGCGGTTAGGTTATTTACAACACGGTGCATATCCCTTTGAAGTGGGGGGACCCGATCTTCAAGTTCCCCCACCCGCTCCTCCACCGCACCAACTCTCTCAGTGACTTTCTGCATGTCATGTCTGATAAGATAGACCACGTAGACCACCCAGCAACATCTTTACATCCCTGTTCCCTTTGGAGATAGCCAATAAAATGTCCTTCTAGCAGTAGTAGAGACCATAGCAGTGTCGCCCCTAGCAACAACAGGGGAACAGGCCACAGGAGGCTGCCTAGGAGTAGACACCGCAGTGGTATTAGTCAGGGTAGCGGCACCTACAGCAACAGCAGGGGTACAGTCCATAGGGAGCAGGTTAGGAGTATGTATCTCAGCAAGAGTGGTCAGGGAAGTGTTGTCCTTAGCAACAGCAGGGTCACAGTCCATAGGGAGCTAGTTAGGGGTATGCAGCACAGCAGTAGTAGTCAGAGCAGCGTCGCCCTTAGCAACAACAGGGGCACAGTCCATTAGAAGCTGTGTATGAGTATGCATCACCGCAGTAGAAGGCATGGCAGCATTGCCCTTAGCAACAACAGGAGTACAGTCCATATTAAGTTGATCAGGGATTTGCATTACAGCAGCAGTACTCAAGGCAGCATCACCCCTAGCAACAACAGGAGTACAGTCCACAGGGGCCCGTGTGGGAACATTTTGGGGAGTCTCTGTGGCCAGGGATGGTGAGGCAGGTTCCCCAGAAGCAGCCTGTAGCATGGGAAGCATGGTAGAGGAGTCCCCAGTGTAAGCGGCAGGCCCTCCAGCATATAGGGGGTTAATAGTGAACTGACCTGCGTCATCCTCACATGCAGGCCCCGACTGTCCAGCGGCCGGGCCCGCAGGCTCCTCGGGCATCATGTGCTCAACTAGCCAGGCAGCCCCATCCAGCTCCTCATCACTCCAGCTGCCCACCGGAGCCCTGCCATTCTCGGCGGAGCTCCGAGCAACACGTCCACTCACATGCCGTGCATGGCCACGCCCCCAGATTGCTTTTTCTGTTTTTAAAAAGGCCTCTCAAAAATAAAAGAAGCAATCTGGTTGCTCGGGGCAACTGGTCAACTTTCATTTGCACAGGTCATTATAAATCAGTTTTGGCTTTAGACAGATTGATAAATTTGGGCCATGGAGTTTAAAGGGGTACTCCGCTGCTTAGCGTTTGGAACAAACTGTTCCGAATGCTGGAGCCGGCGCTGGGAGCTTGTGTTCTCCATAGGACTGCCCCCTCATGATGTCATGCCCTGCCCCCTCAATGCAAGTCTATGGGAGGGGGCGTGGCAGCTGTCAACCACCTCCCATAGACTTGCATTGAGGGGGCGGGGCTATGACATCACAAGCTCCCGACGCCAGCTCTAGTGTTCGGAACAGTTTGTTCCAAACGCTGAGCAGCGGACTACCCCTTTAAAGGGGTTTTCCAGGATTTGAAAAACTGAGTAAATTTCTTCAAAACTTGCACCACAGTTCAGTTTTCTTGAACTGACTGGAGCCAAGTTATAACACCACACAAAACTTGAGGACATATGTGGTGCTTTTTTTTGGAAGTGTGATTTTTAGATGGTGAGGAGAAAAAAAGGGCAAAAATGAAAAATTTCTGCGACCTAACTAGGTCTGTATGACACTGAATGACAAAGATTGTACTGCATTTACATAGAAAGTAGGCCAACGTAATTTGTATTTTTTTGTATGCAAATATTCATGAAATGAAAAATACTTTTTTTTCTTATTTTAACACTACTATGTCACATATATTCATACTTACTGGTCCATGTTTATCAATCAGCCTAAAACCCTAATTGTCAGTTTTTTTTTCCATAACAACCAATCACAGCTCAGCTTTCACTTTACAAGAGTTCGTTAAGATATGAAAGCTGAGCTGTGATTGGTTGTTATGCGAGAAACTAGACAATTAAGGTTTCAGGCTGATTGATAAATCTGGGCAACTGAATTAATAGTTTATGAAATTTCATAATTAAAGAATTAATATGTTAAATGGGTACTCCAGTGCTCGAGTGGTCTGAACATTTTGTTCAGAATGCTCGGAGCTGGAGACAGTGATTGTGACATCCTGGCCACGCCCCTCGTGACATCACACCACGCCCCCTCCGTTCATGTCTGGAGGGGGCATGGCTGCGACGTCACGATCACTTCTGCAGGAAACCAGCGTTTGTTTAGAATGGCCAGTGCTGCGGGAGATCGTAGAGGCCCCAGCAGCAAGACCCCTGCGATCAGACATCTTATGCCCTATCCTTTCGATATGGGATAAGATGTCTAGCAGCGGAGTACCCCCTTAACTCTATAACAAGCCCAACAATTTGACATGTTAATTTTGTGTTTGTGTACCAAGCAAGGTGTAAGAAATGGCTAAAATAAATGGGGCGGCTACAATAAACATTGTCATTCCATTTTATCTGTCATCATTTCACCAAGAACAGGAGATGCCGACATATACTGTGGTGAGCAGTAGTGAGAGCCCAGTCACGTAGTTTGGGCAGCTTTCCGCTAGTATAAGCTATTTTAATGGGACTCAATAACATGGTCGGCTGCATTATTGAGTCATGTTAAACTATTGTATACTGGGGGAAACCTGTCTGAACTGAGTCCCTTGGTGACTCCGGCCATTGGAATGAATGGCACCCGCTGCAGTCTGCCACAATATACATTGGCATCCCATTCTTGGCAGGATGCTGATGGATAAACGCTAAAAGCAATGTGCCTTTTATCTTAGTATTGATAAAAGCGCTCACTACAGTTATACAGGAATAAAGCTGACTGTACATGCAGGTGATCAGCTTAGATTCTGTCGAACATTGTCCACATTGATATTGGTCAAACTGTAGATCTGACCATGCATTTTAATTGGGAACCTGAGTGAAAGTATGAACATAGCCTAAGCTAATCCAAAGATATTGTGAATGTGTCTTCTAACAGCTGATTGGCAAGGATACTAGGAGTGAGACCAAGAAATCCAAATACAATGCCCAGGAGGAGACACGCACCTTACATGCCTACTATTCATGCGGGCGTAAATACAATTGCACACTAATAAGGCCTCTATAGGCATGTACTGAATCATGCTGGCTTACAGTCTATTAGTGATCTCTATACTATTACATCAGGCAGACTGTATAGCACTTTCAAAGTACATCCCATATAGTACTGACACTGCATGTTCACCCAGTGTGAACAGTGCCAAACTGCATCCTGAAAAAATGATATGCATGAAGTATTGGTTGATATTTTGACCACAATACACAAGCTTGCAACCTACGTCAAGGGTCTTTATTGTCTTGCGAGTCTCTACACTACACTAATATAATGCCTCTGTCAGAGATAAATGTTGTGAAAAATATGCAAGATGGCAACCCGCACTGTTATTGCAAAGTAAGCCCTGGAATGGAGAGCATCGGAATGGAGGGGCACATGACAGGGGTAGGCTGTGCTGGGGATTGAGGGGTTAAGTCTGGGCAGTGGGAAAATAGGGGGGGGGCTGAGGGAGGAGTTTTGGAGGGTATATAGGTAGGGGCTAAAGGGGGTGGGGGTCCAGACGGCACGTGGAGAAGAAAGAAGTTGCTGTGCTCCTACCTTATGGATCCTCTAGAAGAAATGCTACGACAGGCTCCTCTCCTCCGGTGCCCTGGGTGGCTTGCGGAGCGGTTCCCTGACATGTCGGTCCCTGGGGGGGGGGGGCGCCGCTCCTGGGTACCAGAACGCCTTAGCCCTGAAATCCCCCCACACTCTCACTGCCGCTGCGTTAGCCCCAGTCGGGACCCTCCGGCCACTCCTGGCCAGCGCACCGGATGTTCAGGTGGTGTGGCTCCAGGGGTGCCTCGCAGAGGCGGGTTGGTGCGGTGGAGGCGCCGGCCCTTTGGCCTCCGGAGGAGCCTGTTAGTATGGCCCGCTCCAGCACTACTATAAGGGATGCTGGGCGGGCTCGGCAAAGATCCAGCTCACATGTGCCCCTGCCTCTGGCTGTGTCTGCTGTTGGAGGCGCTGCAGAAACTGCGTCAACAAATGGCGCCAGGACCTCCACTTCCAGTGGGGGCCTGCGAGTGAGGTGTTCGGACGACTACCTAATGGGGTGCGGGCTTTCAGATCGGAAGGCCCTGTGACAGCGAAGGATGTGTCAGCTGACCAGGAACATGACGCTGGGGCTTCCCGTTCTTCGGGGGATCCGCGGCTTGAGAGGGACGATGAGCCTGCTGATGATGGTGCTGCCTCCCCTGCCCTGGATTATAGTGACAAGGATGACGACGAGTCAACTGCTGGATTCACGGGGTGCTGGTGTTGCGAGGGATGGTTTGTCCTCCCTTGATGCCCACCCTTCTTCAGCTGTTCCTGCAAATGCTGCTGTGGATGGGGCCCCCGGTGGCCCTGGTACATCTGGTGCTTCCTCAATATCGGATGTCCGAAATCATGGTTCTGCGGGAGAGACAGCCGCTGATGCCAGCTGGGACGGGTGAGTGCACCACCATCTCCTTTCCTTTTGGGGGAGGGGGGGATCTGGGTAGCGGGTTTGCAGTTGCTGTTGTGTGGGCTTCAGGCCATTTTGCGGGCAGGGGGGCTTCGGCCCGGGAACTCCCCGGTTCCTGTATGGGTTCCTTGGGGGCGGTCGGGCCCTCTCCGGTGGTTGGGGGGGTCGGTGGTGCCGACTGCGGTGGCTGGTGTGGGTCAGAGTGTGGTTGTGGCTTCTCAGGTTGGTCCTAGTGCTGTGGTGGCACCCCAGGTGTCCACTCCCCAGGAGGCAGATCCGCAAGTATCTGCTTCTCAAGTGTCTGCTCCTTTGGTGTCTACTCCTTAGGTGGTGGCGGCATCTGGCGATGGGGGGAAGTGTGTTTGGCTGACACGGCGCGTAGTGAGGTCTATGTTTGTTTTGAGGACCCCTGGGTGTGCATCTGAATGCGGAGGTGCGGGGAAAAATCTGGAAAGGAAAATATGTAGAGATTTTTTCGCATCTGCCTTTGGAGAAGTTTAACCTAGATCGTTTTAAGCCTGTGGACAGCAAGAAGAAGGAGGAGGAGCGTAGATGGTATCGCTTGATCCCGCAGACCTTCTCTAATTGGTTGCAGGCGTTTGCGATCCTGGCGAGTGTCATTGGGGAGAAGGCCCCAGGACATTGTTCTGGCCTCTTCTGTTACATGGACGCAGTGGGGAAGTCGTCTCGGGTGTATGGGGGTAATGCTTAGCTCCACTACGACAGCAGTTTTGCCAACTGATGGCGGGGTGCCCTTCCCTTCATTGGGACCATAAGGGTATCGGCTGGTGTATGAGGCTTATGGCGGCTCCTTGCGGTGGTCAGAAGACCTTTTGTGAGGGGGCCGGCGGTTCCGGTGCGGGTCAGTTGGCAGCAACTGGGAAGGGTCTCTGCTGGCAATTTAATGATAAGACATGCAAGTTTGGAGCAGAGTGCCGCTTCAGCCATGAGTGTTCTGCGTGCCGAGGAGCACACGGTTTGTCCCACTGTTTCAAGAGAGGGCAGGGGGGGGGGTTGTCCGGTGGAGGTGCTGACCAAAAGAGGGGCGACGCTGGTGATGATGGTAAGGATGGCCCCATTCCTCACTCGCTACCCAAATAGGAAAGTGGCTACTCTGTTGCGGGAGGGTTTTTCGGTGGGTTTCCGTTTTCCTACTGTTGCTGCGGGGTCAACAGGTAGAGTGGTGCGGGACCTGGTGTCCGCTATGGCTATGCCGAAGCTTGGTTATGACAAGCTTTTGAAGGAGGTGGCTTTGGGCCATATGGCGGGTCCCCTTTACGGCTCCTCCTTTTCCTGATTTACGCATTTCACCTCTGGGTTTGGTTCCTAAACAAAGCATCCAGCAGGGGCGTTGGTGAATGACGGCATTGATCCGGAGGTTTGTGCAGTGTCCTACACCTCGTTTGATGCGGCCTTGGTTTGGGTCCGGCGGTATGGTCATGGGGCGCTGTTAGCAAAGACGGACATTGAGGCCGCCTTCCGCCTTTTGCCGATTCACCCTGAGAGTTTCATTTGTTGGGGTGTTGTTGTGAGGGTCAGTTTTTTGTTGATCTCTGTTTGCCGATGGGCTGCTCCATTTCCTGCGCTTATTTTGAACGTTTTAGCACATTCTTGGAATGGGTGGTTCGTCAGGAGTCGCAAGTTGCTTCTGTTTTGCACTACTTGGACGACTTTCTGTTCGTGGGTTCTGCGGGCTCTAGGGTTTGTGCTCTTTTGTTGCAGGTGATGGAGCAGATTTTCAGCATAGTTTGGGGTTCCATTGACGCCAGAAAAGACTGAAGGGCCGGCAACACTGGTCAAGTTTTTGGGTATCGTGATCGATACCGTGGCGATGGAGCATCGTCTGCCGGAGGACAAGTTGGAGGAGTTGAAGCAGTCTGTGGCTTTGGCCTGCCGGGTGCAGAAGCTGCAGTTACGGGAGATCCAGTCTTTGTTGAGTCATCTCAATTTTGCTTGCGGCATCATGCCAATGGGGCAGATTTTTTGCCGGCTGCTACAGCGGGTGTGCAACGGCCGCATCATTTCGTGCGCTTGTCAGCTGATTTGTGTGCGGATCTTTGTGTGTGGCATCCTTTTCTGGGCCTGTACAATGGCCGGTCTTTGGTTTTGGAGTGGCCTGTTTCTAGCTAGGATCTGGAGCTGTTTACAGATGCAGTGGGGAGGTTGGATTTGGGGCATTTCTGCAGGGACACTGGTGCTCAGGGGCCTGGCCGGAGCTGTGGCGGGAAGGTGGTGTAGTGCTTAACTTGGCCTTGATGGAATTGTTCCCCATGGAATTGTTGTTGCCGTGGTGGTCTGGGGTGATTTGCTTAGCATTAGGTGTATTTGTTTTCATTGCGACAACATGGGGGTGGTGCATGCTATCAATTCCCAAACAGCAAATTCTCCTCCTGTGGTGTGGTTGCTTCGGCAGCTGGTTCTTCAGGGGTTGTAATTGAATGCCCAATTTGTGGCTGTACATGTCCCTGGTGTTGAAAACTCTATTGCTGATGCCCTTTCTCGGTTTCAGTGGGACCGTTTCCGGGAGCTGACACCAGAGGCGGACAAGCAAGGGATCCCCTGTCTGAAGTGGCTCTGGAATCTGGTATAGCTGTTGCTTTGGGTTTAGTACAGTGGTCTGTGTGTGCATCTACGTGGGAGCCTTATCGGAGGTTCTGGTTGGATTGGGAAGAGTTGTTGGGGCGTTTGCCAGTGATGCAGAGTATGACTGATTGGGTGACTGCGGGCCTCTTTTATGTTGGTCAAGCTTTTGGGGAAGGTGTGTCTACATCTGGTATCAGTCGCTGACTGGAGGCCTTAGCCCTATGGTTCCAATATAAAGGTTTGCAGGATGCTACGAAGGATTTTTTGGTTAGACGGGCGATTAGGGGTTTCCGGAGAGGTGTGGATAGTAGGGATACTAGGAAGCCGGTGTCCTTCCCTTTACTGCTTCGTTTATTTTCTTTGTTGGACGGGGTTTGTTACTCTAGTTTTGAAGTATCTTTGTTTAGGTTGGCCTTGGCTTTCTTTGGGGCATTTCGCATTTCGGAACTGGTGGCTCCTAGCTGGCGGGCGGTTGGAGGGTTGTTGTTTGAGGATGTTAGGTTGGTGGAGGGGGTTAGAACGTTTGCTAGGGAAATCTAAGACAGATCAATTGGGCTGGGGAGTGATGGTGGCGTGTTTGAGGACGTTTTTAGAGGTTGGTGGGGGGTGGGCCTTTGTTGATGCATGTTGATGGTGGTTTCTTATCTCGATTTCAATTTACTAGGGATTTTAGGAAATGTCTGGGGTTAGTGGGTTGTGAGCCTGGGGAATTTAGTTCCCATTCTTTAAAGATAGGGGCGGCTTCAGAGGCTGCTAGTTGGGGCCTGGGCTCAGATTTGAAAAAACGTATTGGAAGGTGGGAGTCTGAACGTTTCTGTATTTATGTCAGGCCTCATTTGTTGTAAATTGTTTCTGTGTTGGTGGTTCTTTGCATTTCCCTATGTTTTCTTTTTCAGGTGCTGCTTCCTGCCTTATCTGGATTGTTGGACATTCGTAAGTTACAAGAGGGGTAGGCCAAGCGGGTGTTCGGTCGAATGGCCGTCAGGTAGGTTTCCCTAGGTCCGAGGCGCATGTGCTGTGGTTGGGAAAGGGGGGTTTGCTGTGGGCTGGCTGTTTTCTATGATCCATTTTTATGTTAGGATGGATCGGGCGCCTGATGTGTTGATTGTGCACGCCTGGGGAAACGATCTGGGTGTGCGCCGTACCCTGGACATCATGCGGGACATTAAGCTGGATCTCCTGCGGGTGCAGTGTTCATTTCGGGGCATTATTCCAGATTGGTTGGACACAGTGGCCAAGACCATGTGGCGGGATGCTAGGTCAGTCTTCCGTTTAAATAGGGCCAGGGCTAAAAATCAATAAAATAGTCAGTAAATTTGTGGCCTGGAGTGGGGGGGGGGGGGGGGGGGGGGGCGCGAGGGGGGTAGGTGATGCGCCACCAGGAGTTGGAAGCTGGGTCTCCGAAGTTTTTGGCCCCGGATGGTGTGCAATTGAACCCGATAGGCATGGATCTGTGGACTCTGGGCCTCAGGGAGGCGGCTGAACGTGCTGTGGTGTTGTGGCTGTCTCTGTTATAGGGTAGTGGTTTATACTGTGTATGTCACTAGTATAGGGGAGTGGTGTATACTGTACATGTCACTGGTGTAGGGGAGTGGTGTATACCGTACATGTCATTGTTATAGAGGCATGGTGTATACTGTATATGTCACTGTTATAGTGGAGTGATGTATATTGTACATGTCACTGTTATGGGGGAGTGGTGTATACTGTAGCTGTCTCTGTTATATCGGAGTGGTGTATACTGTAGCTGCCTCTGTTATAGGGGAGTGTTGTAAACTCTAGCTGTCACTGTTATAGGAGGGTGGTGTATACTGTAGCTGTCACTGTTATAGAGTAATGGTGTACACTGTAACAGCCTCTGTTATAGGACTGGTGTATACTGTACATGTCACTGGTATAGGGGAGTGGTGTATGCTGTACATGTCACTGTTATAGGGGAGTGGTGTATACTGCACATGTCAATGGTATAGGGGAGTGGTGTATACTGTACATGTCACTGGTATAGGGGAGTGGTGTATACTGTACATGTCACTGTTATAGGGGAGTGGTGTATACTGTACATGTCACTGTTATAGGGGAATGGTGTATACTGTACATGTCATCACTGTTATAAGGAAGTAGTGTATACTGTAGATGTCACTGTTATAGGGGAGTGGTGTATACTGTACATGTCACTGTTATAGGGGAGTGGTGTATACTGTACATGTCACTGTTAGAGAGGAGTGGTGTATATTGTACATGTCACTGTTATAGGGGAGTGGTGTATACTGTAGCTGTCTCTGTTATAGGGGAGTGGTGTATACTGTACATGTCACTGTTATAGGGGAGTGGTATATACTGTAGCTGTCTCTGTTATAGGGGAGTGGTGTATACTGTAGCTGTTACTGTTATAGGAGGGTGGTGTATACTGTACATGTCACTGTTATAGGGGAGTGGTGTATACTGTAGCTGTCACTGTTATAGGGGAGTGGTGTATACTGTAGCTGTCACTGTTATAGGGGAGTGGTGTATACTGTACATGTCACTGTTATAGGGGAGTGGTGTATACTATACATGTCACTGTTATAGGGGAGTGGTGTTTACTGTACATGTCACAGTTATAAGGGAGTGATGTATACTGTACATGTCACTGTAATAGGGGAGTGGTGTATACTGTAGCTGTCACTGTTATGGGAGGGTGGTGTATACTGTAGCTGTTACTGTTATAGAGGAGTGTTGTATAATGTATATGTCACTGTTATAGGGGACTGTTGTATACTGCAGCCCTCACGGTTACTGCAAAGTGGTGTATACTGTAGCTGACACTGTTATAGGGGAGTGGTGTATACTGTACATGTCACTGTTATAGGGGAGTGGTGTATACTGTACATGTCGCTGTTAAAGAGGATTGGTGTATACTGTACATGTCACTGTTATAGGGGAGTGTTGTATACTGTAGCTGTTACTGTTATAGGAGGGTGGTGTATACTATAGCTGTCACTGTTATAGAGGAGTGTTGTATACAGTACATGTCACTGTTATAGGGGAGTGGTGTATACTGTAGCTGTCTCTGTTATAGGGGAGTGTTGTATACTGTAGCTGTTACTGTTATAGGAGGGTGGTGTATACTGTAGCTGTCACTGTTATAGAGGAGTGTTGTATACAGTACATGTCACTGTTATAGAGGAGTGTTGTATACAGTACATGTCACTGTTATAGGGGAGTGGTGTATACTGTAGCTGTCTCTGTTATAGGGGAGTGCTGTATACTGTACATGTCACTGTTATAGGGGAGTGGTGTATACTGTAGCTGTCTCTTTTATAGGGGAGTGGTGTATACTCTATATGTCACTGTTATAGGGGAGTGGTGTATACTGTAGCTGTCTCTGTTATAGGGGAGTGGTGTATACTGTAGCTGTTACTGTTATAGGAGGGTGGTGTATACTGTAGCTGTCACTGTTATAAGGGAGTGTTGTATACTGTACATGTCACTGTTTTAGGGGAGGGGTGTATACTGTAGCTGTCTCTGTTATAGGGGAGTGGTGTATACTGTACATGTCACTGTTATAGGGGAGTGGTGTATACTGTAGCTGTCTCTGTTATAGGGGAGTGGTGTATACTATACTGTCTCTGTTATAGGGGAGTGGTGTATACTGTACATGTCACTGTTATAGGGGAGTGGTGTATACTGTAGCTGTCTCTGTTATAGGGGAGTGGTGTATACTGTAGCTGTCACTGTTATAGGGGAGTGGTGTATACTGTACATGTCACTGTTATAGGGGAGGGGTGTATACTGTAGCTGTCTCTGTTATAGGGGAGTGGTGTATACTGTACATGGCACTGTTACAGGCGAGTGGTGTATACTGCAGCTGTCTCTGTTATAGGGGTGTGGTGTATACTGTACATGTCACTGTTATAGGGCAGTGGTGTATACTGTACATGTAACTGTTATAGGGGAGTGGTGTATACTGTAGCTGTTACTGTTATAGGGGAGTGGTGTATACTATAGCTGTCACTGTTATAGGAGGGTGGTGTATACTGTAGCTGTCACTGTTATAGGGGAGTGTTGTATACTGTAGCTGTCTCTGTTATAGGGGAGCGGTGTATACTGTAGCTGTTACTGTTATAGGAGGGTGGTGTATACTGTAGCTGTCACTGTTATAGGAGGGTGGTGTATACTGTAGCTGTCACTGTTATAGGGGAGTGTTGTATACTGTACATGTCACTGTTATAGGGGAGTGTTGTGTACTGTAGCTCTCTCTGTTATAGGGGAGCGGTGTATACTGTACATGTCACTGTTATAGGGGAGTGGTGTATACTGTAGCTGTCACTGTTATAGGGGAGTGGTGTATACTGTACATGTCACTGTTATAGGGGAGTGGTGTATACTATACATGTCACTGTTATAGGGGAGTGGTGTTTACTGTACATGTCACAGTTATAAGGGAGTGATGTATACTGTACATGTCACTGTAATAGGGGAGTGGTGTATACTGTAGCTGTCACTGTTATGGGAGGGTGGTGTATACTGTAGCTGTTACTGTTATAGAGGAGTGTTGTATAATGTATATGTCACTGTTATAGGGGACTGTTGTATACTGCAGCCCTCACGGTTACTGCAAAGTGGTGTATACTGTAGCTGACACTGTTATAGGGGAGTGGTGTATACTGTACATGTCACTGTTATAGGGGAGTGGTGTATACTGTACATGTCGCTGTTAAAGAGGATTGGTGTATACTGTACATGTCACTGTTATAGGGGAGTGTTGTATACTGTAGCTGTTACTGTTATAGGAGGGTGGTGTATACTATAGCTGTCACTGTTATAGAGGAGTGTTGTATACAGTACATGTCACTGTTATAGGGGAGTGGTGTATACTGTACATGTCACTGTTAGAGATGAGTGGTGTATATTGTACATGTCACTGTTATAGGGGAGTGGTGTATACTGTAGCTGTCTCTGTTATAGGGGAGTGGTGTATACTGTACATGTCACTGTTATAGGGGAGTGGTATATACTGTAGCTGTCTCTGTTATAGGGGAGTGGTGTATACTGTAGCTGTTACTGTTATAGGAGGGTGGTGTATACTGTACATGTCACTGTTATAGGGGAGTGGTGTATACTGTAGCTGTCACTGTTATAGGGGAGTGGTGTATACTGTAGCTGTCACTGTTATAGGGGAGTGGTGTATACTGTACATGTCACTGTTATAGGGGAGTGGTGTATACTATACATGTCACTGTTATAGGGGAGTGGTGTTTACTGTACATGTCACAGTTATAAGGGAGTGATGTATACTGTACATGTCACTGTAATAGGGGAGTGGTGTATACTGTAGCTGTCACTGTTATGGGAGGGTGGTGTATACTGTAGCTGTTACTGTTATAGAGGAGTGTTGTATAATGTATATGTCACTGTTATAGGGGACTGTTGTATACTGCAGCCCTCACGGTTACTGCAAAGTGGTGTATACTGTAGCTGACACTGTTATAGGGGAGTGGTGTATACTGTACATGTCACTGTTATAGGGGAGTGGTGTATACTGTACATGTCGCTGTTAAAGAGGATTGGTGTATACTGTACATGTCACTGTTATAGGGGAGTGTTGTATACTGTAGCTGTTACTGTTATAGGAGGGTGGTGTATACTATAGCTGTCACTGTTATAGAGGAGTGTTGTATACAGTACATGTCACTGTTATAGGGGAGTGGTGTATACTGTAGCTGTCTCTGTTATAGGGGAGTGTTGTATACTGTAGCTGTTACTGTTATAGGAGGGTGGTGTATACTGTAGCTGTCACTGTTATAGAGGAGTGTTGTATACAGTACATGTCACTGTTATAGGGGAGTGGTGTATACTGTAGCTGTCTCTGTTATAGGGGAGTGCTGTATACTGTACATGTCACTGTTATAGGG
The DNA here is from genome assembly GCF_029499605.1 of Hyla sarda. NCBI lineage: Eukaryota > Metazoa > Chordata > Amphibia > Anura > Hylidae > Hyla > Hyla sarda. The sequence goes on from NC_079189.1 coordinate 308,957,808, forward strand.
GAGTGGTGTATACTGTAGCTGTCTCTTTTATAGGGGAGTGGTGTATACTCTATATGTCACTGTTATAGGGGAGTGGTGTATACTGTAGCTGTCTCTGTTATAGGGGAGTGGTGTATACTGTAGCTGTTACTGTTATAGGAGGGTGGTGTATACTGTAGCTGTCACTGTTATAAGGGAGTGTTGTATACTGTACATGTCACTGTTTTAGGGGAGGGGTGTATACTGTAGCTGTCTCTGTTATAGGGGAGTGGTGTATACTGTACATGTCACTGTTATAGGGGAGTGGTGTATACTGTAGCTGTCTCTGTTATAGGGGAGTGGTGTATACTATACTGTCTCTGTTATAGGGGAGTGGTGTATACTGTACATGTCACTGTTATAGGGGAGTGGTGTATACTGTAGCTGTCTCTGTTATAGGGGAGTGGTGTATACTGTAGCTGTCACTGTTATAGGGGAGTGGTGTATACTGTACATGTCACTGTTATAGGGGAGGGGTGTATACTGTAGCTGTCTCTGTTATAGGGGAGTGGTGTATACTGTACATGGCACTGTTACAGGCGAGTGGTGTATACTGCAGCTGTCTCTGTTATAGGGGTGTGGTGTATACTGTACATGTCACTGTTATAGGGCAGTGGTGTATACTGTACATGTAACTGTTATAGGGGAGTGGTGTATACTGTAGCTGTTACTGTTATAGGAGAGTGGTGTATACTATAGCTGTCACTGTTATAGGAGGGTGGTGTATACTGTAGCTGTCACTGTTATAGGGGAGTGTTGTATACTGTAGCTGTCTCTGTTATAGGGGAGCGGTGTATACTGTAGCTGTTACTGTTATAGGAGGGTGGTGTATACTGTAGCTGTCACTGTTACTGTTATAGGAGGGTGGTGTACACTGTAGCTGTCTCTGTTATAGGGGAGTGTTGTATACTCAACAAATCACTGATATATGGAACATAAATCCAATTTAGCTAATTACTAACTCAAAACCAACCACAATAGCTAAAATTTAACAACTTTTATTTCATCCAGTTAAAACCTATATTAACTATAAAATGGATACAGAGTCATTGGTCTACAGTATATAAAGACTCAAAACAGGGTAAATTCCCTCAGGGTCAATCCCCTATTTAACACCCTTGTCAAACCCGACGCGTTTCCCCGTGGGTTAGATAAGTCCACGGTTCATCAGGGGTTATACTTAAACCCCGGATACACAGTGGAGAAATATACCTTATTCTATTCAATGTGTAAGAAACAGGATAGGCACATAAAACATATAGCATATAGCAAGCAGGGTTAGTTGGTGTGCAATATAGTTTCTGTGGGATTCATCTTCGTATCTAGTCTCCAAAGATGTATTTGGTGAACAATAGAGCCAAGGTCCTTGATATGACCTCCAGATTTAGTTCCACTTCCTGAATATCAAAATACAGCAGGGAATGCCCATATGATATGAAGTGGGCTAATAAATACAATTATTTTCTTCCTCAACGATGGCCCCTTTTCACTCCGTGTGTATACATTGATGATAGCCTTGGTACTGTTATGGTTCCCACAAAAACCACACTTTAAAGATAGGTTTCCTCCATGTGAGGGACTAAATAGCCCATAATAATTTTCAAACTTCCTATCCTTCACTGCAGAAAAGCTCAATATATCCCTGACTGCCACAAATCCACACAGGTCAAACTCCCCTGCTTACTTGGGGTCTACCCTGTCTCCACTATGATCCGGGTGCAGATAGTGACCATACCAGACTCCGATCCAGGCTGGCGGCCAATGGTGGCCGCCAGCCTGGATCGGAGTCTGGTATGGTCACTATCTGCACCCGGATCATAGTGGAGACAGGGTAGACCCCAAGTAAGCAGGGGAGTTTGACCTGTGTGGATTTGTGGCAGTCAGGGATATATTGAGCTTTTCTGCAGTGAAGGATAGGAAGTTTGAAAATTATTATGGGCTATTTAGTCCCTCACATGGAGGAAACCTATCTTTAAAGTGTGGTTTTTGTGGGAACCATAACAGTACCAAGGCTATCATCAATGTATACACACGGAGTGAAAAGGGGCCATCGTTGAGGAAGAAAATAATTGTATTTATTAGCCCACTTCATATCATATGGGCATTCCCTGCTGTATTTTGATATTCAGGAAGTGGAACTAAATCTGGAGGTCATATCAAGGACCTTGGCTCTATTGTTCACCAAATACATCTTTGGAGACTAGATACGAAGATGAATCCCACAGAAACTATATTGCACACCAACTAACCCTGCTTGCTATATGCTATATGTTTTATGTGCCTATCCTGTTTCTTACACATTGAATAGAATAAGGTATATTTCTCCACTGTGTATCCGGGGTTTAAGTATAACCCCTGATGAACCGTGGACTTATCTAACCCACGGGGAAACGCGTCGGGTTTGACAAGGGTGTTAAATAGGGGATTGACCCTGAGGGAATTTACCCTGTTTTGAGTCTTTATATACTGTAGACCAATGACTCTGTATCCATTTTATAGTTAATATAGGTTTTAACTGGATGAAATAAAAGTTGTTAAATTTTAGCTATTGTGGTTGGTTTTGAGTGTTGTATACTGTAGCTGTTACTGTTATAGGAGGGTGGTGTACACTGTAGCTGTCTCTGTTATAGGGGAGTGTTGTATACAGTACATGTCACTGTTATAGAGGAGTGTTGTATACAGTACATGTCACTGTTATAGGGGAGTGGTGTATACTGTAGCTGTCTCTGTTATAGGGGAGTGGTGTATACTGTACATGTCACTGTTATAGGGGAGTGGTGTATACTGTAGCTGTTTCTTTTATAGGGGAGTGGTGTATACTCTACATGTCACTGTTATAGGGGAGTGGTGTATACTGTAGCTGTCTCTGTTATAGGGGAGTGGTGTATACTGTAGCTGTTACTGTTATAGGAGGGTGGTGTACACTGTAGCTGTCTCTGTTATAGGGGAGTGTTGTATACAGTACATGTCACTGTTATAGAGGAGTGTTGTATACAGTACATGTCACTGTTATAGGGGAGTGGTGTATACTGTAGCTGTCTCTGTTATAGGGGAGTGGTGTATACTGTACATGTCACTGTTATAGGGGAGTGGTGTATACTGTAGCTGTTTCTTTTATAGGGGAGTGGTGTATACTCTACATGTCCCTGTTATAGGGGAGTGGTGTATACTGTAGCTGTCTCTGTTATAGGGGAGTGGTGTATACTGTAGCTGTTACTGTAATAGGAGGGTGGTGTATACTGTAGCTGTCACTGTTATAGGAGGGTGGTGTATACTGTAGCTGTCACTGTTATAAGGGAGTGTTGTATACTGTACATGTCACTGTTTTAGGGGAGTGGTGTATACTGTAGCTGTCTCTGTTATAGGGGAGTGGTGTATACTGTACATGTCACTGTTATAAGGGTAGTGTTGTATCATGTAGCTGTCACTGTTATAAAGTAGTGGTGCATACTATAAATGTCGCCGGTGGAGATTTATCAAATCCTGTCCAGAGGAAAAGTTGCCCAGTTGCCCATAGCAACCAATCAGATCGCTTCTTTCATTTTTGAAAAGGCCTCTGAAAAATGAAAGTAGCAATGTGATTGGTTGCTATGGGCAACTCAGCAACTTTTCCTCTGGACAGGTTTTGATAAATCTCCCCCACTGTTACAGGGGTAGTGGTGTATACTGTAGCTGTCACTGGTATAAAGAAGTGGTGTATACTGTCAGTTATAGGTAGAGTGTTGTATACTGTACATGTCACTGTTATAGGGGAGTGGTGTATACTGTAGCTGTTACTGTTATAGGAGGGTGGTGTACACTGTAGCTGTCTCTGTTATAGGGGAGTGTTGTATACTGTAGCTGTTACTGTTATAGGAGGGTGGTGTACACTGTAGCTGTCTCTGTTATAGGGGAGTGTTGTATACAGTACATGTCACTGTTATAGAGGAGTGTTGTATACAGTACATGTCACTGTTATAGGGGAGTGGTGTATACTGTAGCTGTCTCTGTTATAGGGGAGTGGTGTATACTGTACATGTCACTGTTATAGGGGAGTGGTGTATACTGTAGCTGTTTCTTTTATAGGGGAGTGGTGTATACTCTACATGTCACTGTTATAGGGGAGTGGTGTATACTGTAGCTGTCTCTGTTATAGGGGAGTGGTGTATACTGTAGCTGTTACTGTAATAGGAGGGTGGTGTATACTGTAGCTGTCACTGTTATAGGAGGGTGGTGTATACTGTAGCTGTCACTGTTATAAGGGAGTGTTGTATACTGTACATGTCACTGTTTTAGGGGAGTGGTGTATACTGTAGCTGTCTCTGTTATAGGGGAGTGGTGTATACTGTACATGTCACTGTTATAAGGGTAGTGTTGTATCATGTAGCTGTCACTGTTATAAAGTAGTGGTGCATACTATAAATGTCGCCGGTGGAGATTTATCAAATCCTGTCCAGAGGAAAAGTTGCCCAGTTGCCCATAGCAACCAATCAGATCGCTTCTTTCATTTTTGAAAAGGCCTCTGAAAAATGAAAGTAGCAATGTGATTGGTTGCTATGGGCAACTCAGCAACTTTTCCTCTGGACAGGTTTTGATAAATCTCCCCCACTGTTACAGGGGTAGTGGTGTATACTGTAGCTGTCACTGGTATAAAGAAGTGGTGTATACTGTCAGTTATAGGTAGAGTGTTGTATACTGTACATGTCACTGTTATAGGGGAGTGGTGTATACTGTAGCTGTTACTGTTATAGGAGGGTGGTGTACACTGTAGCTGTCTCTGTTATAGGGGAGTGTTGTATACTGTAGCTGTTACTGTTATAGGAGGGTGGTGTATACTGTAGCTGTCACTGTTATAGAGGAGTTTTGTATACAGTACATGTCACTGTTATAGAGGAGTGTTGTATACAGTACATGTCACTGTTATAGGGGAGTGGTGTATACTGTAGCTGTCTCTGTTATAGGGGAGTGGTGTATACTGTACATGTCACTGTTATAGGGGAGTGGTGTATACTGTAGCTGTCTCTGTTATAGGGGAGTGGTGTATACTGTACATGTCACTGTTATAGAAGGGTGGTGTATACTGTAGCTGTTTCTTTTATAGGGGAGTGTTGTATGCTGTAGCTGTCACTGTTGTAGGAGGGTGGTGTATACTGTAGCTGTCACTGTTATAAGGGAGTGTTGTATACTGTACATGTCACTGTTTTAAGTGAGTGGTGTATACTGTAGCTGTCTCTGTTATAGGGGAGTGGTGTATACTGTACATGTCACTGTTATAGGGGAGTGGTGTATACTGTAGCTGTCTCTGTTATAGGGGAGTGGTGTATACTATACTGTCTCTGTTATAGGGGAGTGGTGTATACAGTACATGTCACTGTTATAGGGGAGTGGTGTATACTGTAGCTGTCACTGTTATAGAGGAGTGTTGTATACAGTACATGTCACTGTTATAGGGGAGTGGTGTATACTGTAGCTGTCTCTGTTATAGGGGAGTGGTGTATACTGTACATGTCACTGTTATAGGGGAGTGGTGTATACTGTAGCTGTCTCTGTTATAGGGGAGTGGTGTATACTGTACATGTCACTGTTATAGGAGGGTGGTGTATACTGTAGCTGTTTCTTTTATACGGGAGTGTTGTATGCTGTAGCTGTCACTGTTATAGGAGGGTGGTGTATACTGTAGCTGTCACTGTTATAGAGGAGTGTTGTATACAGTACATGTCACTGTTATAGAGGAGTGTTGTATACAGTACATGTCACTGTTATAGGGGAGTGGTATATACTGTAGCTGTCTCTGTTATAGGGGAGTGGTGTATACTGTACATGTCACTGTTATAGGGGAGTGGTGTATACTGTAGCTGTTTCTTTTATAGGGGAGTGGTGTATACTCTACATGTCACTGTTATAGGGGAGTGGTGTATACTGTAGCTGTCTCTGTTATAGGGGAGTGGTGTATACTGTAGCTGTTACTGTAATAGGAGGGTGGTGTATACTGTAGCTGTCACTGTTATAGGAGGGTGGTGTATACTGTAGCTGTCACTGTTATAAGGGAGTGTTGTATACTGTACATGTCACTGTTTTAGGGGAGTGGTGTATACTGTAGCTGTCTCTGTTATAGGGGAGTGGTGTATACTGTACATGTCACTGTTATAGGGGAGTGGTGTATACTGTACATGTCACTGTTATAGGGGAGTGGTGTATACTGTACATGTCACTGTTATAGGGGAGTGGTGTATACTGTAGCTGTCTCTGTTATAGGGGAGTGGTGTATACTATACTGTCTCTGTTATAGGGGAGTGGTGTATACAGTACATGTCACTGTTATAGGGGAGTGGTGTATACTGTAGCTGTCTCTGTAATAGGGGAGTGGTGTATACTGTAGCTGTCACTGTTATAGGGGAGTGGTGTATACTGTACATGTCACTGGTATAGAGGAGTGGTGTATACCGTACATGTCACTGGTATAGAGGAGTGGTGTATACTGTACATGTCACTGTTATAGGGGAGTGGTGTATACTGTATATGTCACTGGTATAGAGGAGTGGTGTATACTGTACATGTCACTGGTATAGAGGAGTGGTGTATACTGTACATATCACTGGTATAGAGGAGTGGTGTATACTGTACATGTCACTGGTATAGAGGAGTGGTGTATACTGTACATGTCACTGGTATAGAGGAGTGGTGTATACTGTACATGTCACTGGTATAGAGGAGAGTTGTATACTGTACATGTCACTGGTATAGAGGAGTGGTGTATACTGTACATGTCACTGTTATAGAGGAGTGGTGTATACTGTACATGTCACTGGTATAGAGGAGTGGTGCATACTGTACATGTCACTGTTATAGAGGAGTGGTGTATACTGTACATGTCACTGGTATAGAGGAGTGGTGTATACCGTACATAGCACTGGTATAGAGGAGAGTTGTATACTGTACATGTCACTGGTATAGAGGAGTGGTGTATACTGTGCATGTCACTGTTATAGAGGAGGGGTGTATACTGTACATGTCACTGGTATAGAGGAGTGGTGTATACTGTACATGTCACTGTTATAGGGGAGTGGTGTATACTGTAGCTGTCACTGTTATAGGGGAGTGGTGTATACTGTACATGTCACTGGTATAGAGGAGTGGTGTATACTGTACATATCACTGGTATAGAGGAGTGGTGTATACTGTACATGTCACTGGTATAGAGGAGTGGTGTATACTGTACATGTCACTGGTATAGAGGAGTGGTGTATACTGTACATGTCACTGGTATAGAGGAGAGTTGTATACTGTACATGTCACTGGTATAGAGGAGTGGTGTATACTGTACATGTCACTGTTATAGAGGAGTGGTGTATACTGTACATGTCACTGGTATAGAGGAGTGGTGCATACTGTACATGTCACTGTTATAGAGGAGTGGTGTATACTGTACATGTCACTGGTATAGAGGAGTGGTGTATACCATACATATCACTGGTATAGAGGAGAGTTGTATACTGTACATGTCACTGGTATAGAGGAGTGGTGTATACTGTGCATGTCACTGTTATAGAGGAGGGGTGTATACTGTACATGTCACTGGTATAGAGGAGTGGTGTATACTGTACATGTCACTGTTATAGAGGAGTGGTGTATACTGTACATGTCACTGTTATAGGGGAGTGGTGTATACTGTACATGTCACTGGTATAGAGGAGTGGTGTATACCGTACATATCACTGGTATAGAGGAGAGTTGTATACTGTACATGTCACTGGTATAGAGGAGTGGTGTATACTGTACATGTCACTGTTATAGAGGAGTGGTGTATAGTGTACATGTTACTGGTATAGAGGAGTGGTGTATACTGTACATGTCACTGTTATAGAGGAGTGGTGTATACTGTACATGTCACTGTTATAGAGGAGTGGTGTATACTGTACATGTCACTGGTATAGAGGAGTGGTGTATACTGTACATATCACTGGTATAGAGGAGTGGTGTATACTGTACATGTCACTGGTATAGAGGAGTGGTGTATACTGTACATGTCACTGTTATAGGGGAGTGGTGTATACTGTACATGTCACTGGTATAGAGGAGTGGTGTATACTGTACATGTCACTGGTATAGAGGAGTGGTGTATACCGTACATATCACTGGTATAGAGGAGAGTTGTATACTGTACATGTCACTGGTATAGAGGAGTGGTGTATACTGTACATGTCACTGTTATAGAGGAGTGGTGTATAGTGTACATGTTACTGGTATAGAGGAGTGGTGTATACTGTACATGTCACTGTTAAAGAGGAGTGGTGTATACTGTACATGTCACTGTTATAGAGGAGTGGTGTATACTGTACATGTCACTGATATAGAGGAGTGGTGTATACTGTACATGTCACTGGTATAGAGTAGTGGTGTATACCGTACATGTCACTGTTATAGGGGAGTGGTGTATACTGTACATGTCACTGTTATAGGGGAGTGGTGTATACTGTACATGTCACTGTTATAGAGGAGTGGTGTATACTGTACATGTCACTGGTATAGAGGAGTGGTGTATACCGTACATGTCACTGGTATAGAGGAATGGTGTATACTGTACATGTCACTGGTATAGAGGAGTGGTGTATACTGTACATGTCACTGGTATAGAGGAGTGGTGTATACTGTACATGTCACTGGTATAGAGGAGTGGTGTATACTGTACATGTCACTGGTATAGGGGAGTGGTGTATACCGTACATATCACTGGTATAGAGGAGTGGTGTATACTGTACATGTCACTGGTATAGAGGAGTGGTGTATACTGTACATGTCACTGGTATAGGGGAGTGGTGTATACTGTACATGTCACTGGTATAGGGGAGTGGTGTATACCGTACATATCACTGGTATAGAGGAGTGGTGTATACTGTACATGTCACTGGTATAGAGGAGTGGTGTATACAAGTTGGTCTTACACCCTGAAAAAATTAGCAATTGCATTTATACATTTTTTTAATTTCATTCACAATATTCCTTAGTTTTGTTTCACATTATACAATATGGAAAAATGAAAAGTGTCATTGCAAAGTACAATTGATTTTGAAAAATAAAAAACTCTGTATTTGAAAAAAATTAAGAAGTTATGGCTAATAGAAAAAAAATGGAAAAATGCAAAAACAAAAATTGGCCTGGTTGTTAAGGGGTTAAAGTAAGAAAGCCATTGGGTAGTGAACTGCTGGATGTTCTGCAATGACCATGCACGCTGTAGGAAAATGTTCTTGTTTTGTGACCTCACAGGTTTGGTCCAGACAAAGGCAGGTAGTCAGGAGCTCCATCCAGACACACAGGGCTGTCCTGAGCAAGCAGGTTGGAACAGTCAGGAAAGAGAAGAAACCATGAAGATGCAGATCTACTCCGTCTTGCTTTTCTGCATACTAACAGCAGGTATTGTTCTTACCAACAGGAGATGACAGGATAAAAATAGTATTTATTACATTATTGTATTGGTATGTAGCGTCTATACTTCTATATGGCTTCCCATTACCCAGTTAGCAGTTATCTCATATTTGTTCATGGCTCAGCATAATGTGGGAGCATCCAACGTATGGTGACTGTCACCAGTGTGTTTTATCGGATATGATTTACATTCATTCCCATATTATCTCATGTCATATGTATGTTGTATATTTCACTTGGCATTTAGAAAAATAGTGCGATTCGCTTAAAAGGAACCTGTCAGCAGATTTTATTATATATAAACATGTTGTGCACCTCAAGTTAAATATTTTTTGCAAATACAATCGTTTAGCAAGTTTGCCTCCTTCTCCTGATATTCTTGCTCCTTTCTTCCCCTTGTTGACAGTTTGTTGCCTAGGTTACAGACCATCGCTCCAACATATATATGGTCAGGTTGTGGTTAGGCTGTTGTGTGTTTGTATGTACAACATTATATATATATATATATATATTTAGATATAATTAGTAACACTAAAACTCCAATGTGAAAAACCATATTCCAGTTGGTTGAGAGTCATCAAAACCTGTGCAGAGGAAAAATGGACCAGTTGCCCATAGCAACCAATCAGATCGCTTCTTATATTTTTAAAAAACCTCTAGAAAATAAAAGAAGCAATCTGGCTCATTGCTATGGGGAACTGGGCTGCTTTTCCTCTACACAGTCCAGAAATATAGGAAAGGTCCATATTTTTCAGGATTAGAGCCACCTTTCACATCCACCTTGACCTTTGACAGTGCTTTGGAATTACAGCCTCATTCTAGACCAGTGGTCTCCAACCTGCAGACCTCCAGATGTTGCAAAACTACAATTCCCAGCATGCCCGGACAGCCAACGGCTGTCTGGGCATGCTGGGAGTTGTAGTTTTGCAACATCTGGAGGTCCGCAGGTTGGAGACCACTGGTCTAAACCATACTACTACTTTCTAAATTTGGTGTCTCAGTGTCAAAAATTATCAGACCTTTCCTACTATAGAGAAATTCTCTAGTGCAGCTGGTGTGGGAGATTTTAGCTATCTTTACTGCTCTTATTTATTACTTGCATTGCTTTTTAATATAGCACGTGCCACTGACAGTGGTTAGATCACTTTCTGTGACCTATGGTAACAGCATTATTCTAAATGCTTTTCTTTTTTTCTGGGATGCCTTTAAATTTTTTTTATTTAAAGTGAACCTGCCCCCTTTAAAGATAATGTTAACATAGCAAGTCAGTAGTTACAAATGTTGCATGTGATATACTATATGTATGCAGTATAGGTCATACAATCTAATTTTGATTTGCTTTCACAGCATTGTGGCATTTTCCTGAAGCAGAAGGTGCAAGTGTGGTAAGCATGATCTTATGATTTTTATTTATTTAAAGGACTGTTCAAATGATATAATGTTTAGCTGGATTCAACAAGTTGTGGTCCACAAGACAGGCTTCTTAAAGGGTTCCTCTCATCAAAAAAACTTTTGATATATTATAGATTAATGTATGCAGAATAACTTTACAATTGCATGTTATTAAAAAATATGCTTCTTTCTATTTAATTTTCCACTTTGAAGAAATGACCACTAGGGGTCTCCCTACCAGTCCTGGCAGCAAGCATTTCAGACTCATGCTGGAGTCCTAAACACTACGAGCTGCCAGTCTGCTTTGTTCACAAAGGAGAACACTCAGAGCTGCCAGCCTGCTTTGTTCACAGCCTGTTTGGCTGTGAACAAAGCAGGCTGGCAGCTCTGAGTGTTTAGGACTCCAGCATGAGTCAGAAATGCTTGCTGACAGGACTGATCAGGAAAAATACAATAGAAAGAAGCATATTTTTCATTAACATGCTATTGGAAAGTTATTCAACATTCATTAATCTAAAATATATCAAAAGTTTATTTGATGAGTGGTACCCTTTAACCCCTTAAGGACCCAGCCATTTTACACCTTAGGACCCGGCCATTTTTTGCACATCTGACCACTGTCACTTTAAACATTAATAACTCTGGAATGCTTTTAGTTATCATTCTGATTCCGAGACTGTTTTTTCGTGACATATTCTACTTTAACATAGTGGTAAAATTTTGTGGTAACTTGCATCCTTTCTTGGTGAAAAATCCCAAAATTTGATGAAAAATTTGAAAATTTTGCATTTTTCTAACTTTGAAGCTTTCTGCTTGTAAGGAAATGGATATTCCAAATATTTATTTTATTTTATTCACATATACAATATATCTACTTTATGTTTGCATCATAAAATTGACGTGTTTTTACTTTTGGAAGACACCAGAGGGCTTCAAAGTTCAGCAGCAATTTTCCAATTTTTCACAAAATTTTCAAACTCACTATTTTTCAGGGACCAGTTCAGGTTTGAAGTGGATTTGAAGGGTCTTCATCTTAGAAATACCCCACAAATGACCCCATTATAAAAACTGCACCCCCCAAAGTATTCAAAATGACATTCAGTCAGCGTTTTAACCCTTTAGGTATTTCACAAGAATAGCAGCAAAGTGAAGGAGAAAATTCACAATCTTAATTTTTTACACTCGTATTTTCTTGTAGACCCAATTTTTTTATTTTTACAAGGGGTAAAAGGAGAAAATTTATACTTAGACCCCTTGAGGAACGTAACAAGGAATTAAGTGAGCCTTAATACTCCACAGGTGTTTCACGACTTTTGCATATGTAAAAAAAAATAAAAAAATGTCACTAAAATGTGTGTTTCCCCCCAAATTTCACATTTTTGCAAGGGTTAATAGCAGAAAATACCCCCAAAATTTGTAACCCCATCTCTTCTGAGTATGAAGGTACCCCATAAGTTGACCTGAAGTGCACAACGGGCGAACTACAATGCTCAGAAGAGAAGGAGTCATATTTGGCTTTTTGAGAGCAAATTTTGCTCGGGGGCATGTCGCATTTAGGAAGCCCCTATGGTGCCAGGACAGAAAAATAACCCCCACATGGCATACCATTTTGGAAACTAGACCCCTTGAGGAACGTAACAAGGGGTACAGTGTGCATTTACCCCCCCACTGGTGTCTGTCAGATCTTTGGAACAGTGAGCTGTACAAAATTTTTTATTTGCACAGCCCATTGTTCCAAAGATTTGTCAGACACCAGTGGGGTGTAAATTCTCACTGCACCCCTCATTACATTCCGTGAGGGGTGTAGTTTCTGAAATGGGGTCACATGTGGGGTTTTGTTTTTTTGCGTTTGTCAGAACCGCTGTAACAATCAGCCACCCCTGTGCAAATCACTTCAAATGTGCATGGTGCACTCTCCCTTCTGGGCCTTGTTGTGCGCCCCCAGAGCACTTTACGCCCACATATGGGGTATTTCCGTAGTCATGAGAAACTGCATTACAAATTTTGGGGGGCTTTTTTCCCTTTTACCTCTTGTCAAAATGAAAAGTATAGGGCAACACCAGCATGTTAGTGTAAAAATTTTTTTTTTTTACACTAACATGCTGGTGTAGACCCCAACTTCCCCTTTTCATAAGGGGTGAAAGGAGAAAATACCCCCCAAAATTTGTTAGGCAATTTCTCCCGAGTACGGCGATACCCCATATGTGTCCCTAAACTGTTGCCTTGAAATACGACAGGGCTCCGAAGTGAGAGCACCATGCGCATTTGAGGCCTGAATTAGGGATTTGCATAGGGGTGGACATAGGGGTATTCTACACCAGCGATTCCCAAACAGGGTGCCTCCAGCTGTTGCAAAACTCCCAGCATGCATGGACAGTCAACGGCTATCCGGCAATACTGGGAGTTGTTGTTTTGCAACAGCTGGAGGCTCCATCTTGGAAACAGTGGCGTACCAGACGTTTTTCATTTTTATTGGGGAGGGGGGCTGTGTAGGGGTATGTGTATATGTAGTGTTTTTTACTTTTTATTTTATTTTGTGTTAGTGTAGTGTAGTGTAGTGTTTTTAGGGTACAGTCACGCGGGCAGGGGATTACAGCGAGTTTCCCGCTGCGAGTTTGAGCTGCCGCGCAAAATTTGCTGCATCGCAAACTTGCAGCCTGATACTCACTGTAAGCCCCTGTCCATGTGAATGTACCCTGTACATTCACAGGGGGAGGGGGAGGACCTCCAGCTGTTGCAAAACTACAACTCCCAGCATGCACAGTCTATCAGTGCATGCTGGCAGTTATAGTTTTGCAACAGCTGGAGGCACACGGGTTGGGAAACACTGAGTTAGGAAACAGACAATGTTTCCCAACCAGTGTGCCTCCAGTTGTTGCAAAACCACAACTCCCAGCATGCCCAGGCAGCGAAGGGCATATTGGGAGTAGTGGTTACGCAACAGCTGGAGGAGAACAGTTTGGGGACCACTGTGTAGTGGTGTCCCAGCCGCAGCCCTCCAGATGTTGCAAAACTACAACTCCCAGTATGCCAAAACTGTCCAGGCATGCTGGGAGTTGTAGTTCTGCAACATCTGAAGGGCCAGATGTTACAGAACTACAACTCCCAGCATGCCTGGACAGTAAGGGCATGCTGAGGATGTGTAGTTTTGCAACATCTGGAAGGGCACAGTGGTCCCAAAACTGTGGACCTCCAGATGTTGCAAAACTGCAACTCCCAGCATGCCCAGACGCCAAGGGCTGTCTGGGCATGCTGGGAGTTGTAGTTTACAGGGTCCCAATACAGCAATGCATGTCGCTTTACGGCGACGTGCATTGCTGTAAAGGGCCGACCGCGGCTGAAGATATACTCACCTGTCGCCGCCGCTGCCGTCTCCGCCGCCGAGATCCGGGTCTTCAGGGACGAGGTAAGTACCGGGGCCGGTCCCCAGCACTCCCCCGTCCCCCGCCGTGTCCTCTGGTCTTCCTCCCGTCCTCTCTGGACTTCCAGGGGCCGGGCAGGGTGGGAGGAAGTAACTGCCCCCCCCCTGCGATTGGTCGGTTAACTAACCGACGGATCGCAGGGGATCGGAGGAGGTGGGAGGCTTGCCACCTCGCTCCTATGCTTTAGCATGGTCCTGGCTGTCTGTGACAGCCGGGATCATGCGAAATTACCGGGCGGTCGGGTCCCAGAGACCCGATCAGCCCGGTATCGCCGCAGATCGCAAGGGCGATTTCCCTTGCGATTTGCAGCGATCGCCGACATGGGGGGCCTACATGGCCCCCCTCGGCGTTTGCCCTGGATGCCTGCTGAAGCATTTCAGCAGGCATCCGCTTCCGATCTCTGCCCGGGGCGCGGCAGAGACCGGAGAAACACCAGGACGTACTAGTACGTCCTGGGTCCTTAAAGCCCAGGGTGCCAGGACGTTCTAGTACGTCCTGGGTCCTTAAGGGGTTAAAGGGGTACTCCACTGGAAAACATCTTATTTTAAATCAACTGGTGCCAGAAAATTAAACAGATTTGTAAATTACTACTATTTAAAAATATTAATCCTTCCAGTTCTTTATCAGCTGCTATGTGGTCCACAGGAAGTTCTTTTCTTTTAAAATGTCCTTTCTGTATGACCACAGTGCTCTCTTCTGACACCACTGTCCATTTTAGGAACTGTGCAGAGCAGGATAGGTTTGCTATGGGGTTTGCTCCGACTCTGGACAGTTCCTAAAATGGACAGAGGTGTTAAAGCTGCCTTTTGGGTTTTTAATAGTATGAAGCTATAAGACACAACAGTGTTGGTATTTGCAAGCTGCCCTCTAATTTTCGCCTTGGGCCCAAATTTACAGAACGTTGAAATTACATGTCTAATGGACCTTCAGTGATTGCCAACAATCTGTAGTTGGCATGGGATAGAGTGTAAATGCTCTTTAAAAGATGGATGCAGTGCTCTGTGTATTTTATACAAGGTTGTGATGGATACAAATGAATCTTGAGCTTTTTTGGATCATTTAAAGAATCCAAGTACAGAAATTGGATGCTTAGACCTTAGGGCAATCACAAAAAAGTTGGATAAACAAATAAATACCATTAGTAAAAGATGTCTGGTTAATATTATCCAAAAGCTCTGATAAAAGAATGTGAACAAATGACTAAGTCGCTTTCCCAAGAGGAATGCCAGGGACAGTCACCAAAAAATTAGGAAAAAGAGAAAAAGGAAAAGTAAATGATGAGGGAAATAATTAAGCAAAATATAATGTGCGTCACAGACTTTAAAAATACCCTCACCAAGAACTGGAGTCTTTTACCATTAGATCGAGTATAGCAAGATAGAATTGGTGGCAAACAAAAAAAATTACTTTTAGGAGATCTAAAACTTTAAAAAAATATCCTCCTTCTTAAAAATAAAAATACTGTATTAATAAACATGTAATCTATATACCGTATTTTTTGTCATATAAGACGCTTCAGCATATAAGACGCACCCAATTTTAAAGCATAAAAATCTAGAAAATAAAGATTCTGAACCAGATACAATGTAAAGTATAGGACAGTGATCTTCAACCTGCGGACCTTCAGATGTTGCAAAACTACAACTCCCAGCATGCCCGGACAGCCGTTGGCTGTCCGGGCATGCTGGGAGTTGTAGTTTTTCAACATCTGGAGGTCCGCAGTTTGAAGACCACTGGTATAGGAGGTGGTACTCACATGTCCCCGCCACTCCGGACCCGTCACCGCTCGTCACCGCTGCCCTGGATGTCGGGAAAGGAGGACAGGATAGGAGCTCGAGATAGGAGGTCGAGATTGGGGGACGGGATAGGAGGTCGAGATAGGAGGACTGGATAGGAGGTCGAGATAGGAGGTCGAGATAAGAGGACGGGATAGGAGGATGGAATAGGAGGACGGGATAGGAGGATGGTATAGGAGGTCGGGACAGGAGGTTGAGATAGGAGGACGGGATAGGAGGTCGGGATAGGAGGTCGAGATGTGGGGTTGGGATAGGACAACAATATTTGAGGACTGGATATGAAGTCAAAAGCTTCCTCCTTTGTTTATTTTCCTACCCAACAAGGATTAGGAAGGAATAACCGGGTACAAGATAAAGTGGAAGCTAAAATAAAAGTACAAGCATACGGAAGAGCAAATGTTTTTTGAGAAACGCAATAAGGATCCAAGTTTTTTATTAAGTGACACCCCTGAAAAAATCAAGCACTGTGAATTTTGCAAACTGTGTAATAGGGGAAATGTTTTGGATATTTGTTTAAGATATTTTGATGCCTTTGGTTTAGATGAGAGTCTGGAAACAGTATTTTAAAGTGCTTTAATGCTCTTTATATATAATATTAGGAGTGATGAAGAAAGGATCTACCACTTTAGCCATACAGACCCTATCTATAAAGTATTGTAAAAAATAGTAGTTACTATAAATTTTTACATTCATCTGTATAGGAATCTATATGAATTTGTGTGTGTGTGTATGTATATATTTCTATATGTATATATGTATATATATGTATATATATATATATATATATATATATATATGTATATGTTACAGTTAAAACTAGTTTTCCCTAGTAAAAACTAGTTTTGACTGCTTTTCCCCAGTGAAAACTAGTTTTGACTGAACGTCTTTGTGAAAACTATAATTGATTGCTCATCCCAAGTGAAAACTAGTTTTGACTGAATACCTTTGTGAAAACTAGAATTGACTGCTTTTTCCTAGTTAAAACCAGTTTTTACTAAACTCCTTCTTACAAACTAGAATATTTACTGAACGCCTTTGTACAAACTAGAATTTACTGCTAATCAAAGACCGAATGTCAATTGAAACTGGTTTAAGGTAGAGAAAACTAGTTCTAATGAAATTATTTAGTTCAAACTGTTTCCACAGAGGTCAAAGTTCATATAGCTTACACATGGTGCTTTAGATCAAAGTTCATCTAGCTCACAAGCGGTGCTTGTGAATGATTCTCAATTCTCATTGGTTGTGTGACGTCGCGTGACTCGTGGTGGGTTGACCACGCCGCCTCCGCATACCCGTGTACCTCTCTGCTAAGCATGCTCATGTGGGTTGACCACACTGTCTCCACATAACCACGTACCCCCTCCGCTAAGCACGCTGTTGCGTGCCGACCACATCGCACTTGCATACCCGTGTACCCCTCCGCTAAGCACCAAAACAAAACTTTGGCAAACCAATAGTTTTTCCAATTTACTTCTTTAAGAAAAATTCACATTTTTCTTAAATATATAGTCTGGGTAGGCCACTCTGTTAATAGTTGCCCCCATAAAGTTGTTGTAGGCCCCTCTCACATCTGCCTTCCACTGCAATTTAATATTTCTGCCCCGGGCCAGTCATATTTTTTTCTTTTTGCACTGTAACAGTTACCTCTGTCCAGTGTCCTCCTTTGGCCAGGCTCTTCTTTTGGGGTGCCGCTCTCCTCTCCTGCATACTGCAGCCAGCTTCTTCTCCCTGCTGTGCTTGGCTCCTCCGGGCTCCAACCGGACATCACAGCGCTAGGTGACGTCAGGCCAGCATCAGCGTGCATAGCGCAGCATACGTACCTCTCGGTGGTCAGTGCCAGCCTCACAGGTGCGTGCGGTGCTGCGGCGCAGTGTGTGGACTGAGACTGACTGTGCAATCAGTCAATCAATCAGTGTATAAAGTGACGGTCCCAGCGGTCACTGACTCGCTAACGTTAAAAAAAAAAAAAGTGTCAGTTCTGGCCAGGCCCCCATGCCCCTTACTGGGGGTATCCCTTGTACCCCCCTGATGGCGGCCCTGGATCACTTATCTAGGCTCCTAAATTTTCTTCAGGAAAAGTGGTTTCCTACTGTGTAAAAGTTGCTTCTACCTATTTTCCCATTAAGAGAGAATCTCTTTATAGCAGTATATTGATGTCCTTTACTCTACCTTTTAATAGATCATATGAATCTGGGTTGCCCAATATACACACAGTATAAGTGCTATGATATAAAATTATCAATTTACCTAAAAATGCCATAGTCTATAATGCTAACATTGATAAATGGCAAATTTCTAGGAAATAACATCAATATGTATGCTGTGCAGGTCTCACTATTAGAATCCCAACAAGGACATGGTTGAGTTATTAGGCACAAAGCAGTGGCAAAGGTTGCACTAAAACCTGATAAAAACTGCAAGGACTCAAGGAAGCACATCAGCCCAAACCCTTTGCTCTCATGACTGCTGAGTGCCATTCCTTAGCCTTGACCAATCATGAGGCAATCATGAGTTATTTGCCTTGCTCTTGATCAACACAGTAGGGACACATTGGCCCTAATTTACTATTCTAAACCCGACTTGTTTTGTCGGGTTTTTTTTGGTGCATCTTTGTCTGCGACATGTCGCAGACATCGTGGGCCAGTCTGCGACACGATGCTACATTTTTTCCCGACAGACCCGATGTGGATTCTCCCAAACCCAAAAAAGGGGCGTAACCCGACATTTCTGAGCTTTCCCACATATTTATAAAGGTTTCCAACCCGAATTTGTTGAATTGTTGTGGATTTTTTTCCCGACAACTTAGAGGAGTTGGAAACCAAAACCAACAAAACCCACGTGCGACAAACAGGATGCGACATAATAATAAATACCAGGGGAAAAAAGCAGTCGGGTAAGAAAGCAAGATAGACTTACAACCCGATTTTCTAAGTAAATGAGGGCCAATAGGGATATAGGTTGAACTTGATGGGTTTAGTTTTTTTTTTTTTTTGTAACTTTATGAACAATGTAATATTTTGTTAATATAGCAACATTTCATCATTGCTTTCCACAATTGGAAAGTGTTGCAGCATGTAAGACTGATGGCTGCTATTATTAGCCTCAAAATTATTGTTGTTATTATTAATTATTATTATTATTATCATGTGTTTTAAATGTGAACGGTCAATGCAGTTTAACCTGATGGTCCACGAGAAGGAGTTTCAGCTACATGATTTATACCTAACAGAAAAGGTCATAAGTTTAATTAAACCCAGAATAACAGTGACATTAGAATCTAAAAAAGTCCTTTCATCCCTGTAGTACTGTATTCTCTGCTTTACTCAGTTGTGGCTTCTAGTTTCCATTGTTAAGGCAGGGTGCACCTCATTCCCACACTGTGCTCACCTATTCTCTGACCCCTACAGCTATTATGCTGCCGCTATCTGAGAGTACCAGCTGCTTTCACATCTATTAGGTTGCAAGTGTGGTAGAGGATGTGATGCAGGGCAGATGATATTACCCTAGGGGCAGATAGCATTAACCCCTTGTATTCGTGACGCCAGGGCATGGTTTAACCTCAATACCACCTGAAGGTATATCGCTGGATCCTGGGCTAGGCACAGGGGCAAATAATGACTCTGACACGAAGTTACGGAACAACGGCAGCTTTACTGAGTCAGACAGATGTAACAGTCTATACAGCTTGGCTAGGCCCACTGAGGTTTGCTAGGGCTTGCTGGAACTTGTAGTGGTTTTGGACAATTTAGCACAGGCCACGTTGACTTGACAATAGATGACAGTGACTGACTTTACTTGACTCTTGACTTAAGACAGACTAAGCTGTGACTTTAGCTTACTTGTGGACTTGTGGCTGCAGACTTAACGCCTCCTATGACTCCAGACACACTCTTAGGCTTGACTGCACCTCGGCAAAGACTCAGGAACTAAGAGAGAGAAGAGACCCCTCCCAGGGCTTTTATGGGGGACACTCTGGTGGGGTCCCATTGGTCAGCCTTAAGTCACCTGGTCATTCATACCTCCTAGGTTACAATCACATGACAACTCACATGACAGCTGGTGATCACATGTTAATGTGGTAGCCCAGTACGGGATGGTGTTTCCCTGTACTTTCCTGCAGTGTCCCTCAGTGTCCCCAGGGCCCCCTGCAGTTGTTTCCCCCATGTAAATATGTTGTGTATTATATTTTGTGTTGTATCTTTAATAAATGTACCATGTGATTGTTACCCAGGGGGTACTAGTGACTAGCTGACCCCAAAGTGACCTATGGGCTCCCTTTTAGTCTCCCCCATATAAATCCTGGGTGGAGCTCCAGTTCCAGTGCAGTCAAGTCGTCTTAGTGTGTGTGTCCAGAACATTGGAGGCCTTAAGTAAAGTCCTGCAGCTACAAGTCAAGTCCTGCAGCCTCAAGTCAAGTCCTGCAGCCCCAAGTCAAGTGCAAAGTAAGCTAAAGCCACAGTCCTGTCAGTCAAGTCTTCTGTCTATCCAGCGTGGCCTGCACTAAATTCTTTTGTCTACTACAAGTCCCAGCAAACCTGCGTGGTCTCTGTGTCACTGGTCACCTCCTTTGGCCCTAGCTGTACTGAATAGACTGTAACAACTGTCTACCTCTTTAAAGCTACAGTTGTCTGTAACTTGGTGTCGGTGTCTTCATTGCCCCCTTGCCTAGCCCAGGATCCAGCGGTATACCTTCGGGTGGTTAAGGCTAAACCATGCCCTGGCATCACGAACACAAGGGGTTAATACCATCTGCCCCTAGGGCAACAACATCTGCCCTGCACCCCGCACCCCGCCATTACCACATTAACCTTTCTTAAAGATACAACATTTTTATATATTTAACATAGGAGATGATATACAATTACAGTAGAACAGATGGGGGGGGGGGGGCAGGGGAGACTGCAGGGAGGCTGCCTGACATAGCAGCAAGGGTACGGGTTAACAACTCCCGTACTGGGCTACCACAAACTCCCCCTCTTAAACGCAGCAATTCTCGTCGCCCAGTCCTGGAGGGTGGACAACTGGAAGTGGCCACTGGGGCCTAGACTGACAGATCCTGGGGCAATATTGTGGAATGTCCTTCACAGGTCTGAATAGCATTTTTGTGAAAACGTCCATACATGTTCCTTTCAATAACGGACATAAACATGTGGGATTCATTACCCTTATAACTAAATTTTTATCACATTTATTATACTTGAGTCGGTTCAGGCTGCCTGAGGCTCTCTACCTGATGCCTTAGCTACTGGGGCCCCTTGGCACTAACCACTTGTCCCCAGAATACCTTTATATGAAGCTATTCTGTCGCTCTACGTGCTTTATTTATATTTTCAGGGGAACCCTCTGGCCAGGAGAGAACCCTGTACTCCTGGACAGGTAAAATGTTAGACAGGGGAATTATAGACTGGAAATGTACATGTTAGATATAGTCCTAACTAGGCATTTGACTAGCTTATATAAAACATTATGTAAGCTGACTGAATTAGACTGTATGTTATACTGACAACTTTGTACACAGTACTACCATTATTCCTTATACCTAGCTGGTAGTTATCATGGCGTTGAGGTAGTGAATATGCTTCTCCTGATATGGTCAGGATACCTCCTATATAAATTGCCATGAACAAAAGACACTGTACACTTAAATATTTTCGGACAAACACATTATATACATTTTATTACAGCACACCATAAACATTATAGTACACCACCATGTGCATTCACTTGTGCAAAAATATAAATGAAAATATATTACTCTGACAGTATATACATGTTTTTCTAGTACCACTCCACAGTTCTGGTATGTTCTGGGTTCTCAGTAAAGAATCACAGCTAAAAGCCGGGCACATGCTTAAGTATATGGCTAGGAATAAACGTCTTGACAAGTTCATCAGGCACTTCTTCTTGAACGTTGCATAGCCTGTAACAACAAAAGTACTTCACAAAGCAAAGTTAGTGACAGATAGCAGAATTATGCCTGGTAGACTTCTTCAGCCTGGATATTTGCCATCCCAAACTCGCCTATCGGACTGTTTCCGAGGCTGGAACATGTAACTGGGTCCACGGGACTGTGCTTCCTCTAATGGACTAACTCGGGTGTTTCAGTTCACCTGGAACAAAGTAGACCCAGTAATGGTGGGGCTGATGGTGACCACCATTTGCACCGCAGCAGCTTGGGCCACTAGGGGAATAGATGTTGGTGCCTACTGCAGGAGTAGGCCGAGGCACTTTAGTTGATGCCCGCTGGTTAGGCCAAACCTTCTTGACAACAGGAGTAGGCCTGAGCACATCTGTAGATGACTGGACGGTCAGAACTGAGGGATGGGGCTTCCCTGGCAGGGGAAGAAGGTGCTCCCTCATATATTGTATCAGTCCAGGCTCATTGCCAAACAACCACTTAGGTAATGGTGGTGACCGGGGACGTACAGCAGACTTCTGGACCTGGGGGGTTTGCTCTGGTCTAGGGGTAGAAGGAGGGGTAGAGAAAGAGGCCTCAGCCAGGGTACTCACTTCTGACTCCCCAGGTCCGGTGGTGAGGGGACAGCCTCACCGATGACGATCCTCTTGAAGATCTCGGTGTACCCTCTGCCGGGTTTGCTGGCTAGTCTCCATCGTCCTCGGGCAGCTGGACTTGGTAGTAGGCCTCCTCGGCCCGATGGATATCCTCTGGAGACAGTTAACTAACTCTTGAAACATGTGCGCCGCTGTGACTTTCCGGGCCTCCGGCACCATCTTGGGACTATCCGACCTTGTGCTTGCCTGTTCTGCCATGTTGCTCCACTTGCTGACTTCTGGTAAACTGAGAGGATCTGGCGGCACTGCTCCTTTTATGCAGGGCTTCGGGAAAACGGCCTCCGGCCGCAAGTGTGTCTGCGGTGCAGTGCTAACTTCCGCTCCCCCGGCAACAAGGGGCAGATCTTTATAGTTCCACTTCAGCATGAATACAGCAACATGGTTTCCACGCCCAGGGGCAGGACGCTGACCAGTTGGATATTTTTGCGCGCTTCTCCGGCACATCTTTAACCCTTGCAGGTACAGGCAACACTTTGTAACGCAACATAGCTTCAGACCTGATCTTGCACATGGTTGACACAGTACTTGAACATTTCACAATGACAGACAAGTCTTTTCTTCACATCCCCCTCGATTTCACAAGCGCCTCGGGTAAAACACTTTTCACTGGTAAAGTCCTGTACACTTTCTGGCGCTAATTTTATTCGCATCAGTATGCGATTTTCTGACAATACTGAACACAATTCAGACTGGGGGAGGACATGTCACACCCGTATCCTGTTCGTGATGCCAAAAGTTTTGGTAGAGGGTGCGATGCAGGGAAGATGGTATTACCCTAGGGGCAGATGGCATTAACCCCTTGTATTCATGACACCAGGGTGTGGTTTATCCTCAATACCACCCGAAGGTATCCTGCTGGATCCTGGGCTAGGCACAGGGGCAAACAATGACTCCGACGCCAAGTTACATAACAACGGCAGCTTTACTGAGTCAGACAGATGTAACAGTCTATACAGCTTGGCTAGGCCCACGGAGGTGACCAGTGACTTCAGAGACAACAGGGCTTGCTGGGACTTGTAGTGGTTTTGGACAATTTAGTGCAGGCCACGTTGACTTAACAATAGATGACAGCAAATGATTTGATTTGACTGGAGACAGACTAAGCTGTGACTTTAGCGTACTTGTAGACTTGTCCATCTATGAAGAAAATATTTTAAAACACAGGACAAGAAAAACAAGAGCCCTTTAGTTTAATGCTTTGGTCAAAATATAATGTTTTTTTTTTTTATCCAACCACTTGACTTTTCAGTTGTATAAAACACACCACTAACAAAACAATAAATACATACAATAAATTACTAAAATATTTAAAGGGGTACTCAGGTGAAAAACTATTTTTTTTTTTATCAACTGGTGCCAGAAAGTTAAACATATTTGTAAACTACTTCTATTAAAAATTCTTAATCCCTCCAGTACTTATGAGCTGCTGTATACTACAGAGGAAATTATTTTTTTGGGGGTTTCTTTTCTGTCACGACTACAGTACTCTCTGCTGACACCTTTGTCCATGTCAGGAACTGTCCAGAGCAGAAGAGGTTTGCTATGGGGATTTTCTCCTGCTCTGGACAGTTCCTAAAATGGACAGAGGTGTCAGCAGAGAGCACTGTGGTCGTGACAGAAAAGAAATCCAAAAAGAAAAGTATTTCCTCTGTAGTATACAGCCACTAAGAAGTACTGGAAGGATTAAGATTTTTTAATAGAAGTAATTTACAAATCTTTTTAACTTTCTCCCACCAGTTGATTAACCCCTTAAGGACGCAGGATGTAAATGTACGTCCTGGTGAGGTGGTACTTAACGCACCAGGACGTACATTTACGTCCTAAGCATAACCGCGGGCATCGGAGCGATGCCCGTGTCATGCGCGGCTGATCCCGGCTGCTGATCGCAGCCAGGGACCCGCCGGCAATGGCCGACGCCCGCGATCTCGCGGGCGTCCGCCATTAACCCCTCAGGTGCCGGGATCAATACAGATCCCGGCATCTGCGGCAGTTCGCGATTTAAATGAACGATCGGATCGCCCACAGCGCTGCTGCGGGGATCCGATCATTCATAACGCCGCACGGAGGTCCCCTCACCTTCCTCCGTGCGGCTCCCGGCATCTCCTGCTCTGGTCTGTGATCGAGCAGACCAGAGCAGGAGATGACCGATAATACTGATCTGTTCTATGTCCTATACATAGAACAGATCAGTATTAGCAATCATGGTATTGCTATGAATAGTCCCCTATGGGGACTATTCAAGTGTAAAAAAAAATGTAAAAAAATGTAAAAGTAAAAGTAAAAAAAAAGTGAAAAATCCCCTCCCCCAATAAAAAAGTAAAACGTCCGTTTTTTCCTATTTTACCCCCAAAAAGCGTAAAAAACATTTTTTATAGACATATTTAGTATCGCCGCGTGCGTAAATGTCCGAACTATTAAAATAAAATGTTAATGATCCCGTACGGTGAACGGCGTGAACGAAAAAAAAAAAAAAAAGTCCAAAATTCCTACTTTTTTAATACATTTTATTAAAAAAAAAATTATAAAAAATGTATTAAAAGTTTTTTTATATGCAAATGTGGTATCAAAAAAAAGTACAGATCATGGCGCAAAAAATGAGCCCCCATACCGCCACTTATACGGAAAAATAAAAAAGTTAGAGGTCATCAAAATAAAGGGATTATAAACGTACTAATTTGGTTAAAAAGTTTGTGATTTTTTTTAAGCGCAACAATAATATAAAAGTATGTAATAATGGGTATCATTTTAATTGTATTGACCCTCAGAATAAAGAACACATGTCATTTTTACCATAAATTGTATGGCAACAATTGAAAACAAAACCTTCCAAAATTAGCAAAATTGCGTTTTTCGTTTTAATTTCCCCACAAAAATAGTGTTTTTTGGTTGCGCCATACATTTTATGATATAATGAGTGATGTCATTACAAAGGACAACTGGTCGCGCAAAAAACAAGCCCTCATACTAGTCTGTGGATGAAAATATAAAAGAGTTATGATTTTTAGAAGGCGAGGAGGAAAAAATGAAAACGTAAAAATTAAATTGTCCTTAAGGCCAAAATGGGCTGAGTCCTTAAGGGGTTAAAAAAAAAAAAAAAAAATTCCACTGGAGTACCCCTTTAACTATGGCGAGTTGACCATCTCCTCATTTTAAGGCTTGAAAAGTCTTCAAATTATTAAAATGTAGTTTCCGTGTAAGCTCATGCTTAATGCATAGAAGTACAAGACTATTCAGATGTTGCTCACTCATTGTTGACCTCAGATAGTTTTTAATTAACCCCTTAACGACAAAGCAAACAAAGTAGAACGTCCAGCACTCGATGTCCGTTGCAATAGTGTTTATTGGCATAAAAGCAGATACATGAACAGGACAGAGCGTAAGCCTTGTTTCAGGTAACAAGACCCTTAGTCATGGCATAAAACAAACCCAAAGGTAAAACTATTTATAGTATAACAATTAGTCATGTGACTGCCTCCGCAGATAGAAGTAAAACATGGAACCGGATTACAAATATTCTTATAAAATTTACATATATAAAAGGCAAAGAAGTAGACATGGTAGTATATATATAGTATCTTTTCCAAACTGGTTACAACATAAATGGATAGATAATCTAGTATTGAGAGTGACTTATAAAATGTTATCTCCATATACCATGGTTCACATCGTGCATCCAGGGCATAGAACTCCAAATTACTAAACCCAATGCAACACATATAATGGCTGTGCTAAACAATGCTGCAATTGGTATCGGAGTCCCATGTCATGGACGCACGGCGCAAAGAAAGAAAGGGCATATCAATACGTAAGGATAAGATCATGTCTTAAATTGAGTCCAGCTGGTTGCCGGGTGCCCAGTAAAAAAATCCAATAGGACTCCCGGTTCAGGAGAGATCTCCTCAGATCACCACCCCGTGACATCCTCTTAACACGTTCTATTCCTACCACTCTAAAGGACTCTGTATTGCCCTGGTGTATATCCCTATATCACGCTTGAATTCGGACCGATGCCGGGCGGGCATCGGTCCGAATTCAGTCAGGCTGCTCTCGCTCCCAGCCTGTCAATCAGACAGGGGGGAGCGAGCGCTTTGAAGAGGATGCGCGCAGGCTCCCTGGCCTCACACGCCGGCCCCGGCTCCCGGGGACAGGAAAAATATTATGCTGGGGGAGTTGCGGGCAGCGAGGCGGGGAGTGAGATGTGCGGCCATCACACATACGGTGTTCACCTATACAGTATGCCTCCAGTTGTTTCCTTACTACAGCTCCCAGCATGCCCTGACAGCCAATAGATGTCAGGGCAAGCTGGGAGTTGTAGTGGGGAAACAGCTGGAGGTACACTGAATAGGTGAACTAAGGGGGGGAGGGGGAGTGGGTTGAGTGGCGCGGCGGGGCCAGGGGTTGCGGGCTGTGCGGCGGGGAGGGGGTACACCGAATAGGTGAACTAAGGGGGAGGGGGAGTGGGTTGAGGTACACTGAATAGGTGAACTAAGGGGGGGGGGGAGGGGGTTGAGCGGCGCGGCAGGGCCGGGGGGGTTGCGGGCTGCGCGGAGGGGAGCGGGATGTGCGGCCATCACAGATACGGTGTTCACCTATACAATATGCTTCCAGTTGTTTCCCCACTACAACTCCCAGCATGCCCTGACAGCCAATAGATGGTAGGGCAAGCTGGAGGAACTTTGAATAGGTGAACTAAGGGCGGAAGTGTGCCCCACAGCAGACATCAGTGACGTGGTGCCTGCTGGGGACGTCTGCCTGGTAGTGAGCACACAACCAGGCAGACAAAAGGCATTTTTAATATGTAAAAAAAAAACATTTTAAGGGGGGGGGGGGGTTAGGGATAGATGGGCATTAGGCAGGGACAGCTTCCACTCTAGCACTCCATAGCTCAAGGCATGCAGTGAACTTCCAATTTCCTCCTTCAATATTTTCCACCATTGTGTACTACTAAGCGGTACGTATAAATGACAGATCCAAAGAATGCTATCACATCAGGGCAGCAGGAGTTGGCATGTACACCAACAAGGTTCAAAGAATGGGAAGCACAGGGACAAAATACAGCTTTTGGATATTTCTTTTGTATGTGTCTCTAACTCCTTTGTTCTTTCCAGACATTTGCACCATTGTCCATTGCACCATTGTCAAATCCTTGACCTCAGCAATCAT
This sequence comes from Hyla sarda, assembly GCF_029499605.1. Classification (NCBI taxonomy): domain Eukaryota; kingdom Metazoa; phylum Chordata; class Amphibia; order Anura; family Hylidae; genus Hyla; species Hyla sarda. The sequence continues at coordinate 308,985,574 of NC_079189.1, forward strand.
TAAGATTTATACCATTCTCAGCCAGTGTTAATAACAGCTTTTCTGCTATCTGTTCACCAATCTTTTGGGTAATGTCAAAACATTTAATAAACCATTCTTGCATGACCCAATTAAGAGTTTCTGGATCTGTATGCACATACAGAACAAAATGTTTTTGTTCAAAAGTATATGATTTATCTGGTGTAGCATCACATATCAGAGATAAGTAAATAGCATTTCTCCTTTCAGACAGAATGGTGTCCAGAACATATTTCCTGCATATTTATGAACTCATTTTGGGTTGACCAAGATATATAATGAACATGAAGTTTTCTTCCACTCTCTTGGGTTCTCTTCACTTTTTCCAATTGTTCCAGTAGCATTGGATCATAGTGCGCTATCAATTTTAGTACACCAAAGAAATTCCTGTTGTGCAAGTCTCCAATCTTTTAAGAGCTTCCCCGAAATGCCATTATGGATCCGATGATCCATAATGGCGGACGGAGGTCTCCTCACCTGCCTCCGTCCGTCTCCAGGGGTCTTCTGCTCTGGTCTGAGATCGAGCAGACCAGAGCAGAAGATGACCGATAACACTGATCAGTGCTATGCCCTATGCATAGCACTGAACAGTAATAGCAATCAAGGGATTGCTATAAATTACCCCCTATGGGGACTATTAAAGTGTAAAAATAAAAGTAACAAAAAAAGGAAAACATTTGGAAAAATCCCCTCCCCCAATAAAAATGTTAATTGTTTATTTTTACCATTTTACCCCCAAAAAGTGTAAAAAAAAATAAAAATTAATTAAAATCAATAAACATATTTGGTATCGCCGCGTGCGTAAATATCTCAACTAATAAAATATAATGTTAATGATCCCGTACAGTGAACAGCATGAACGTAAAAAAACCGCACCAAGACGTACATTTATGTCCTGTACATGACCGCGAGCATCGGACCGATGCTCAGGTCATGCGCGGCAGGTCCCAGCTGCTATCAGCAGCCAGGGACCCACTGGTATCGGCGCACATCAGCAATCATGTGAGCTGATGTGTGCCATTAACACCTCAGATGCTGTGATCAATACAGATCACGGCATCTGTGGCAGTACGGTCACTTAAATGGATGATCGGATCGCCCGCAGCGCTGCCGCGGGGATCCGATCATCCATAATGGTAGACGGAAGTCCCCTCACCTGCCTCCGTCCGTCTCCAGGGGTCTTCTGCTCTGGTCTTAGATTGAGCAGACCAGAGCAGAAGATCACCGATAACACTGATCAGTGCTATGCCCTATGCATAGCACTGAACAGTATTAGCAATCAAGTGATTGCTATAAATAGTCCCCTACGGGGACTATTAAAGTGTAAAAATAAATGTAAAAAAAAAAAAGTTAAACATTTTGAAAAATCCCCTCCCCCAATAAAAATGTAAATTGCTTCTTTTTCCCATTTTACCCCCAAAAAGAGTAAAAATAAACATATTTGGTGCATAAATATCCCCACGTGCATAAATATTGTAAATAAGCTTGATCCCGTACGGTGAACGGCGTGAACTTAAAAAAATAAAATCAAAAATTGCTGCTTTTTTGTAACATTCTATTCCCAAAAAATTTCTAAAAATGTAAAAAGTTTTATATATGCAAATGTGGTATCAATAAAAAGTACAGATCACGGTGCAAAAAATGAGCCCTCATACCGGCGCTTATACAGCAAAATTTGGTTAAAAAGTTTGCAATTTTTTTAAAGTGGTACAATAGTAGAAAAGTATGTAATCATGGGAATCATTTTAACCCCTTAAGGACTCAGGGTTTTTCCGTTTCTGCACTTTCGTTTTTTCCTCCTTACCTTTTAAAAATCATAACCCTTTCAATTTTCCACCTAAAAATCCATATTATGGCTTATTTTTTGCGTCGCCAATTCTACTTTGCAGTGACATTAGTCATTTTACCCAAAAATGCACGGCGAAACGGAAAAAAAAATCATTGTGCGACAAAATCGAAAAAAAAACGCCATTTTGTAACTTTTGGGGGCTTCCGTTTCTACGCAGTGCATATTTCGGTAAAAATTACACCTTATCATTATTCTGTAGGTTCATACGGTTAAAATGATACCCTACTTATATAGGTTTGATATTGTCGGACTTCTGGAAAAAATCATAACTACATGCAGGAAAATTTATACGTTTAAAAATGTCATCTTCTGACCCCTATAACTTTTTTATTTTTCCATGTATGGGGTGGTATGAGGACTCATTTTTTGCGCCGTGATCTGAAGTTTTTATCGATATGATTTTTGTTTTGATCGGACTTTTTGATCACTTTTTATTCATTTTTTAATGATATAAAAAGTGACCAAAATACGCTTTTTTGGACTTTGGAATTTTTTTGCGCGTACGCCATTGACCGTACGGCTTAATTAATGATATATTTTTATAGTTCGGACATTTACGCACGCGGCAATACCACATATGTTTATTTTTTATTTTTTTTACACTGTTTTATTTTTTTTATGGGAAAAGGGGGGTGATTCAAACTTTTATTAGGGAAGGGGTTAAATGACCTTTATTAACACTTTTTTTTTACATTTTTTTTGCAGTGTTATAGGTCCCATAGGGACCTATAACACTGCACACACTGATCTCTAATGCTGATCACTGGCGTGCATTAACACGCCTGTGATCAGCATTATCGGCGCTTGACTGCTCCTGCCTGGATCTCAGGCACGGAGCAGTCATTCGTCGATCGGACACCGGGGAGGCAGGTAAGAGCCCTCCCGGTGTCCGATCAGCTGTTCGGGACGCCGCGATTTCACCGCGGCGGTCCCGAACAGCCCGACTGAGCAGCCGGGTCACTTTCACTTTCACTTTAGAAGCGGCGGTCAGCTTTGACCGCCGCTTCTAAAGGGTTAATACCGCACATCGCCGCGATCGGCGATGTGTGGTATTAGCCACGGGTCCCGGCCGTTGATTAGCGCCGGGACCCACGCGATATGATGCGGGATCGCGGCGCGATCCCGCTTCATATCGCGGGAGCCGGCGCAGGATGTAAATATACGTCCTGCGTCGTTAAGGGGTTAATCATATTGACCTGCAGAATAAAGAAAAGATGTCATTTTTACCGTAAATTGTACAGCGTGAAAACGAAACCTTCCAAAATTTGCAAAATTGCAGTTTTCTTTTCAATTTACCCACACAAATAGTATTTTTTTGGTTGCACCATACATTTTATGGTAAAACTCGTAGCTTTGCCATGTTCAGAAGAGAATGCAAGACAAGTCACACAGTACAAAACATGCTTGCTGGTGCTCCGCCTTAGCCAGTCTTGCACTATTTTCTCTCAATTTTGTATAAAGCAAAAACTCACTGAATAATCGTTCTTCATAATCCTTGTCCATACCTTTAAGCATTTTCTGTAGTTCTTTAGTTGTTTTTTTTTTTTTAATCTAAACCACAAATCACAATCCTTTCTCTGTCTTTGCCCGTCAGTGTGGTGTTGGGGTCTGCTGGAAAACCTTTGGTCCTGAGCATGTATCTAAACATTGTTATAGACAAAGTAAACTACTTCATGGTAACAGTATTCCCTGTGGGTGGTTACCTATGTCAGCAGAATAATGCACCTGGCTACCCTGCAAAATTGTTCAGGAATGGTTTGAGAAACATGACAAAGAGTTTCAGATTTTTGCTTTGTAGGCTCTATCTGTAATTTTCAGTTCTCCCAGAGCCTTTTTTGAGTAAATAAAAGTTTTGTGGAGGGAGTTGTATTGACAAGACAGCTGATTAATATGCACAAGACTACATTCACATGCTGCAGATGTCTTTAGTGAAATCCTGTTAGATATCGGCAGGATATGCGCATTGTAAATTCACATATGGATTCATGTAAATCTTCCCATTCAATAACAAAATGGCCATAGATAAACTGTAAGAAAGAATTGTAATTTTGTTTGGTGTACAATCTGGAAAGAAAACATCCAAATCCACTGCATGTGAGCCTGCCCTTATATATCACTTCCTAGTTATTTATCAGTCATGTTTTATAATATATCTAGAATACTAAACCAGTCTTTTAATTTTTTCATGTAGAAATGCAAACAATGACCGCGTATGACTATAACTCAGAGAATAGTTTGCTAAGAATCAATGGCATGGATTACTTATAACATGCAATTTTTATCATGAGTATACAGACAGAACAAACTGATTAGATAAAATCAACCTTAAACTGTTTTACTTTGTGCACTAATGCGCAGTACAGCAGTTTGCCCAGCAGGTGGTAGTAAAAGGCTTTAAATACAAGCTAGTCTTTGTTTACACCATGTCTGGCCCATACAGTTCAGGGGGTTGTCTGATGTCACAAATATTATGTAAATGTGGTCAGACTGGCCTATCCCCTTAAGGACACAGCCCAATTTGGCCTTAAAGGGGTACTCCGGTGGGAAAAAAAATTTTTTTACATCAACTGGTGCCAGAAAGTTAAACAGATTTGTAAATTACTTCTATCAAAAAATCTTTACCCTTCCAGTACTTTTTAGCAGCTGTTTGCTACAGAGGAAATTCTTTTCTTTTTTAATTCCTTTTTTGTGTTGTCCACAGTGCTCTCTGTTGACACCTGATGCCCGTATCAGGAACTGTCCAGAGCAGGAGAAAATGCCCATAGCAAACCTATGCTGCTCTGGACAGTTCCTGACACGGACAGAGGTGTCAGCAGAGAGCACTGTGGACAAGACAAAAAAAAAGAAAAGAATTTCCTCTGTAACATACAGCTGCTAAAAAGTACTGGAAGGTAAAGATTTTCTAATAGAAGTAATTTACAAATCTATTTAACTTTCTGGTATCAGTTCATTAAAAAAAAAAAAATTATAATTTCCACCGGAGTACGCCTTTAAGAACACGGCTTTAATTTTTGCATTTTCTTTTTCCCTCCCTGCCTTTTAAAAGCCATAACTCTCTTATTTTTCCATAAACACGTACATAGGGCACTTCACAGTGACATGCTCTTTTCATCATCATCAATATGATTAAAATGATACCCATGTTTACATATTTATTTAACTTTTTGTAAGAAAATGAGTATGATTAACCTCTACATGTACGTCATGGGTAGGGTGGGCATACATGACGGGGGCCCGCGGGTCGGGCCTGCTTCATGACCGGGAGATGTCCATCATTCAACTGGTTAAATGCCGTGATCTATACAGATCACGGCATTTAAACATTAAATGCCGATATTCCCTGGTGTCTAGTGGTCCCATAGCCCCCCCCCCCCACAATGTAATTGTGGGAGGGCTATGGGTTGTTAGGGAAGCCCGAGGTCTTACCTTGTCCTTGGCGTCTTTCTTGGCTCTGAGATTGCTTAGGGCTCCCTTTGGCAGCCCTTAGCAATGGAGCACAGATTTAAGCCATTTGATGATGGCATATGTTAGGCCCTTTGGGGGGGGGGGGGGCAAAAGTGTGTATAAAAAAATAAGTAAAAAAAAAAACGTTTTTAAAAATATAAAAAAAAATCCCTTCCCTAATAAAAATTCAAATCACCCCTCTTTTCCCATTTTATAAATAAATCACTGTACAAAAAAAATACACATTTGGTATCGCTGCATGCATAATTGGCCGAACTATTAAACTATTATGTTTCTGATCCTGCACAGTGAATGGCATAAACGCCAAAAAAATTCCAAAGTTGCAGATTCTTGGTTACATTACATCCCCAAAAAAACCTAGCCTAGAGAATCCAGTGGGGTTCATGAGTCCCCCCTTACCTTACATCCCCCCCCCTTTATCAGACATTATTCCCCCCCCAGGCACTCCTGTGCGTCTGTGCCTGACATTGCCCCCCTCCTGCCCCACGCGACTCACTCACTGTCGCAGAGCGAGGAGCAGGCAGTGGCTACCGTAGTCCGGGTGTGACGGCGCCGGGTCTGGGATGACGAGTGATGTCCCCCTGCGCAACATCAGGGGCGTCACTCGTCATCCAGTGAGCTGCAGTTCCGTGGTTGAAAGTGACCGCGCTGCCTGAGCAGCTCAGTGAGCTGCGCAGTGGCGCCTGCTGCTAAGGTACAGAAAGGTCCGACGTTTATTTTTTATTTTTGGGGGGGAGGCCTTATATTCGGCCAGAATGCAAAAGGAACAATAGGTCTTATTTTTGGGGATGTCTCATTTTCCGGGAAAGACAGTAATGAACAAAGTTTATTTTTTATTTTTCAAGGTTTTAATTATTTTTAACCATAAAACTAAACAAAAATGATTCAAGTTTGGTATCATTGGAATCATACTGACCCATAGAATAAAGATGGAATGTCAGATTTACAGTATTTTGAACTCAGAAAAAATATTGCCCTACAAAATTGTGCAATTCCATATTTTTTTTACATTTTGCCATGCATATAATTTTTTCCTGCTTTGTAATACATTGTATGATAAAAAAAAAGTGAATCAGTGGAAATTCCAACTCATCATGCAGAAAATAAGCCCTAATACAACTTTGTCAGTTGAAAAATAAAAAAGTTATGTGTCTTAGAAGGTAATTTTTTTTAGCTGGGTCGTGAAGGGGTTAAAATTGTCCTACACCATGATCTGTAGTTTTTAACAGTACCACTTCTGCTTATATTTGACTTTTTTATCACTTTTTATTCCATTTTTTCTGGGATGTGATCTGACCAAAAATAAGCAACGTTGATTTTATAGGATCATTAACAATATATTTTATTTGTTTTAGTTCGGACATTTCATCGTTATTTGTTTATTTTATTGTTTTACATTTTTTTTCATTTGTAAAATGGGGAAAGAGGATCATTACATTTTTATTCAGGGAGGAGCTTATTCACATTTATAAAAAAAAAAAAAAAAATGTTTTCCTTTTATAAATTTTTTAAGTCCCTATAGGGCAGTGGTCGGCAAGCTGCGGCTCGCGAGCCACATGCGGCTCTTCACGCACTTTAATGCGGCTCTTGCAGTGCGGTCGGGCCGCAGAGCAGCAGCGGCCGCATAGTGCCGACCACTGCTGTATACTAAAAACCAGGGTGCCTCCAGCTGTTGTGAAACTACAACTCCCAGCATGCCCGGACCGGCAATGGCTGTCCGGGCATGCTGGTAGTTGTAGTTTCACAACAGCTGGAGGCCCCCTGGTTTTTAGTATACAGTATTAGTTTTTACCTGCTCTGGCCGGCCCCCGCCTGCAGCCGCACACGGGAGCCGGCCCGGGCAGATAATCATAGGTTTTCCTATGCCGGACATCCCTGTGCCCCGAAAAATCTTTTCGGGACATAAGGATGTCCGCGGGTCACTAACCATTCCCCGCCCGCCGCGCGTCCTCCTCCGGTCCTCCTGTGGTCTTCCTGCAATCCTCTGCCTCTCTATGGTTATACGCACGGGACCTCAGTGACGTCCCGTGCGTACAACCATAGAGGCGCAGGAGGACCGGAGGAAGACGCATGCCGGCCGGAGCCTGGTAAGTGACCGGCGGCACGTCATCTTCATTGTTCCGATCACCGCTCCTCCGGTCCCGGCACCTACTGCTATGGTCCATAGGCCATAGCAGTAGATGGTGACCCCGGGCCGGAGGAGCGGTGACCGGAACACTGTGGGGGGCAGTATACAGACATACAGCCTCCAGCCGTACACTGTATATGGCTTGAAGCTGTATGTCTGTGGAGGGGAGCTGCCTACCATTGTGGGGGGAACTAAACTGCCAACTATTGTGGGGGGAACTATACTGCCAATTATTGTGGGGGGACTATACTGCCAACTATTGTGGGGGGAACTATACTGCCAACTATTGTGGGGGAACTATACTGCCAACTATTGTGGGGGATCTATACTGCCAACTATTGTGGGGGAACTATACTGCCAACTATTGTGGGGGAACTATACTGCCAACTATTGTGGGGGAACTATACTGCCAACTATTGTGGGGGGGAGCTGCCTACCATTGTGGGGGAACTATACTGCCAACTATTGTGGGGGGGGGGGAGCTGCCTACCATTGTGGGGGAACTATACTGCCAACTATTGTGGGGGGAGCTGCCTACAATTGTGGGGGAACTTCCTAATATTGGGGGGGGGAAGCTGCCAACTATTGTGGGGGAGCTGCTGACCTAATGTGGGGGAACTGTCTACTATTGTTGGGGAGCTGCTGACCTAATGTGGGGGAACTGCTGACCTAATGTGTGGGAGCTGTCTACTATTGTGGGGGAACTGCTGACCTAATGTGGGGGAACTGCTTACTATTGTCTGGGAACATGCTGCCTACCTAATGTGGGGGGAACTATACTGCCTACCTAATGGGGGGGGGGACTACAAGGTACCGTACATCACGGTAGGAGGGGTAGTCTTATACTGCGAGTATATCCCAAACTCTATATTTTAACTGTGAAAGTTGGGGGTCGTCTTATACGCCCAGTCGTCTTATACGCCGGGGGGCATTATAAGGGGGCATTATAAGTGAGGGATGTGCACATGTCAGGGGGGCATTATATTGTGAGGGGCACTGGACATGGGGTATTATATATAAGGGGCACATGTCAGGGGGCATTATATGTGAGGGGCACATGTCAGGGGGCATTATAAGTGGGGGCACATGACAGGGGGCATTATAAGTGAGGGGCACATGTCAAGGGGGCATTATATTGTGAGGGGCACAGGACATGGGGTATTATATATAAGGGGCACATGTCAGGGGGGCATTATATATGAGGGGCAAATGGCAGGGGGGCATTATATGTGGGGGCAAATGACAGGACCCCCCCCCCCTGTGCCACCACATATAATAAAAACTTATTGAAACTAAAAACAGTGTACCATCCTATGTATTTTCGGTTTTAAAAATGTGGCTCTCAAAATAATTTAAATTGTGGTTTTGGCGAGATTTGGCTCAGTTGAAAAATACAGGTTGCCCACCACTGCCATAGGGGATTGTTTATTGCAATCTTATGATTGCTGATACTTTTCAGTGCTATGCATAGGCAGAGACTCTGCATCGTGGTAAAGCCTTTGGAGGGGTGGCATTGTCTAACCCTGATTGTACTTTCTTACCTCCCAACTTTACCAACTTAGGGGCTGGGTGGGCATTCATTCGTACCTAGGGTTCTATGGGTCAATTGTTTATGGCTAAACATGGTGATTGTGTACCTCTCTATATTCTGGAAATTGGTGCACTCACAAGACCTCCTGATACTTCACCTACTGATGAGTAACTTTGTAAGGTTTGGGGCCAAGCTGAGACTATGCTACGAATGACTGGTTGCACTAAATTTACACATTGTGGCATAACCCCAGTTTGCTTGATTATCTATCTTTTCTCCACTCCAGGTTTTGGGGGACAGAGAGTGACAGCTACATTGGAACAGCTGTGTGTAGATGGTGTATTCAAATCATTGAAGGTCCCCAAGAGGAACTCGGACTGCCACGTTCCTTCTTTTTTTTTTTTTTTTGGTATCTGCAACTTTGTTTTTGAGGCGCAGGGTAGGTTAAGGTCACTGGAAATTAACTTAAATGCCATATTGTTTCCTCTTTGGATTCCGCTGGAATTATCTTGACTAAGGAACTTATACATTCCTATTGTGAGAAATTTACCTTGTTGGTTCGCAGAAAATGAGAGGCTGACTTGGAACCTTTGTCTGGCGAGGAGTGGTCTGCTACCATGCCATATACTCTATATCTATCACTTTCTGGAGCCAACCATTTGTCATAGCTCTTTCTTCTCCATAGAATGTATAAAACCCTGGCACTCCTGCCTAGACTTGGCCTCCCCAGAGACCTGATTCTGCCTGTCCAAGATGTGGCCAATTAGGTACACACTTTTTCCATATGCTGTGGGATTGTCCTCTTTTAGTTTTGTACTAGCTGGGTACCCAGCGTTTCCCGGTTTTTCCTTCCTAATCCTTGTTGGGGAGGAAAATCAACAAAGGAGGAAGCTTTTGACTTCATATCCCATCCTCATATATTGTTATCATATTCCAACCCTATATCCCATCCTCATATCTCAACCTCAAATCCCGTCCTCCTATTCCGACCTCATATACTGCCCTCATATCCTGTCCAAATGTCCCAACCTCATATCCCGACCTCATATCCTGTCCTCATATACTTTCCTCATATGCTGTCCTCATGTCCCGACCTCATGTCCCGACCTCATGTCCCATCCTCATATCCCATCCTCATATCCTGCCCGTTTTTTCCTTCCTAATCCTTGTTGGGGAGGAAAATCAACAAAGGAGGAAGCTTTTGACTTCATATCCCATACTCATATATTGTTATCATATTTCAACCCCATATCCCATCCTCATATCTCGACCTCAAATCCCGTCCTCATATTCCGACCTCATATGCTGTCCTCATATCCCGTCCATATGTCCCAACCTCATATCCCAACCTCATATCCTGTTCTCATATACCGTCCTCCTATGCTGTCCTCATATCCCGTCCTCATATCCTGTCTGCTTTTTCCTTCCTAATCCTTGTTGGGGAGGAAAATCAACAAAGGAGGAAGCTTTTGACTTCAAATCCCAACCTTATATATTGTTGTCATATTCCAACCCCATATCCTGTCCTGATATCTCAACCTCCTATCCCAACCTCCTATCCCGTCCTCATATCCCGTCCTCATATCCCGTCCTCATATCCTGACCTCATATCCCGTCCTCATATCCCGTCCTCATATCCTGTCCTCATATCCCGACCTCATATCCCGACCTCATATCCCGACCTCATATCCCGACCTCATATCCCGTCCTCATATCCCGTCCTCATATCCTGTCCTCATATCCCGTCCTCATATCTCGTCCTCATATCCCGTCCTCATATCCTGTGCTCATATACCGTCCTCATATCCTATCTTCTTGACAAGTAATATGTACAGAAGTTATGCGGGAACATACATTTCCCGTAGATTTGCATGGGACTTTAAACAAAAACCCCGGCCCTTACAAATGGGGTAGTTAAGGGTTAAATTAACTATCCTTTATTTTTAGTGGACATATAAATAACATGTGACCAAGTATTATCGAAATATCTCAAGCCGTTTGGAAGTTATGCAGTAACATATATTTCCAATAGACCTGTATGGGACTTTAAACAAAAACCCCGACCCTGGCAAATGGGGGTGAGTAAGAGTTAAAGGGGTACTCCGGTGCTTACACATCTTATCCCCTATCCAAAGGATAGGGGATAAGATGCCTGATCGCGGGAGTCCCGCAGCTGGGGACGCCCGGGATCATGCACGCGGCACCCCGTTTGTAATCAGTCCCCGGAGCGTGTTCGCTCCGGGTCTGATTACGGTCGACCGCAGGGCCGGCGGCGTGTGATGTCACGCCACCGCGTGACATCACGCTCCGCCCCTCAATGTAAGCCTACGGGAGGGGGCATGATAGCTATTACGCCCCCTCCCGTAGGCTTGCATTGAGAGGCGGAGCGTGACGTCACACGGGGGCGGAGGCGTGACGTCACATGCCGCCGACCCTGCCGTCGACCGTAATCGGACCCGGAGCGAACACGCTCCGGGGACTGATTACAAACAGGGTGCCGCGTGCATGATCCCGGGCGTCCCCAGCTGCGGGACTCCCGCGATCAGGCATCTTATCCCCTATCCTTTGGATAGGGGATAAGATGTGTAAGCACCGGAGTACCCCTTTAAATTACCTATCCTATGTTTGTTGTTGACATATTTGTAACATGTGTGCCAAGTTTCATGTTATTATCTTTATCCGTTTGGACGTGATGCTGGAACATACATACACACATTGAGTTTTATATATAGATGTGAGGGAGCTAATCGTAGGCTCCTTTCACACTAAACTGTTGCTCTGTTAAAAGACCCATTACAAAGTTCTGTTAGAAAAACCCGTAAAAACAGCTGTTAACAAATACCATTCAAGTCTATGGGATTTTTTGATTATCCGTTATCACCCTTTATAGCCCGTTATGACTAACGGGCATTATTTTTTTGATGCCACAAAAGACGGTGCATGCACAAATTTTTGTCCCGTCAAAAATAACGGTGGAATGACGGCCGTTGAAATTTTAACATTGAAGTCTATGGCACACGGATGAGCCTTTTAATGTCATCCGTTTGCACTCGGTTTATAATATCCATTATTACTTCTGAGCATGCTCAGAAGAGGTAACATCAGCAGACTCATGCAGTGCTGAGGGACTACTACTATTCCCATCTTGGAACAGACTTGTTTCCATGGTGGGAGTAGTAGTTCCCCCAGCTGCAGGAGTCTGTTCCATGTTGGGGGTAATAGTACAGGGGCTGAGGGATTGATCGCACCGGGTCTCACTTCTGAGAGCCCATGCGATCAGAAGTATTTAGGCAGGGGAGCGGGTGGCAAGCTCCACTCCCCTGCGATGTACAGTGTACTTTTACTTTCACTTTTAAATTCCCTGTCGGGAGCCCTGAATGGCTTTTGATTGTGTGCAGACAACCACTTTCCCATAGACTTATACAGAGTTGCCTGGTACTTAGAGCATCAGGGCATACATTTACACCTTGTGCTCGCTTAATAGACCGCAGGTCCCAGCTATTATCAGTGATCACTCTGATGCCCACCATTAACCATTCAGATGTCATGATCAATACTAGTCATGGCATCTGAAATGTTATGGGGGCTTAAAGAGATTCATCAGACCACCTGTGATACAATCTGCAATCTTATGATTCAAGATGGTGACCGGAGGTCTCCCCATCTGCCTCCTTGCCAGTTCCGGCGGTCTTCTCCAATGGTATGCCTTCTGGCAGAACAGAGAACTAGATTTCCGATGTTACTGATCAGTATTAGCAATCAAATAAGGAAGCTATGGAGACTTAAAAAAAAGTAAACAAATGTTTTAATAAAACTGATTAAAGGGGTACTCCGCCCCTAAACATCTTATCCCCTATCCAAGGATAGGGGATAAGATGTCTGATCGCAGAGGTCCCGCTGCTGGGGACCCCCACAATCTCTCCTGCAGCCCCTAGTCATCTGCAGCACAGAGCCGAAGTTTGCTCCATGCCTGATGACTCACGATACAGGGGCTGGCAGTTTGTGATGTTGCGGCCCCGCCCCCTCTTGACATCATGCTCCACACCCTTGTGACATCACACCCCGTCCCCTTAATGGAAGTCTATGGGAGGGGTGTGGGGTGGCCAGACCCCCTCCCATAGGCTTGCATTAAGGGGGCGGTGTGTGACATCACAAGGGGTGGGGCCATGATGTCACGAACCGCCAGCCCATGTATCGTGAGTCATTAGGCACGGAGCAAACTTTGGGTCCGTGCTGCAGATGACTAGGGGCTGCAGGAGAGATTGCGGGGGTCCCCGCCGGCGGGACCTTCACGATCAGAGATCTTATCCCCTATCCTTGGATAGGGGATGTCTAGGGGCGGAGTACCCCTTTAATCCCCTAAGTGATTTCAGTTTTCTCTGGTAATAGCTCAGGTTCCGTGGGGGTCATCCCTTAACCTCTTTAGGACGCTGGGCTTATCTGTACGCCCTGCACCCGCTTCCCTGCTATGACACAAGCTTAAGGGCTGACCCCCACTTCATAGCTGGGTGGTCCCGGTGGCTATCTGCCACCAGGACCCGTGTCTAATGCCGGACATCACAGATTGCGGTAATGCCTGGCATTAACCCCATAGACGCGGCGATCAAAGTTTACCGCGCATCTACAGTGAAGGTAAAAGTATCCCAGCAGCTCAGTCGGGCTGTTCGGGACTATTGCGGTGAAATCGCAGCGTTCCGAACAGCTGGGAGGATGCGGGAGGGTCCCTACCTTCCTCCTCTCTGTCCGCTCGGTGATCTGCTGCTCCATGCCTGCTCAGCAGGCGGGAGCAGCAGAGCACTTATAACACTGATCAATGCTATACTATGGCATAACATTGAACAGTGTATGTAATCAGAAGATGCATGTTATGGGGACAAAAAATTGTGTAAAAGAAGTAAAAAAAAGTTAATAAAGTGATTTATCCCCTTCTCTAATTAAAGCTTGAATCACCCCCCCTTCCCCATTAAAAAATAAAATATGTAGACAAAAATAAACATATGTGGTATAACCGCATGCATAAATGTCCGAACTATAAAAATGTTATGTTAATTAAACCGCACGGTTAATGACGTATACGTAAAAAAAAAATTCCAAAGTCCAAAAGTGCGTTTTTTTGGTCATTTTGTATACCCTAAAAAAATTTATAAAAAGCGATCAAAAAGTCCCATCAAAACAAAAATGGTACAGATAAAATCTACAGTCCACCGCTCAAAAAGGGAGCCCTCATATAACCCTGTATGCGGAAAAATTTAAAAATTATAGGGGTCAGAAGATGACAATTTTAAAAATACAAATTTTGGTGCATGTAGTTATAATTTTTTTTAAGTGGTGTAATGAAATAAAACCTATATAAATTGGGTATCCTTGTAATCGTAAGGACCTACAGAATAAAGATAAGGACAATTTTACTGAAAAATGAACTGTGTGGAAATGGAAGCCGCTGAAAATTACATAATGGCGTTTTTTTTGTTTGTTTTTTCAATTTTGTCCCACAAATATATATTTTTTGGTTTTGCCATAGAATTTGTGATTAAATGACTGATGTCATTACAAAGTAAAATTGGTAGTGCATAAAACAAGCCCTCATATAAGTCTGTAAGTGGAAAACTGAAAGGGTTATGATTTTTAGAAGGTGAGGCGGAAAAACCGAAAGTGCAAAAACGGAAAAAACGTTGAGTCCTGAAAGGGTTAACATGAACCAAAAGATGCGTATACATCATACTTCCTGAGCCTATGTATCAAATGTCCCAATGATTCTTGCTGTAATTGAATCATTTTTCTTTTGTAGAGGGAGCAAAAGATCCCTATTTGCCTACCATGCCAGGTAGTTGCGGATAAAAGCTTTTATTGAATAGATCTTATCATTCCCTTTTATAATTTGTTATGTCATTTCATTCCAGCCAAAATGCTACTTATATGATCAGATACCAGGATGCACAAGAGATTTTAACCCTGTTTGTGGAACAGATGGAAAAACATACTCCAATGAGTGTATGCTGTGCTCCTCCAACAGGTAGTTGTTTATCCCTATGTAATTACTATGTATTTAAATGGATCTGTCAGTTGGTCTATGCTATTGGATCTGCCAGAAACGCTGGTATAAAAAAGCATGCAGTACAAGATAGAACTTAAAGGGGTACTCCGGTGGAAAAAAATGTTTTAATCAACTGGTGCCAGAAAGTTAAACAGATTTGTAAATTACTTTTATTAAAAAAAATCTTTATTCTTCCAGTACTTTTTAGCAGCTGTATGCTAAAGAGGAAATTCTTTTCTTTTTTAATTTCTTTTTTGTCTTGTCCACAGGGCTCTCTGCTGACACCTGATGCCCGTATCAGGAACTGTCCAGAGCAGGAGAAAATCCTCATAGCAAACCTATGCTGCTCTGGACAGTTCCTGACATGGACAGAGGTGTCAGCAGAGAGCACTGTGGACAAGATGCCAGACAATCTGCAGCGAGTCCCAACTCTGCAGGCTGCTAGTGTAGTCATATCAATAGCAAACTGGGCAGCATAAATGTTATTGTCAAAATAGGGACATGCATATATCATGGCAAAACAACAATGGGTACAAATAAATCTTCAAATGCATGCAAAATTGTAATTTAGATAAAGCCTATGGTATATCATCATATATATCACATGACATTTATACTATGGTGCATCTTCAGCTATTGGAAAATCAATTTGCATGAATCTGGATTAGGCTGTATTTCTATTTGGCAGTTTTGTGCCACTGCAGTTTTTAGAAGTGGATCCAGTAGGAAGGAGAAGTCCTTCCTTTATTTTTCCCATTCCTTTTGAATAGACTTCTGACTTTGGCTTAACAACTGCAGTGGCAGATATCCAAAATTGCCAAGGGAAAATGAAACCTAAGGATGTCATAATATTTGTTCTAATACATTAAAGGGGTACTCCGTTGAAAAACTGTTTTTTTTTTATTTATTTTTTTAAATCAACTGGTGCCAGAAAGTTAAACAGATTTGTAAATTACTTCTATTAAAAAATCTTAATCCCACCTGTACTTATTAGCAGCTGAATACTACAGTGGAAATTATTTTTCGTTTGAAACACAGAGCTGTCTGCTGACATCATGAGCACAGTGCTCTCTGCTGACATCTCTATCCATTTTAGGAACTGTCCAGAGTAAAAGGAAATCCCCATAGCAAACATATGCTGCTCTGGACAGTTCCTAAAATGGACAGAGAGTGAACAGAAGTGCTCATAATGTCAGCAGACAGCTCTGTGTTTCAAAAACTGTTGAGACCCAATTAGCTCCTAGCAGGCTATAACTCCCCCTCCCCCTTACTACAATAAATAATTAAATAATAACGGACACAACAACAATTTAACTTTTCCATGGGTGGGAATCGGCCACAGCTTTATTTATAAAATTACTTATATAAATAACAATTTAACTGTAACAAAGACACCGATTGGCTTCTTATCAACCCGAGAGGTGCTGCCACTCCTGTGTGGAGGTCTACCCTGGGTTGACCCCGCTTTCACCCTCTTCTTACCACCAAGCTGTGACTTACAATAAACAGAGATACAAAAAAGGGAGGGAGGGAGGGCAAAACTCTGGGTCCTGGGCAGATTGAGGGGGGAAGGGAGGCACCACAGCTATAAATACCCAGGGGAGGGCCCCTGAAAGCCCGGGAAACTATTAAACCCCTGATTGGTGCACTCCTTCCCCCCCACCCATGGGACATACCACTATAGCCACTGGCAAGTTTTACAGGCGGAGGAGGGGGCTAAAAACCTTGCCTGTATATTTCTTAACCCCTTACTGCTCACCAGTCAGGGGGCAAGCTAGTTATGCACAGCTTGCCCCTCCAGACTGTTGAGACCCAATTAGCTCCTAGCAGGCTATAACTCCCCCTTACTACAATAAATAATTAAATAATAACGGACACAACAACAATTTTACTTTTCCGTGGGTGGGAATCGGCCACAGCTTTATTTATAAAATTACTTATATAAATAACAATTTAACTGTAACAAAGACACCAATTGGCTTCTTACCAACCCGAGAGGTCCTGCCACACCATCCTGTGTGGAGGTCTACCCCGGGTTGATCCCGCTTTCACCGTCTTCTTACCGCCACGGAGGAGACCAGTTAGCCCTACACTGGGCTCCGACCCCCACCCAAGAGATACTGGATAGCCAACACCTTGGGCCACCGCAGCCCCCCGGACACAACCAACACATTTCCTCTCCAGGAAATACACCCAACACATTTCCTCTCCAGGAAATCCGCCCAACACATTTCCTCTCCAGGAAATCCGCCCAACACATTTCCTCTCCAGGAAATCCGCCCAACACTTTTCCTCTCCAGGAAATCTGAGGTACCTGCCGCCAGGACCATTTTTTAAAATTTTTTTTAAATAACTCGTGTGAACTCCACTCGCCCATACATCGAAGAGTGCCGCAGCACAAAAAAGAAAAAAAGGGGGGGCCCCACCGCCGCCCAGTCAACAATAGGATGACAACGGAAAAAAACAGTCATTCGCGGACCCTCATGCAGCACAAGCTGCGTGTCCCGGATCGCCTAAGCAGTCTCGGACCGACAGGCCTTTTTTTGTTTTTTGTTCGTGAAACGCACAAATTAGGCACCCAAAAACACAGACACCCAAATCTCATGGAAGGAGACCAGGAGAAAGAAAGTGCCCCATCCACATAGCCCTGAAAAAAGCTAGCGCAAAACCTCGGATCAGAAAAAGCTACGCAAAAGCGACAACCAAAAACCCGACTTGCAGCCGCCACCAAGCGACCCAAAAACTGATAGGAAAAACCGGTCACCGACAGCAAGGCCACCCACTCGCGGGCCCAGCCCCTAGGTATACACCAACCGCAAAGCAGAAAAGAAAATCACCCCCTGCCATGTGCCGTGCGGCAACCGCACCCCACTGGATCGCAGCACAGCGGGAAAGCCACCCAACTTTTTTTTTTTTTTTTTATTAGCAGGTGATTCACATGAACAGGTGAAGATACCCAGCGTCACACACTAAGAATGTTATTTGGATGCACGGAGAACACAGCCCAAATCTCGAACCTCCTTGGAGAGGTGACACAGCAGTTAACTTCCGTTATCACATCCTATGAAAACGAAATAGGAAATCAAACATCAGAGCCTCGTAAGGTTACCACAAGGGGCATTCCAGGTATGAAAAACAAATCCCCTATCCACAGACATTTGGAACCACCGGGACCCTCCTCGACTGTAGACATCCCGGCCTCCACACCAACACCAAGCACTCGCAACACCAACCAAAGCGGAGGACCCACCAAAGCGGACATAGAAATACACCACTCTGCACAATGACCCATGGGCCAGCCACATGAGCAAACCTTCCAACTCCACCCGAGGGAGCAACCTCCGGAACCACTGCCAGAGAAAACGGGACAAAGCATCAACACCCAGTACCGACCCCAGGGAGCATAGTCCCAAAATAAATCGTAACTCCAAACAGCGAAGAACTGGGTGCAACAAACCGAGCACAGGAAGAAAGCCGAAAAAGAGATAATAGCAGTGACAACGCCCCGAATGTCAGACCGACAACACGCCACGATCACTCAAATCACACCCTAGAAAAGAAGAAAAGTATCACCAAATTAGAGCGCAACCAAGCGCAGGGGCCACGTCAACCCACACAGTACCGTTACAATTCTAGAACATGAGCTGCCGATGCAAGCACCCAAAGTCCCACAACCAACACCAAGGGAAAAGCGCAAACAAAACCCAAGCATGGCAGAAACCCCCCGACTACCAAGACCCAGGGGTAAACCACCCCGCAGTACCACTGGAAAAACACCACACCAACAACCAACCAAATCAGCCACATCTGAGAACAGAGCGAGCTCCCCGTGAGCCACAACGGGGGACTGAAAGCAGGCCTGTCCACTGCACGACTCATGAAAAACCCCAAGCAACTGAAACATCAGCCCTTAGCGCACCCGGGGCACATATGCGGGGGCACAGACCCCACACACCCTCGGCAGCCAGAGACAACCTGCAGGAAAAAACTCAGCCCAGAACCATATTCCCCGTGGAACGTTCAGTAAACTAGCAAAGACCGGAACCAGGGCACCTAGCGAGCCCCAAGGAAACCAAAACAGAGAAAACGCAATCACTCCCTGACCACAGGAAAGCAGCAGACCAACACCAACGCGACATGCGGAAGCCACGCTAATCTTTACTGTATCGTTCCAATTTTAACATATGTGCTGCTGAAGCGAGCACAAAATATGGTACGCTTCACGAAGTTGCGTGTCAGCCTTGCAGCAACAAACCACACTCCAACAAGCGTAGAGCACAGGAGAATCACCCTCCGGAATACCACCACGAACAGAAGAACTAACAAGGCAAGACAAACGGAGACTCAAGCGAAACCTACCCACCGGAGACTCAAGCGAAACCTACCCACCGCCACATCAGCTAAAGCACCCAGCCTGACATACAGGAGTCCCATGCCTACCTGAGATTGGGAGCAAAACAGGAAAAAACATCAGACAAATACACCAGGACAAACGGAGCAGCGGAGAGAGAGACTACAACCAAAGACGGAGAGATAAACCAAACAAAGGGGGAGAAGAACTAAAGAAACAAAACCGTAACTGGGTGGCAGCCACCAATTCAGGAGAAGGAACAAGCCTTGGGAGCTAAGCCCGCCAAACCCCGGCCACCCAGAGCGTAAGGCCAAAAGACCACTCACCCAAGCGCGCACCGCAGAAAATGATACCCTACCAAAGCACCCCGTCAAGAAGAGACGTACCCAACTTCCAACCAGAGACCAACACAGACATACACCCATATCCGAGACCCAAACTCAACAAACACACAGAAACAAAAGGACGAACACTGCACAGAACGCAGACATAAGCACACTAACCGGGGAAGGGGCCAAGCCCCACATCAGACATTCACCAATTCCAGAAGATGAAGAAGGACAACAGCTGGAGGAACCACTTCACCATCGCCGCAGGCGTGGGAAAGGCACGCTGGAGACCGCCGGGTCGCGGACACTCCGCCGCCGCACTCCCTACCCCTCCACGGAGGGCATTGGAGAGGCAGGAGGAAGAAGGACGACAGCAGCTGCAGCAGGAGGGGGGGAGGTTTGGGAACTCGGGGCGGAGAGGTGATGGGGAGGCGGGGGGGGGGGGGGGGCGGGCACAGTGGCTGCAAGAACCATGGGGAGCACTGGAAAAGCATGAGGAAAAAGGGGGGCGGCAGCAGTGGGCAGGGGGAGATAAGGGGGGAGGGGGGTACTAGTGTGGTGGGGTGAGGAGCTGGGTAAATGAGTGAAGACGGTATGAGGGCTCAAATAGTTTGCGCCGTGATCTGAAGTTGTCCGCAGTACCCTTGTCGTTTAGAGCGGATTTTGGGATCGCTGTTTATTCATGTATACGGTAGAAAAAGTTAGCAAAATACGCTAGTTTTGACTGTGAAATGTATTTATTCAATTAATACTTATATTATTTATTTATGTATTTTATGTATTTAGTTAATCTTATCATTTATTTAATTATTTATTATTTATTATTTAATTTTTATTTATTTATTTTATTTTACTTTATTTTATTTTTTTAATTAAATTTTATTTATTATTTTAATTTTTTTATGTATATTTTTTTGCGCGTACGCCATAGACGGAGCGCTTCAAATGACATGATATATTTATATACTTTGGACATGGATGCACGCGGCGATACCACATATGTGTATGTGTGTAATATACAGTATTTTATGTATTTATTTATTTTTTTATATGGATGGGGAAAAAAGGGGGGTGAACCAAACGTTTATTATCGAAAGGGTTAATGATCTTTAGTAACTTAACTTTATTTATTCATTTCTTTTTTTTTTGTTTTTGTTTTGTTGTTTGCAATGCTATAGCTCCCCTAGGAGCTATAACACTGCACACACTGATCCTGACACCGATCACTTGCCATGTATTAACATGGCAATGATCGGTGTTATCAATGATTGATTGCTCAAGCCTGAATTTCAGGCTTGGAGCAATCAATCAACGAGCGGACGCGCAGGAGGCAGGTGAGTGACCCTCCTGCTGCGTCCCAGCTGATCAGGACATTGCGATTTTATCGCAATGGTCCCGATCAGCCCGACTGAGCAGCCGGGATGCTTGTAATTTCACTTTCAGATGCGGCAATCAACTTTGATCGCCGCGTCTAAAGAGGTGATGCCGGACATCTGCCCGATCGGCGATGTCCGGCATTAGTATGTGTCCTGGTTGCTAATAGCAACTGGGACCCAGCGGATATAATAAACGGAGGGGACTGCAACAGGGAGGAAAAGGAGATGGGGGGGGGGGCAAGGAGGGGGACAAGGAGGAAAGCAGAGCGCGCTCATAAGGAGCATGCCCGAGGAAAGGCTCAAAGCTCAGGCAGGAGAGAGGGCTTGGCCACGGGCAGGGAAGAGGGCAAAAGGAACGGGCGGGACAGGGCTCTCAGGGACTATAGTGGAAAAGGAGAGTGGGACTGAGGAGAGGTCCGCCAGTCCCCCGAACACGCCTCGGGCGCAACAGGAGGGGAGGTCAGCTCAGCCACAAGCGAGCATGCGAGCCCTCACCCTCCTGCTCCATCCGGGCCATAAAGGGGTAGCAACATACCAACCAGCAGCCAAAACTCCAGGTCCTGGGCAGATTGAGGGGGGAAGGGAGGCACTACAGCTATAAATACCCAGGGGAGGGCCCCTGAAAGCCCGGGAAACTACTAAACCCCTGATTGGTGCACTCCTTCCCCCCCCCCCCCACCCCCACCCATGGGACATACCACTATAGCCACTGGCAAGTTTTACAGGCGGGGGAGGGGGCTAAAAACCTTGCCTGTATATTTCTTAACCCCTTACTGCTCACCAGTTAGGGGGCAAGCTAGTTATGCACAGCTTGCCCCTCTAGAAAATAATTTCCGCTGTAGTATTCAGCAGCTAATAAGTACAGGAAGGATTAAGATTTTCTAATAGAAGTAATTTACAAATCTGTTTAACTTTCTGGCACCAGTTAATTTAAAAAAAAAAAAACGTTTTTCACCGGAGTACCCCTTTAAGTATTGGTTCTGAAATTTTGGTTGTAGAATTCACACTGGAGTTCTGCAACAAAATGCAGTACAATGTTAAAATACCATGCATTCTCATTTTTGTCCAACAGTTATCTTTATTGAATTCCCCATACATATAAACGTTTGACTTAACCGAACGTTCATGTGTTCTCTATGGGGAGAGGAGGAGTTAGCCACAGCCAGACAGCTCTGGCATCGGCATATCCTTTCCAGAACAATATGGTACAGGGGTGATAATTCAACCCACACAACCCTTTGGGAGGCCGTCATACACTTGAACAGTTGGCTGGACCTGCTTATAGTGTATAGGCAACTTTTAGTGAATGAGGTATTAGTAAACCATAGTCATTCACAGTATAAAAAATACACAAAAGATTCTAAGTTGATGTGGAAGTTACAGGTAGGTAACTACAAAGAGGTGGAGATCTACTGTAGTGAAATAAGAGTGTCTTAATATACATTTAGTACTGTTGTGAAGCCTGCTATGAAAACTGTTGAAGTGTCAAATGTGCTCACTAACTGCAAGTATTTATTTACTCTTGTGTTTTGTTCTATATTTACTGTTTATAAATCTAAAATAATAGAGGCTAGGAATATAAGAAAAAACGTATAGATATATTTACACTATTACATTATTATTACACTACTGTAGAGGCACCTCTGCTATCTACAAATTAAACTGTAACTAGCTTTAAGGGTACACTCATACTGTGTTTGCAGCATATGTTGTATGGCGTATGCACAAGATGAGCTCCAGACATATACACTAAACCTATCCATAGGTCCCAATATACTTAGTGGACACCATAAAAGGATCCTTTTGGCCTCTGTTGGGAGGGTAACATGCCTATAAAGTGAAATACATCAGAGGCATCCATTGGAGGTAATAGTCAGGATATCATCTGAATGTATAAACCACAGTGTTTTTGTATGTATACTGTATGTGTAGGCAAATATATATCTTAATGTATATATGTGTATTCTAGTATAGGTGTGACATAATCTTTGGTGAGATTCTCCCCTCACAAGAAGGCCTTCATACATCCAATTGCTCTCATTGTCAGGAACCAGAGTTGCAGCAAAAATAAATAATAATTTACTACAACAACAAAATACTGACTTCTCACGTACCCGAATAATTACTTAGTGGTGTGTAGGTGGTATTGCACTCAAGTGGGTAGTGTTTCTAGTCTTGGCAGTGCTTGGTAACACTATCAATATTTATAAGAGGCTGAGTACTTAATGACAAGTCAATGTGATACTGGCACTTAATGGATAACATTGTGCAACGTATTTGTTTTCTCCACAGAGACAATGGCCTGAAAGTTCAAGTCAAATGGAAAGGCGAATGCTGATGTGTTCCTAATAAACCTTGAGGAGCTTGAGAGGCTGCCCTTTTTCTTTTACATCAATAATCACTTTGTAAAAAATAAATTCTGTACAATTCCAACGTACAGTACAAAGGTGGAAGTATAATACATAGTAAATAATGCAGACACACATGATTTCACCAGTATAGGCTTTAATATTTGTGTTGCATGTGCCTCGCAGCCAAATCGCACCTTCAAATAGTTATATGATATCAAGTTGCAGATAAATCACGCACATTATTTGGTCATGTGTCTTGAATTCAACTTCGAGTTGCCTTGTAGCCCTGGCCTAAATTATTTGTCACCAACCTTTGAAGCACAAGAGCTCAAAGAAAGAGAAAAATATTGGTGAACACTTAATAAAAAAATCAGGTGACCTACTCTCTTGTGTTGCTACCTTATGCAAATATAAGTAGATTGCCTGTAGAAGGAACATTGCTCACAAAACCAAAAATACTGACCAAACATGTTATCATGTCTGCTGTGTTATTGTAATGTCCCAACATTATTGTGTGTCACCTCTAAAATCTCCCCGCTAAACATTATTTAAAACTTACCCACAGCAGACCAATAAACTTTAATAGGAACAAAGGAGATGTCCAGCGCAGTTGATGCAGAACGTGCCTTTGACTGAGGCCTGACGTTTAAAGGCCAAAACGCGTCACATGTCTGTGTCCATGTTCACCACGCTGTGAAGTTTTATTTTTAATAAAGAGCACGTTCTGCATCAACTGCGCTGGACATCTCCTTTGTTCCTGTTTGCCATTAGCGGCGTTGCCCACGCCAGTCCGTGCGCACCGACCTTGGGAGGTGAGCTGGACTACACCTGTGTCTACTAATAAACTTTAATGCACTGAACAAGTCTACTAGTGACTACGTTCAATTTGTTTCCTATATATATTTTCATGTTGCAGGGCTAAAGAGCACAATAGATCACTATTTTGAGTCATGCAAAATAAAAGTATAGGTTCTGTAAATAGACCAAATGTAATCCCTAATAGACTATGTTAGGTCCAGAAAGCAGATGGGCACAGCATGGTATATATAGGCATAACTTTTTAACCGTATTATTCCATATACCAGTGACCAGTGTGCTCAGTCATCATGTAAACCCAACTTTAATGAGATGACTGAATATAGCCAATATTGGTTTATGTGTTCCATCTCATCTTTCACCTTTTTGATATATGGTGATAGTTTTCTATCATACTCGAAGGGGTTATCCAAAGATGAACAGCGGAGCCTCCACCAATACCAGCAATGGATTATAGTTGTACCCCAAATCAAAGGAAATCTTGTAAAAACCAAAACAGTAGAGCTCCTATTAGAACAGTACGCCCCTTCAGATTTAGAGAGTAAATGGTATAGAGTACCCCTCCCAGAGAACTGTTCACCTTGTTTTGTGTATGAGCATGAGTACTGCCTCCAGGTATCTGATGGGATAGCATGAGACTGCCGATATGCAGTGTGTGTGTGTATATATATATATATATATATATATATATATATATATATGTATATATATAAATATAGAGATATATATATATACTGTATATAGGCTTAGCAGAAGAAAATAAATTTGGATTATATAGTTTTGTCAATAATCCAGTTTCTTTTTATCCCACTGTGACTATATCTACCAGATGGAAGGAGTGGCAGCATACATGTACAGCTAGAGCTCTATTCATTCTCTATGGGGCTTCTGAACATTACCAAAATTAGCACTCAGCAATGTGTGAAAGCCCTGTAGAGACAACTGACCTCCCTTCTTCTTATCATGATTTTTCAGTGTGGTTTAATATAACAAAAATGACATCACACTAAAAGACTGGTTTTAGATTTTAGTAAAAACTACTTTTCTAAAATTAAATTAGTGATAAATGGGTCCCCATCAGACTGGAACAGTTTCAGTGGAGTCCAGGAGAAATGGGATTACCTAAATGGGCACTCTCATTAAAACACATTTTTGCTATTGGTAAATAAAGCCTCTTTCTAAAATACTTTGTTTTAAGATAAAAAATAAAAGTTGTCTATGTTTTATTTGTGTTTAAAAAAGCTGCCACTAGGTGTCTCCCTACTTGTCCAGAGTACATTTCCTCCCCCATCTCTTGCACAGACTTTGGACTCCTGCTGGCCTAGCAGAAATCCAAAATCAGGAAATGCTGAGGGTGTGTGCGCAGCCTTATCCAATCATAGCTCATCTCACACACTGAACTGCTCTGGGCTGTGTAGCAGAGTAAGTGAGGAAGTTGTCCCCTGTGTGGCTTCAGACAATGTCACAGCCTGCTGGGGAACACGCCTTCCCAGTCTTTGACTCTGACTGAGCAGAAAATACAGAGCAATTTCAAGGTAGAAAATTAACAAATAAAAAATAAAGGCAGGGGGTGGTTTATCATGATGGGGGCAGTGAACTGGGAGGATTATAGAATTTAACAAGATCATGAGAGATACTCTTTAAACGACCTTAACATGTATAGCTTGGAAGAAAGACGAGAAACGGGATAAGATCTTTTAAAAGGAATCAACATAGTGAAGGAGGAGAGGATATTTAAAAGAAGAAAAACTACCACAAGAGGACATAGTTTTAAATTAGAAGGGAAAAGGCTTCTGCAGTGATATCATGAAGTATTACATATTAGTGAGTAGTAGTGGATGCATGGAATAGCCTTCCTGTAGAAGTGGTAGCTGCAAATACAGTGAAGGAGTTTAAGCATGCATGGCATAAGCATAAGGCTATCCTTCATATAAGATAGGGCCAGGGACTATTAATAGGATTCAGATTATTGGGCAGACTAGATGGGCCAAATGGTTCTTATCTGTCGACACATTATATGTTTCTATGATCAGTGGGGGTTCCAGCGATTGAACCCCCATGATAAGCTATCTATCCACTATTCTATGCATATGGGTTAACTTCTGATCTTGGGTTACCTTGTTTATCTTAACCCATTCAAGAGATTAGAATTTGTACATATTATTTAAGTTGGCAGCTTGATTGTTGATTCAACAGACTGCTATATGCCAGAACAGGCTGCCAGGTTAATAACTTTAACCCCTTAAGGACCGGGGGGTTTTCCGTTTTTGCATTTTCGTTTTTTGCTCCTTGCCTTTAAAAAATCATAACTCTTTCAATTTTGCACCTAAAAATCCATATGATGGCTTATTTTTTGCGCCACTTTGCACCTTTTTTGTAATGACGTCAGTCATTTTGCCCAAAAATCTACGGTGAAACGGAAAAAAAATCATTGTGCGACAAAATTGAAAAAAAAAGGCTGTTTTGTAACTTTTGGGGGCTTCCGTTTCTACGTAGTACATTTTTCGGTAAAATTGACACCTTCTCTTTATTCTGTAGGTCCATACGATTAAAATGATACCCTACTTATATAGGTTTGATTTTGTCGGACTTCTGGAAAAAATCATAACTACATGCAGGAAAATTTATACATTTAAAATTGTCATCTTCTGACCCCTATAACTTTTATATTTTTCCGCGTATGGGGCGGTATGAGGGCTCATTTTTTGCACCGTGATCTGAAGTTTTTAACGGTACCATTTTTGCATTGATAGGACTTATTGATCGCTGTTTATTCATTTTTAAATGATATAAAAAGTGACCAAAAATGCACTATTTTTGGACTTTGGAATTTTTTTGCGCGCACGCCATTGACCGAGCGGTTTAATGAATGATATATTTTTATAATTCGGATATTTCCGCACGCGGTGATACCATATGTTTATTTTTATTTTTATTTACACTGTGTTTTTTTTTTTTATTGGAAAAGGGGGGTGATTCAAACTTTTAATAGGGGAGGGGTTAAATGATATTTATTCACTTTTTTTTTTCACTTTTTTTTTGCAGTGTTATAGGTCCCATAGGACCTATAACACTGCACACACTGATCTTCATCATTGATCACTGGTTTCTCATAAGAAACCAGTGATCAACGATTCTGCCGCATGACTGCTCATACCTGGATCTCAGGCACTGAGCAGTCATTCGGCGATCGGACAGCGAGGAGGCAGGTAGGGGCCCTCCCGCTGTCCTGTCAGCTGTTCGGGATGCCGCGATTAGCCGCGGCTATCCCGAACAGCCCGACTGAGCTAGCCGGCAACTTTCACTTTTAGCCGCGCGGCTCAGCTCTGAGCACGCGGCCAAAGGGTTAATAGCGCGCAGCGCCGCGATCGGCGCTGCACGCTATTAGAGGCGGGTCCCGGCTTCACTATGACGCCGGGCCCGCCGTGATATGACGCGGGGTTACTGTGTAACCCCGCGTTATATCAGGAGAGCAGGACCAAGGGCGTACCTGTACGCCCTTGGTCCTTAAGGGGTTAAAGGGGTATTCCAGTATTATTTTTATTTGACTATGCTACAGGGGCTGTGAAGTTAGTGTAGTTCATAATATAATGTCTGTACCTGTGTGTGATGTTTTTTTCACAATTCTTTTGTGATTTTCACCCCAATATTTATTTTTACCAGCATACAAAATGACTGTTATCTCAGATTTTTCCCAGGTTGCAATGCGGCCGAGACCTGACCTCACTAGTCAGCTGATGACAGGGAGCCTGTCTGCTTCAATGGGTGGAGGGATTGCGTGGGAGAGAGATCAATCTGCTACTAATGCAAAAGCTACTAAAGCTGTGGGCACCCTGATTAAAAACCACAGGTCTTTTGAATGGATGCAGCTCATTTATGTTTCAATGGGTGGGGTGGCTAATGTGTGGGAGGGAAGAAAATTGAATTATGGGATTTGTAGGCAAAGAAGAAAACTCAAACAGGAAATACCAGTTCACAAAAAGCTAGCCCCAATGTTATGGTAATCTCATGACATAGCCATTTAGCCCCAAGACAAGTGCAGATCCTTCCTAAGCATGTCCATTACTGTATGCTAGGTATGTACTAAAATAACCTTATAGTGGATAACCCCTTTACCCCTAAGGACACTGCATATTTTGGCCTTAAAGGAGTACTCCAGTGCAGGAATAGGGTATGCGAGGGGTCCGACTACTGCGAACCCTTGCGATCTCCTGCATGGCACCCCAGCAGACCCAGGAACGGGGCGTGTCGACCCCAGCATAAAGCGGCGGCAGACACCCCCCCCCCCCCCCCCATGTATCTCGATGGGAGTTCTGGAGATACCCAGGCACTGTATCTTCACCTCTCACATAGAAATACATGGAGAGAGCATGTCGGCTACCCCTTTGTGCGGGTGTTGACACGCCCCATTCCTGGCGACTGCAAGGTGACGTGCCAGGGTGTGGGGGGTTGCCCAGCAGTCAGACTCCTACCCCTCACCCCTTATCGTCTATCCTTTTGTTACGGGATAAGTTTTTCTGAACTGGAGTACTCCTTTAACCAGTTGCTGTCTAAGGGCGAGCCGGCTCGTCCTGAGACGGCAACCATTGTATGGCGCGGGCTCCCGACTCGAGCCCACGTCATACCGGCCAGCCCCCAGCTGATTCCTGTAGCTGGGGGTCGGTGTTAATAGCCGACATGCGGCTATTGCCACGGCCGGCTGTTAACCCTTTAGATCACCGCTGTCAATGTTGACAGCGGCGTCTAAAGGGACATTTAAACCATCCCTGGTGGTCCAGTGGGGTGGATCGCCCCACCGCAGCGCGATCACGGGGGATGATCCACTGCGGAGGTAGTCGGAGGGCTTTCCTCTCTTCCTGTGTGGGCTGCGTCACTGAGAATGATAAGCCTGGCAGGACCAGGCTTTATCAATCGAGCGCAGATGTGGTTCTATGAAACCACATTGATCTGTATGAGGAATCTAATGATTCCTCCTAAAAGTCCCCTAAGGGGACTAAAAGTGTAAAAAAGAAAAGTTGAATTAAAAGTTTAAATCACTCCCCTTTTCCCAAATTCCATTTAAAAAATATGTAACCATAATAAAAATAAACATATGTGGTATTGCCATGTGCATAAATGTCCGAACTATAAAAATATATAATTAATTAAACCGCACGGTCAATGGCGTACACGTATGAAAAAATGAATAAAAAGCGATCAAAAGTCTGATCAGTACAAAAATGGTACCGCTAAAAACTTCAGTTCATGGTGCAAAAAATGAGCCCAAAAATAAAAAAGTTAAAGGGTCAGAAGATGACAATTTTAACCCCTTAAGGACTGAGCCCTTTTTCACCTTGAGGACTCGGCCATTTTTTGCAAATCTGACCACTGTCACTTTAAACATTAATAACTCTGAAATGCTTTTAGTTATCATTCTGATTCTGAGACTGTTATTTCGTTACATATTCTACTTTAACATAGTGGTAAAATTTTGTGGTAACTTGCATCCTTTCTTGGTGAAAAATCCCAAAATTTGATGAAAAATTTGAAAATTTTGCATTTTTCTAACTTTGAAGCTCTCTGCTTGTAAGGAAAATGGATATTCCAAATAATTTTTTTTTATTCACATATACAATATGTCTACTTTATGTTTGTATCATAAAATTGACAAGTTTTTACTTTTGGAAGACACCAGAGGGCTTCAAAGTTCAGCAGCAATTTTCCAATTTTTCACAAAATTTTGAAACTCGCTTTTTTTCAGGGACCAGTTCAGGTTTTAAGTGGATTTGAAGGGTCTTCATATTAGAAATACCCCATAAATTACCCCATTATAAAAACTGCACCCCCCCCCCCCCCCCAAAGTATTCAAAATGACATTCAGTAAGTGTTTTAACCCTTTAGGGGTTTCACAGGAATAGCAGCAAAGTGAAGGAGAAAATTCACAATCTTCATTTTTTACACTCGCATGTTCTTGTAGACCCAATTTTAGAATTTTTGCAAGGGGTAAAAAGGAGAAAATTTTTACTTGTATTTGAAACCCAATTCTCGAGTAAGCACATACCTCATTTGTCTATGTTAATTGTTCGGCGGGTGCAGTAGAGGGCTCAGAAGGGAAGGAGCGACAAATGGTTTTTGGGGGGCATGTCACCTTTAGGAAGCCCCTATGGTGCCAGAACAGCAAAAAACCCCACATGGCATACCATTTTGGTATTGGTAGTAAACCTTAATACCCCACAGGTGATTCACGACTTTTGCATATGTAAAAAAAAAAAAATATTTTTTACCTAAAATGCTTGGTTTCCCTAAAGTTTTACATTTTTAAAAAGGGTAATAGCAGAAAATACACCCCAAAATTTGAAGCCCAATTTCTCCCGATTCAGAAAACACCCCATATGGGGGTGAAAAGTGCTCTGCTGGCGCACTACAGGTCTCAGAAGAGAAGGAGTCACATTTGGCTTTTTTGAAGGAAATTTTGCTCTGGGGGCATGCCGCATTTAGGAAGCCCCTATGGTGCCAGGACAGCAAAAAAAAACCACACGGCATACCATTTTGGAAACTAGACCCCACGGGGAACGTAACAAGGGGTAAAGTGAACCTTAATACCCTACAGGTGTTTCACGACTTTTGCATATGTAAAAAAAAATAAAAAAATGTACCTAAAATGCTTGGTTTCCCAAAAAATTTACATTTATACAAAGGGTTAAAGCAGAAAATACCCCCCAAAATTTGAAGCCCAATTTCTCCCGATTCAGAAAACACCCCATATGGGGGTGAAAAGTGCTCTGTTGGCGCACTACAGGTCTCAGAAGAGAAGGAGTCACATTTGGCTTTTTGAAAGCAAATTTTGCTCTGGGGGCATGCCGCATTTAGGAAGCCCCTATGGTGCCAGGACCGCAAAAAAATACCCACATGGCATACCATTTTGGAAACTAGAGCCCTCGGGGAATGTAACAAGGGGTTAAGTGAACCTTAATACCCCACAGGCGTTTCACGACTATTGCATATGTAAAAAAAATAAAAAAAATTTTTACCTAAAATGCTTCTTTTCCCAAAAACTTTACATTTTTAAAAAGGGTAAAAGCAGAAAATACCCCACAAAATTTGAAGCCCAATTTCTCCCGAGTACGGCGATACCCCATATGTGACCCTTAACTGTTGCCTTGAAATACGACAGGGCTCCAAAGTGAGAGCGCCATGCGCATTTGAGGCCTAAATTAGGGATTGCATAGGGGTGGACATAGGGGTATCCTACGCCAGTGATTCCCAAACAGGGTGCCTCCAGCTGTTGCAAAACTCCCAGCATGCCTGGACAGTCAACGGCTGTCCGACAATACTGGGAGTTGTTGTTTTGCAACAGCTGGAGGCTCCGTTTTGGAAACCATGGCGTACCAGATGTTTTTCCTTTTTATTGGGAGGGGAGGGGGGCTGTGTAGGGGTATGTGTATATGTAGTGTTTTTTACTTTTTATTTTATTTTTTGTGTTAGTGTAGTGTAGTGTTTTTAGGGTACAGTCGCACGGGCGGGGGGTTCACAGTAGTTTCTCGCTGGCAGTTTGAGCTGTTGCAGAAAATTTGCTGCAGCTCAAACTTGCAGCCCGATACCTACTGTAAGCCTCCGCCCATGTGAGTGTACCCTGTACATTCACATTGGGGGGGACATCCAGCTGTTGCAAAACTAAAACTCCCCTTATGTATCACGGAATTTGTGACCTTACTCAGTGTTTCAAAACCAGTGTGCCTCCAGCTGTTGCAAAACTACAACTCCCAGCATGTACGGTGCATGGTGTAAGGTGACTGCTGGGAGTTGTAGTTTGCAACTGCTGGAGGCACACCGGTCGTGAAACACTGAGTTAGGTAAAAAAAAAAACTCTAAGTTTCACAACCAGTGTGCCTTCAGCTGTTGCAAAACTACAACTCTCAGCAGTCACCGACAGCCAACGGGCATGCTGGGAGCTGTAGTTATGCAACCAGCAGATACACCACTACAACTCCCAGCATGCACTTTAGCTGTTTGTGCAAGCTGGGAGTTGTAGTTATACAACAGCTGAAGGTACACTTTTCCATAGAAATAATGTGCCTCCAGCTGTTGCAAAACCATAAGTCCCAGCATGCCCATAAGGGAATGCTGGGAGTTGTGGTGGTCTGCCTCCTGCTGTTGCATAACTACAGCTCCCAGCATGCCCTTTTTGCATGCTGGGAGCTGTTGCTAAGCAACAGCAGGAGGCTGTAACTCACCTCCTGCTGCTGCTCCATCGCAGGCTGTCCCTCGCCGCCGCCGTCGCTCCTGGGGCCCCGATCCCAACATGGACGCCGGGGATCGGGGTCCCCAGCACCCGGGGTCATCTTCCCGCACCCGCTCACGCCCTCCGGAAGAGGGGCGGAGCGGGTGCGGGAGTGACGCCCGTAGCAGGCGCCCTGATTGGTCGGCCGGTAATCCGGCCGACGAATCAGGGCGATCGTGAGGTGGCATCAGTGCCACCTCACCCCTGCAGGCTCTGGCTGTTCGGGGCCGTCAGAGACGGCCCCGAACAGCCAGTATTTCCGGGTCACCGGGTCACTGGAGACCCGATTGACCCGGAATCGCCGCAGATCGCTGGACTGAATTGTCCAGCGATCTGCGGCGATCGCCGACATGGGGGGGCATAATGACCCCCCTGGGCGATATGCCGGGATGCCTGCTGAACGATTTCAGCAGGCATCCGGCTCTGGTCCCCAACCGGCTAGCGGTGGGGGCCGGAATTCCCACGGGCGTATGGATACGCCCTGCGTCCTTAAGGACTCGGGATGCAGGGCGTATTCATACGCCCTGCGTCCTTAAGAGGTTAAGGGGTTAAAGCAAGGAAAATATTTTTGTTTTCCAATTTGTGTCCATACAGACGGGTAAGTCTTCCTTTTTGAAGGAGATTCAGGTCTGGCTGATAATCGCTAGGCAGATTTATTTTTTATTTTTTAAAGGAATCTGTTAGACATAGATCAGTGTTGTGGTTCTGGGGTTCTAAACCTGTTCACAGCACCATTTATTGTGGTAATCCTGCCGACTATGCCATTTTATTGTGGTTTCAGGGGTTGTAATCTCTTCACCACACCACTTATTGTACAAATCCTACCAACTAAACCAATTGCTGTGGTTGAGGATTATAGAATGCACAATTAAGGAAACAAAGATGACCCCCAACCATGTGCCCCATTGTTAGAATCCCAAGATGGCCCCCAACCATGTGCCCCTTTGTTAGAGTCCCAAGATGGCCGCCAACCATTTGAAACTTAGGCAGGAGGTGCAGGCTATAGCTTTAGTTTAGCTATATGTATAGCTAAACTAAAAACATACTTACAAACATCAATGCAATGGTATATGCTGTATGTTTAGCAGACTAGCATGGATCTTCTGGAGTGAAGTATAGAAATTATACAATTAAAATACTTCTCAGGCTATGTTACGGAAATAAGGAGCAGATATGTGGTCCTCCCCTCTCTTTTCCAGGAAATCCAGAAAATGTCTGGTTCAAGGCCTCAGACTAAAATCCACTATTCCCCCACAAAGTTACCTAGTCTCCGCCTCCTCTCCTCCCATTCCAGGGACACAAGTTTTGGCCACGCCTACTGTAGTTCCTACATCTTTGTTTGAAATTAACCCTGCTGGAGACTGCCAGGGAGCAGAGAATGTTTAATAAATGGTGAACTATGGATGTAAACACAAAAATATCATTTTCTATATCCATAACAATCATGTTCAAGCATCAAGTATATGTTGCTGAGCTGCAGTATGCACACATTCTCCCTTCCCCTCCCTGCCCTGCATGATTGACGTACAGGGCTTGTCTTCCAGCGCTAAGCCCTGTATATGATTCAGTAAAGACAGGGAGAAGTATGCATGCATGCTGCAGCTCAGTACAGCCTCTTTAACACATGAGCTATAAGCAAGATTCCATGTTAGTAGTCAAACATTGGCCAAGAAACCACCTACTATTAAAGGAGAGCTACTCTTCATATTTTTATTCCCAAGGAAGCATTGCATGATGTTTAACTCCTTAAGGACCAAGGACGTATGAGTACGTCCTTGGCCCCGCTCCCGTGATATAATGCGGGGTCCCACAGTGACCCCACATCATCTCGCGGCGGGCCTGGCATCATAGTGAAGTCGGGACCCGCCGCTAATAGCGTGCGGCACTCATCGCGGTATTAACCCTTTAGCCGCGCGCTCAAAGCTGAGCCACACGGCTAAAAGTGAAAGTAAAAAGTGCCGGTTAGCTCAGGGAGCTGTTCGGGATTGCCGCGGTGAAATCGCGGCATCCCGAACAGCTGTACTACAGGAGGAAGGTCTCTTACCTTCCTTCCTGCAGTCCGATCGCCGATTGAATGCTTCAAGCCTGAGATCCAGGCTTGAGCAATCAATCGCCGAAAACACTGATCATTGCATCTCTATGGAGATGCATTGAACACAGTTAAAGATCAGTAAATGCAATGTTACCTATGGGGGCTATAATATTGCAAGAGAAAAGTGTAAAAAAATCATTAACCCTTTGAATTATCCCTTCCCCTAATAAAAGTTTGAATCACCCGGCATTTCCAATAATAAAAAAAAATGTCCGAATTAAAAAAAATATACCGCTAATTAAACTGCACAGTCAATGGCGTACGCGCATTTTTGGTCATTTTTTATATCATGAAAAGATGAATAAAAAGCGATCAAAAAGTCAGATCAATGCAAAAATGGTACCGACAAAAACTTCAGATCACAGCGCAAAAAATTAACCCTCATAGCGCCCTGAACACGGAAAAATAAAAAAGTTATAGAGGTCAGAAGATGACAATTTTAAACGTATAAATTTTCCTGCATGTAGTTATGATTTTTTCTGAAGTGATACAAAATCAAACCTATATAAGTAGGGGATCATTTTAACCGTATGGACCTAGAGAATAAAGATAAGGTATCATTTTTACTGAAAAATGTACTACGTAGAAACGGAAGCCCCCAAAATTTACAAAATGGCTGTATTTTTTCAATTTTGTCGTACAATGATTTTTTCCCCCGTTTCGCCGTAGATTTTTGGGTAAAATGACTAATATCATTACAAAGTAGAATTGGTGGCGCAAAAAAAAAAGCCATAATACAGATTTTTAAATGCTAAATTTAAAGAGTTATGATTTTTTAAAGGTAAGGAGGAAAAAACGAAAGAGCAAAAACCGAAAAACGCCCGGTCCTTAAGGGGTTAAGATGCCAGCTTGGAGGTCTTGTCAAGAAAACGTATTTTTCCCTCATCCACAGGCAAAGAATTTTTTTTAAATATCCTATCAAAACCATGTCAGGACAGGGGGGTACATGAGATGAGGAAAAGGAGAAGGGGCAAGGGAAGGGTCTTAAATTTAGCCTAAACAAGAGGGGAGTGCATCTGTAGACGGCCATGTAGGAAAAGCATATATGATTAATAGAAAAATATTGATTAGCATCTGTCAAATGGAGCGCTTCCATCCTCTGCAAGTGGTCCAACACCTCAAACCATATTACATGAAAAGGGTTGGCTGTCGACTTCCAAAGCCTTGAAGTGATGTGTCTGGCGGCTATAAGAAAATGTTGCAGGAGAACTCGTTTGATATGACCTATTCAGCCAGGTAAGATCATTAGGAGAGCCACTGCATGTGTGGCTGAGATATCAGTAGCACATAAGAGGTTGTATAGGGCAAAGCAAAGACATCTTGGCAGAGACCAGACACTCCTGTACAACTTCACCAGATGTGCGTCAAGAACCCAGGTGAAACCATGGAATGTCAACACACCGATGGGCAAAGTTTAAGGAGCTTCACCAGAGTATGGTGCCATTGGGACAGTCTTTTATAATTGAGCTCCTGGATCTTACACATCATAGTCTCACTGCTCTTACAGTAAAGAACCCCCATGTGTACTGGTGTAGAAACCTTCTTTCCTCCTAAGGATGCTCCCTTGTTATAAATACAGTTCTTGGGATAAATAAATCATAGGAGACATATTTGTACTACCCACTGTGTCTTTCTTGTACACTGGTGCCCAGAACTATACACAGTTTATCAACAAGTAAACATACTTTTGTACCCTTATTGTGTATTGACCAGATCTGCAATTATGGATCTGCAGTTGTAAAATACGCAGTTGCAAAGATCGCCCTTTACTGATTGTTTTGAAGGCACGTTCTACTGTTTATATCATTTGCCTAAGTCACCAGAACTCTTCTATTTACTTATTGAAGATTGTGGAGCAGTGCCTGAGAAAGTCGTTATCTCTAATGAAATGTCAACAGCAAGAATGTGTTGTGGAAAAAGTACTGTCACATCTTTTGACTCTTACTGTATAATGTATGCCAAGAAGTGCTGATGCTATTTTCATTTCTCATGGTTGTAAGTGCCTTCATATTCCTATGTATGTCAGATCGTCCTTCATATGACCTTGGTGTTATTTTGCATTTTTCAATCTTTGTAAGTTTGTATATTTAGACTGTGCTATTTTGAGCCATAAGAATGAGGAAGTTTTTTTTTTTAAATAACCTTTACATTTGGGGTAGTTCTCTTAAATAGCATCATGCAAATAGTGATATACAGAATTATGATTGCTTTCCTTAGAGAATCCAACAGCAAAACAAAACATGCAGTATTAGGGCTCATTCACAATACAGATATTTACACTATGGATATGCAAGATATTCCAGGCAGAGATTCCATCTGTATCAGCTGCCGCCAAAACAAGCCAGTGCATTTCCACTGGCATTTTGCCGTAAACATGAACATGTTCATTCTTTTGGCAGAGTCTAGGGTCCAGAATTTCCACGGCAGACCATCTGCCGCAGAAATTCCGTAGTGTGAATGGTGCAGCAGAATCCTATTGAAAGAAATGGGAGGCTGCTGCACCGTATTTTCTGCAGCGGAACTTAAGGGCAAAATTCCATTCTGGAAAATACATAATATGAATAGGCTCTTACAATCTGCTCAATTAAACACACAAACTATAGCTCCTGCTCCTGGGGCAGCTGCTAGTTTTGAGGTATGGCCTGAATATATTTATGGATCTGGATTTAAATTAGCTCTAAGTCTGTTTTGGTAAGGATTAGGCTAGGTTCACACTAAAGAATTTCCAACCGGAATTCCACTTACAAATTGCAGATGTAGATGTATGTATGTATGTATGAAGTGTGTATGTATGAAAGATACTGCTGCTACTACTACCTAAAAGGGGATGCTACTACTACTACTCCCCTAAGGGGGGCTGTTACTATTACGTAAGAGGGGCTACCATTACTACTACCTAAAGGGCGCTGTTACTACTAGTACCTAAAGGGGTTCGGCTGCTACTACTACCTAAAGGGGGTTGCTACTACTACCTAAAGTGGGCTTCTAATACTACCTAGAGGGTGCTGCTACTTCTACCTAAATGGGGGCTACTACTACTATATGTGGGGGGCTTCTACTATTTATGGGGGGGCTGCAACTGTATACTGGGGACTGCAACTTTATAAAGGGGGGCTATTATTTACAATGGAACTTGTAGAGTAACTTCAGCAGATGAAAGATAATGTAGAAAAAACGGCACTCACCAGGGCTTCAGTTCTTCTTGCTTTATTGCATAAAAAGCATACTCACATATAAAGGAAGGGAGACATACAGTGGGGGGAATCAGGGGAATTTTTTTAAAGCAATAAAGCAAGAACAACTGAAGCCCTGGTGAGTGCCGATTTTTTCTACATTATCTTTCATCTGCTGAATATACTGGTCATCATTTACAAATCTGAGCACCACACAAGCCACAAGCTTCACTACAGCTAAGTCCGACCACGCACAGCATTACCGTTCCATAGAAGCCTCAGTGCCGTACGCACCCCTCTACACACTGCATTACTTGTAGAGTAACCCCTACTTATAGAAGGCTGCTATTGCCTACAGGGAGTAAATACCTACAGCTATCTACACGGGGACCTAGCTACAGGTGGCACCTACCTATTCGGGGCACCTCCTTAATGGGGGAAAACCATGTGAAGGGATCTACTAAATGGGGGGGGGGGAACCTACATAATCTTCCCACAATCTGCTTATCTACCCGCTCTACTGTGTGAGACACCAAGGGGGGTTATTATTACTGTATAGAGCGCTGTAGGTGCTTAAAAAGCGTAGATCCTAAAATGTTTGTCTGGCAGGTTCTGTGGAGATGAGTTGTGGCTGGAAAAAATTTACATGATGGTCTGGGCCCGATGGAGAAGAAAAAGGAAAGTGAACGACTCTGATCAGAGAAGATGTCACCTGATGTAACTGTATGTAATCACTTATATGATCTGCAGAGCCTGTATGGTCACTGTATGGGAAACATTAGTCTGTGTATAGTGGTTTTATTCAGTATAAGTATGGTAATATTATCTCGGTAATGGTGGTAATGGAAGTGGTGTTATTATTTGTCCCTTGTATAGTGACGTTATAGGTGATACTGGTCTGTGTACACTGGTTTTATTTAGTATCAGTATGGTAGTATTATCCAGTCACTATATGGTGGTAATGGTAGTGGTCATGGTGTGATGCAATTATTTGTTCCTTTTGTAGTGGTGATAATGGTCGGCAAGCTCTGCCTCTCTGATCTTGTGTAACAATGAAGTAACAGCTGTAACAAAGAGCTCTGTTTCTCAAACAACATAATGTACCCAATTAAAATATGTGACCAGGAATGCTTATCTTGTTCCAGACAGTGACCAGTCTACACACATGATTATGTTAGTAGGGATAAGGGGAATTAAGCAACACTTTTTAAAAAGCTATCATAGTATTTGCTTCCAGCAATTCAAATGCCAGCCAGAAATGCTGCAAAAGAAAGAATGACTAAAGCCATTCTTTAACCCCTTTGCGCAGAACGCCGCTTTTATACGGTGGATGACGCGATACCTTTGCGCATTCCGCCGTATATATGCAGCGTTCATTAAATGTGCGCTCCCACGGCGCTGATCGGGTTAATTAGCTAAAATCCCAGGGTGTCCGGCGGGACACCACTCCCGCCCCGACACCCCGGGACCCCATTTGATTAACCCGATCAGCGATCGGGTGTGCAGGGGCGGCAGGTGTGTGGCGGGTGTGCGGCAGGATCGGCGGGTGCGTGGAGATCTGGAGGTCTGGAGGCGGCATCCTCGATGACGGGGGTAAGTGCCCTCCCCCTTACAAGTTCCAAAACTACTACTCCCAGCATGTCCAGACAGTCTGGGCAAGCTGGGAGTTGTGGTTTTGCAACATCTGGAGGACCACAGTTTAGGAACCACTACACAGTGGTCTCCAAACTGTAGTCCTCCAGATGCTGCAAAACCACAACTCCCAGCATGCCTGGCTGCAAATGGCTGTCTGGAAATGCTGGGAGTTGTAGTTGTGTGCCTCCAGCTGTTGCCAAACTACAACTCCCAGCATGCCCAGACAGCCATTTGTTGTCTGGGCATGCTGGTATTTGTAGTTTTGCAACATCTGGAGGACCACAGTTTAGAAATCACTGTGCAGCGGTCTCTAAACTGTGGCCCTCCAAATCTTGCAAAACTACCAGCATGCCCAGCAACAAGCGTCTGTCAGTAAATCCTGGGAGTTGTAGTTTTGCAACAGCTGGAGGCATACTGGTGGGTAAACACTGAGTTAGTCTGTTACCTAATTCAGTGTTTTCCCACCAGTGTGCCTCCAGCTGTAGCAAAACTACAACTCCCAGCATGCACAGTCTGTCAGTTCATGTTTAGAGTTGTAGTTTTGCAACAGTTGGAGGTTTGCGCCCGTAAACACCCCCTACCCCCCCACAATGTAAACGTACAGGGTACATTCACACGGGCGAGGCTTTACATTGAGTTTCCTAATGCAAGTTTGAGCTGCAGCAAATTTTCCACCGCAACTCAAACTCCCAGCGGGAAACTCACTGTAAACCCCTGCCTGTGTGAATGTACTCTAAAAACACTACACTACACTACCACAAAATAAAAAGTAAAACACTACGTATACACCCTTACACAATTACACCCCCCCCCCCCAATAAAAATCCATTTCCATAACAGAGCCTCCAGCTGTTGCAAAACAACATCTCCTGGCATTGCGAGACGGCCATTGACTGTCCAGGCATGCTGGGAGTTTTGCAACAGCTGGAGGCACCTTGTTTTGAAAACACTGGCGTAGGTTATTTGTGGTGGCGGAGGCAAGAGTAATGCTTGCATCCGTGTCCGCCCCTATGCAAATCCCTAATTTAGGCCTCAAGTGCGCATGGCGCTCTCACCTCGGAGCCCTGTCGTATTTCACGGCAACAGTTTAGGGCCACATATGGGGTATTTCCATACTCAGGAGAAATTGTGTTACAAATTTTGTGGGGCTTTTCCTCCTTTTACCCCTTATGAAAATGAAATATTGGGGTCTACACCAGCATGTTAGTGTAAAAAAATATTTTTTTTACACTAACACAGCTGGTGTTGCTCCATACTTTTCATTTTCACAAGAAGTAAAAGGCAAAAAAGATCCCCAAAATTTGTAACGCAATTACTCCTGAGTACGGAAATACCCCATATGTGGATGAAAAATGCTCTGCAGATGCACAACAAGGCTCAGGAGTGAGAGCGCACCATGTACTTTTGAGGCCTAAATTGGTGATTTGCACAGGGGTGGCTGATAGTTACTGCGGTTCTGACATAAACGCAAAAAAAAAAAAAAACACCCACATGTAACCCCATATTGGAAACTACCCCTCTCACAGAATGTAACAAGGGGTATAGTGAGCCTTAACACCCCACAGGTGTTTGACAAATTTTTGTTAAAGTTGGACATGAAAATGAAAAAAAAATTTCACTAAAATGCTGGTGTTACCCCAAAGTTTTCATTTTCCCTAGGGGTAATATTTAAAAAAAGCTCCCCAAAATTTGTAGCCCCATTTCTTCTGAGTAAGGAAATACCCCAAATGTGTATGTAAAGTTCTCTACGGGCGAACTACAATGCTCAGAAGAGAAGGAGCGCCATTGGGCTTTTGGAGGGAAAATTTGGCTAGAATTGAAGGCCATGTTCGTTTACAAAGCCCCCCATGGTGCCAGAACAGTGAACTCCCCCACATGTGACCCCATTTTGGAAACTACACCCCTCATGGAATGTAATAAGGGGTGCAGTGAGCATTTACACACCACAGGTGTCTGACAGATTTTTGGAACAGTGGTCCATGAAAATGAAAAATTTTAATTGTCATTTGCACAGCCGACTGTTCCAACGATCTGTCAAACGCCAGAGGGGTGTAAATGCTCAGTGCACCCCTATTACATTCCGTGAGGGGTGTAGTTTCCAAAATGGGGTTACATGTGGTGGGGGGGGTCCACTGTTATGGCACCATGGGGGCAGGGCCGGCGTTAGGGCGGGGCATCCTAGGCAATTGCCTAGGGCCCCCATTCAAAAGGGGGACCCTGAAAAGCTTTAGGGTATTACTAACAATACTCAATTTTGCGCAAAATCGCAGCGGTTTTTGCCATTTTACCGTGAATTTGAGCAAAATGCAGTATTCAGGGCCTAAGGCACTAACACTCCTCCCCCTGTCCTGAGCATTCTGGAGGAGCACTGCTTGCGCTCCACTTATCAGACGTCACCACTAGTAAATCCCCCTCACATCCTGCTTGTGCTCCACTGCTCGGGGACCCGGGCGATCGCTCCCAGCACTTATTTTTTTTACTTCTACTATCTGCGGCCCTGCAGGGCTGAGGAGGCCAGGGGCTGCTGGGAGCTCCTACTGACGTGACCCTGGCGCAGAAGCAACGCAGCTTCAGCCAACCCGATCTCCAGAAATCACCTCCTGGGGGTAAGGAGAGGCTTTGGGTTGGGGATGTGTATTGTATATATGTATGTGTATGATTTTGTATGATGTGTGTATATGTATTATGTGTGCATGATAGATTTAGGTGTATGGATGATGTGTATATATGTATTATGTGTGCATGATAGATTTAGGTGTATGGATGATGTGTGTATGTGTGTTAGATGTGCATCTATGATGTATGTAGTATTATGTGTGTATGAGGTTTGTTACACTGTGTCACCCCAGTAGTAAGGAGATTACATGATGAGGAGGTTTGTTACAGTGTGTCACCCCAGTAGTAAGGAGATTACATGAGGAGGAGGTTTGTTACAGTGTGTCACCCCAGTAGTAAGGAGATTACATGAGGAGGAGGTTTGTTACAGTGTGTCACCCCAGTAGTAAGGAGATTACATGAGGAGAGGGTTTGTTACAGTGTCACCCCAGTAGTAAGGAGATTACATGAGGAGGAGGTTTGTTACAGTGTGTCACCCCAGTAGTAAGGAGATTACATGAGGAGGGGGTATGTTACAGTTTGTCACCCCAGTAGTAAGGAGATTACATGAGGAGGAGGTTTGTTACAGTGTGTCACCCAGTAGTAAAGAGATTTCATGAGGAGGAGGTTTGTTACAGTGTGTCACCCCAGTAGTAAGGAGATTACATGAGGAGAGGGTTTGTTACAGTGTCACCCCAGTAGTAAGGAGATTACATGAGGAGGAGGTTTGTTACAGTGTGTCACCCCAGTAGTAAGGAGATTACATGAGGAGGGGGTATGTTACAGTGTGTCACCCCAGTAGTACGGAGATTACATGAGAAGGGGGTATGTTACAGTGTGTCACCCAGTAGTAAGGAGATTTCCTGAGGAGTAGGTTTGTTACAGTGTGTCACCCCAGTAGTAAGGAGATTACATGAGGAGGGGGTATGTTACAGTGTGTCACCCCAGTAGTAAGGAGATTAGATGAGGAGGAGGTTTGTTACAGTGTGTCACCCCAGTAGTAAGATTACATGAGGAGGAGGTTTGTTACAGTGTGTCACCCCATTAGTATGCTAATTACATGTGAAGGGGGCTTGTTACAGTGTGTCACCCCAGTAGTAAGGTGGGAGTGAAGGGCGAAGTGAAGGTGTGGCAAGATTAGCTTTTGCCTAGGGTTGAAAGATGGGGGGGGCAAAAAAATGCTTGCCCAGGGTCCAATCAAAATTAAAGATGGCCCTGGCAGTATTGGTAGTGTAATTACCAGTGGCAGATCCAGGAGGGGGGGAGGGGCCACAACGGGGCAATTGCCCCCCCAAATTAATTTCCCCAATCACTATTAAGGACATCCCTATGTCCCGAAAGATCTTCTTGGGACACAAGGTTGCCCCCATTAACTCTCTGCGGCCCTGTATTAACTTTAAAAAGGCAGGTGCCGCCGTTACTGACATCCCATGCGTGCGCCAATAGGAACGGAGGCGCGGAGCATCGAGCA
Organism: Hyla sarda; assembly: GCF_029499605.1. NCBI lineage: Eukaryota > Metazoa > Chordata > Amphibia > Anura > Hylidae > Hyla > Hyla sarda. Next base: position 309,029,048 of record NC_079189.1, read on the forward strand.
GGAGGACGCCCGCTGGCCAGCATGGTGAATTACCAGCGGCACGTCATCTTCAGTGCTCCGACCACTGCTCCTCCGGTCTCGGGACCTACTGCTATGGCCTACAAGCCAGGAGGAGCGGTGGTCGGAGCACTGAAGCAGAGCAATACATAGACATACAGCCTCCAGCCATACACTGTATATGGTTGTAGGCTGTATGTCTGTGGGGGAATATACTGCCAGCCTAATGTGGGGGAATATACTGCCAGCCTAATGTGGGGGAATATACTGCCAGCCTAATGTGGGGGAATATACTGCCTGCCTAATGTGGGGGAACATACTGCCAGCCTAATGTGGGGGAACTATACTACCAACCTAATGTGGGGGGGGGGGGGGGCGGAAAACTATACTGCCAACCTAATGTGGGGGGGGGAACTATACTGCCAACCTAATGTGGGGGGGGGGGGACTATACTGCCAGCCTAATGTGGGGGGGAACTATACTGCCAACCTAATGTGGGGGAACATACTGCCAGCCTAATGTGGGGGAACTATTCTGCCAACCTAATGTGGGGGAACTATTCTGCCAACCTAAAGTGGGGGGACTATTCTGCCAACCTAATGTGGGGGGACTAAACTGCCAACCTAATGTGGGGACTATACTGTCAACCTAAAATGGGGGAACATACTGCCAACCTAATGAAAGGGAACTATACTGCCAACCTAAGGTGGGGGAACTATACTGCCAACCTAAGGTGGGGGAACTATACTGCCAACCTAATGTGGGGGGGGGGACTATACTGCCAACCTAATATGGGGGAACTATACAGCCAACTTAATGTGAGGGAACTATACTGCCAACCTAATGTGGGGGAACTATACTGCCAACCTAATGTGGGGGAACTATACTGCCAACCTAATGTGGGGGAACTATACTGCCAATCTAATGTGGGGGAACTATACTGCCAACCTAATGTGGGGGAACTATACTGCCAACCTAATGGGGGGGAAACTATACTGCCAAACTAATGTGGGGAAGTATACTGCCAACCTAATGTGGGGGGGGGAACTATACTGCCTACCTAATGTGGGGGAACTATACTGTCAACCTAACGAGGGGGGGGGGCTATACTGCCAACCTAATTTGGGGGGGAACTGTGCTGTCAACTTAATGTGGGGGGGTAGTCCGCTGCCCCAGCGTTTTGGAACATTTTCAGCAGGCCAGGGGCGGGTGAGGCAGAGGAAGGGGGGTGGCAACAGCTGGAGGCACAAAATGGGTCGGGTCACTGGTGGATCCACAGATGTTTCTGGCACGGAAATGCCATTTTCTGTGTCTGCACAGAATGCATGGCTGTCTATGACCATACGTCTTTCCTGTGACCATACATTTTATGATGCCGTTTTGTGCTGGATTTCTCTACGTGTGCCCTTACAAGTTGCTGTTGCTCCACAGGTGTCTGTGCACTTCGCTTTTGCAAAGGGGGGAGCTGAGCTAATCTGCACTAAATGGGGGTCACATTGCGACCCCAAATTACCACAGCCACAAATTCATCCTGGATGGAATTATTACGTTTCTCATGTTGTAGTCACAGCCATTTGTGGTTTGCTGCGCAGTCTCATTTACTCGCATTAGCCAAGATGCAGTACAATTCAGGGGGCGCAACATAGTGATCTTTGGTCACGCAATCTGGGGCCCTAATTTTCATTTTTGCCCAGGGCCACACTCTAAAACCGGCCCTGCATGGGGGCTTTGTAAACGCACATGGCCCCTGACGTCACGACTCCGACCCATGTGACGTCACACCCCACCCCCTCAATGCAAGTCTATGGGAGGGGGCGTGACAGCTGCCACGCCCCCTCCCATAGACTTGCATTGAGGGGGCGGGGTGTGACATCACGCAAGGGGCGGGGTCGTGATGTCACGATCTTCAGCCCCCGTGGTTGGGATGGAACTAGCCTGAGGGCCTCCAGCGCTTCCGGAAGCTGTTACAGGTGGGTGCGGCATGGTAGATTGCGGGGGTCCCCAGCGGCGGGACCCCCGCGATCAGACATCTTATCCCCTATCCTTTGGAAAGGGGATAAGATGTCTAGGGGCAGAGTACCCCTTTAAGGTTCACTGTACCCCTTGTTACGTGCATTGAGGGGTGTAGTTTCCAAAATAGGTTTTTATTTGCTGTTTGGGCACCATAGGGGCTTCCTAAATGTGACATGCCCCCCAAAAGCCATTTGAGCTAAATTTGCTTTTCAAAAGCCAAATGTGGCTCATTCTCTTCTGAGCATTGCAGTTCACCCGCAGAGTGCTTTACACATGGGATATTTCCATACTCATAAGAAATGGGGTTACAAATTTTGGGGGGCATTTTCTCCTATTACCTTTTGTAAAAATTGTTAATTTGGGGAAAAACCAGCTTTTTAGTGGAATTTTTTTTCCCATTTACACCTCCGAATTTAACGCCTTAAAGGAGTACTCTAGTGCAGAGTACTCCTGCTCCGTCCTGCTCGGGCTGCAAAAAAAATGAAAATAAACCATCAATTACCTTCCTGGATTCCTGCGGAGTGCCACTACAGCTGATCGGTCCTCCGGTCCATCTTCTTCATGCTTCCGTGTGAACGAAGCGTCACATTGCGCTCAGCCTATTATGGGCTGAGGCAGAACATTGCGGTGGCCGGCGATAGGCTGAGCGCCATGTGACGCTTCGTTCACATGGAAGTATGAAGAACATGGACCGGCGGACCGATCAGCTGTTGTGGCGCTCCGCGGGAACCCAGGAAGGTGAGAGATGGTTTAATTTCATTTTTTTTTGCAGCCCGGGCAGGACGGAGCAGGAGTACTCTGCACCAGAGTACTCCTTTAAGGACGGAGCGCTTTTCTGTTATTGCACTTTCGTTTTTTTCTTCCTTACCTTTTAAAAATCATAACCCTTAAAATTTTGCACCTAAAATTTTTTTGCGCCACCAATTCTACTTTGTAATGACATCAGTCATTTTACCCTAAAATCTACGGCGAAACGGGAAAAAAAAATCATTGTGCAACAAAATGGTAGAAAAAATGCCATTTTTAACTTTTGGGGGCTTCTGTTTCTACGCAGTGCATATTTCGGTAAAAATGACACTTTATCTTTATTCTGTAGGTCCATACAATTAAAATGATACCCTACTTATATAGGTTTGACTTTTTCGTACTTATGAAAAAAATCATAACTACATGCAGGAAAAATTATATGTTTAAAATTGTCCTTTTCTGACCCCTATAACTTTTTTTATTTTTCCACATACGGGGCTCATTTTTTGCGCCGTGACCTGAGATTTTTAGCGGTACCATTTTTATTTTGATCGGAAATTTGGATCGCTTTTTATTCATTTTTCCATGGTATAAAAAGTGACCAAAAATATGCTATTTTGGACTTTGGATTTTTCTTTGCATGTACGCCATTGACCGTGCTGTTTAATTAACAATATATTTTATAGTTCGGACATTTATGCACGCGGCGATACCACATATGTTTATATTTACAGTGGTCCCTCAACATACGATGGTAATTCGTTCCAAACGAGCCATCGTTTGTCGAATCCATCGTATGTTGAGGGATTCGTGCAATGTAAAGTATAGGAAGCTGTACTCACCTGTCCCCGCCGCTCGAGATGGTGTCCCCGCCGCTCCCGATGGTGATCCCGGGCCTCCGCTGGGCTCTCCGCTGTCTTCTCCGGTCCTCCGCTGTCTTCTCCGGTCCTCTTCTGTCTTCTCCAGTCCTCTTCTGTCTTCCGCAAGGCCTTACTGGGCCTGCGTAGCGATGTCATTACGCCGCTGCGTACGCCATTCCTATTGGATGGCGTGCGCAGCAGCGTATTGACGTCATCGGAGAGGGCCGAGAAGACACCGGAAGACCAGCACTGGACCCGGAGGGCACCCCGGAGCATCGTGGAGGGGTAAGTAATACTTACCGCACCACACGGGGAACATTAAGCTGCTATCAGGCAGCAGCTTAAGCATTTGGCGCTGCCGGATAGTACTTAATGCGATGGCCCCGACATAAAAAAGCATCGTATGTCGATGCTGACATCGACATGCGATGACCTCTGAGAGGCCATCGTATGTCGATTTCATCATATGTCGGGGCCATCGTAGGTCAGGGGGGTCACTGTATTTACCTTGTGAGCGCGCATTATATATGGGGATGCGCATATGTACGTCCATAAACATCCATATGCGCTAAGGGGTTAATGAAAAGTCGTCAAACACATTTGGGGTGTTAAGGCTCACTATACCCCTTGTTACGTTCCTTGAGGGGTGTAGTTTCCAAAATAGTATGCCATGTGTTTTTTTTTTTTTGCTGTTTTGGCACCATAGCGGCTTCAGCAAAATTTACTCTCCACAATCCCATTGTTGCTCCTTCTTTTCTGAGCCCTCTAATGCACCCACAGAGCACTTTACATCCACATATGAGGTAGTTCCTTATTCGAGAGAAATTGCGTTACAAATTTTGGGGGGATTCTCTCCTTTTACCCCTTGAAAAATTAAAAAATTATTAGTCTACAAGAACATGTTAGTGTACCATTTGAAGATTTTGAATTTTCTCCCTCACTTTGCTGCTATTCCTGTGAAACACCTAAAGGGTTAACAAACTTTCTGAATATCATTTTTTTAATACTTTGAGGGGGGTAATTTATATAATGGGGTAATTTATGAGGTATTTCTCACAGAAAGGTCTCTCAAATCCATTTCAAACTGAACTGGTTGCTGAAAAATTCAGATTTTGAAATTTTCCTGAAAAACTGGAAAATTGCTGCAAAACTTTGAAGCCCTTTAAAGGGGTACTACCGTGCTGACAACTTATCCCCTATCTTAAGTATAGGGGATAAGTTGCCTAATCGCACGGGGTCCCACCACTGGGAACCCCCTGCGATTTCGCACGCAGCACCCCGCTCTCAACAGGCCCCGGAGCGAACATCCGCTCCGGGTCTGATGACGGGGCCGATGATCGTGACATCACAGCTCCGCCCCCGTGTGACATCACGCTCTGCCCCCTCAATGCAAGTCTATGGCAGGGGAGAAACAGCTGTCTCGCCCCCTGCCATAGACTTACATTGAGGGGGCAGAGCGTGATGTCACCCTGGGGGCGGAGCCGTGACGTCACGATACTCCGGCCCCGTGATCGGCAGTCATCAGACCCGGAGTGATGTTCGCTCCGGGGCCTGATGAGAGAGGGGTGCTGCGTGCGAGATCGCGGGGGTCCCCAGTGGCTGGACCCCGCGCGATCAGACAACTTATCCCTTATCCTTTAGATAGGGGATAAGTTGTCAGCATGGTAATACCCCTTTAATGTCTTCAAAAAGTAAGAAAAATTTCAACTTTATGATGCAAACATAACGTAGACATATTGTTTATGTGAATCAATCTATAATTTATTTGGTATGTCCATTTTCTTACAAGCAGAGAGTTTCAAAGTAAAAAAAAAAGGCAAAAAGGGAATTTTTCACCAAGAAATGATGCAAGTATCGCCGAAAATTTACCACTAACATAAAGTGGAATATGTCATGAAAAACAAGATTGGAATCAAATTCATAAGTTAAAGCTTCCAAGAGTTATTAATGCTTAAAGTGACAGAGGTCAGATTTGCAAAAAAACTGATGTGTCCTTAATGTCAAAATGGGCTGTGTCCTTAAGAGTTTAAAGGGCATTCCCCTGGAAAAAAAAATTTGGAAATCAACTGGTGCCAGAAAGTTAAACAGATTTGTAAATTACTTCTATTAAAACATCTTCATCCTACCAGTATTTATCAGCTGCTGTATGCTTCACAGGAAGTTCTTTTCTTTTAGAATTTTCTTTCTGTCTGACCATGGTGCTCTCTGCTGACACCTCTGTCCATTTTAGGAACTGTCAGAAGCAAGATAGGAAGATAGGTTTGCTATGGGGTTTGCTCCTACTCTGGACAGTTCCTAAAATGGACAGACGTGTCAGCAGAGAGCACTATGGTCAGACAGAAAGAAAATTCAAAAAGAAAAGAACTTCCTCTGTAGCATACAGAAGCTGATAAGTACTTAAGATTTTTCAATATGTTTAACTTTCTGGCACCAGTTGATTAAAAAAAAAATGTTTTCCAGGGGAGTACCCCTTTAACCCTCATGGATGATGAGAACAATTCACTCCTTTCCTGACAGCAAGTTGCACTGTACATGGTAGAAGAATGGTATAACCTTAACCCAAAACTGATTTTCATTAACACCAGTCATAAGCAAATTCTAGGGCACCATGTATGTTACGCCGAGCGCTCCGGGTCCCCGCTCCTCCCCGGAGCGCTCACGGCGTCTCTCTCCCTGCAGCGCCCCGGTCAGTCCCGCTGACCGGGAGCGCTGCACTGACATGGCCGTTGGGGATGCGATTCGCACAGCGGGACGCGCCCGCTCGCGAATCGCATCCCAAGTCACTTACCCGTCCCGGTCCCCTGCTGTCATGTGCTGGCGCGCGCGGCTCCGCTCTCTAGGGCGCGCGCGCGCCGGCTCTCTGAGACTTAAAGGGCCAGTGCACCAATGATTGGTGCCTGGCCCAATTAGCTTGATTAGTTTCCACCTGTGCACTCCCTACTTATACCTCACTTCCCCTGCACTCCCTGGCCGGATCTTGTTGCCCTTGTGCCAGAGAAAGCCTTTCCTTGTGTGTTCCTAGCCTGTGTTCCAGACCTCCTGCCGTTGCCCCTGACTACGATCCTTGCTGCCTGCCCTGACCTTCTGCTACGTCCGACCTTGCTCTTGCCTTATCCCTTGTACCATGCCTATCTCAGCAGTCAGAGAGGTTGAGCCGTTGCCGGTGGATACGACCTGGTTGCTACCGCCGCTGCAAGACCATCCCGCTTTGCGGCGGGCTCTGGTGAAAACCAGTAGCTACTTAGAACCGGTCCACGACACGGTCCTCGCCAAACCCTCTCTGACACAGAGGATCCACCTCCAGCCTGCCGAATCGTGACAATGTACAGTTTTCTGCTGTGTTTCAGTAAGTCGTCTCTGTTCTGGCCCAAATGCAAGAGAAATCAACTAAAATTGGGAAAGCAGCTCTCAGTATTACCAACATTATAGATGCATACAAAAACTGCAATGCAAGATGTAAAAAAAAAAAAAGCATTACTTTAATGTAAATAACCTTTGTTAACTGGATCAGATATAACAAAAAAAATTCTTTCTAAAGATATCCTGTCTCCCAATGTAATATTAGGGCACATGTCATTATAAACAGGGCCCCCATTTAGGATCCCTCCTCATGAACAGTAGCACTGTAATCATTCCCTCAGACTCGAGCTGTCAATGTATTACACATATAACCATATAACCCCTTTTACATGGGGTCCTGAACACAGATACCAACATATATTTTATATATTTTAGAAATCCTTCCAATTCATATGATAGTCCTGTCCCTTGAAAGTTCCATGGGGCTTCTCTATCTCAAGGCTTCGAAATAAAATTTATTGCGGGGACTTTGTCCAACATATTTTTATAAATTACAGAATGGCAATAATTCCCATGTAAACCAAACTATAGGCGGATCGACCACAAACTTCTGATCATCTCTTCCCAATTATATCCAATGGTACTAGGCAGGCTGTTGATACTATGGTCTGTCTTTTGGCCCAATGTTGCGCAGTCAGGGGATTTGGGATTAGGTTCCTCTCTTTTCTATTTACCCCTCAACAGCACTCTAAAACAGTGTTGACAATCAATGGCGGTAATACCATTCCATCGACATCCAAAGGTGCCCCCTGTCATCCTTTCTTTTCAATCTGTCAAATAACCCCTTGTTGTGCTACCTTAACATCCACACTCCATACCAATAAACAAATTAAGAGCTCTCAAATTATCTGCATTTGTGGATTATATACTTTTATTTATCTCTAACCCCCTAAACAAGCTTAAATGCAATATTATCTGATTTTCACTCTTTTGGCTCTTTATTGGGGTTTACAATTAGTAGTGACAAATCAGAAGCATTGCTGTTTAGATGCCTTACTATGCTGTCCTTGGTGATAGCCTATGAACACCAATTTTCTAAATGTTTCTTCTCCCTATCTCCAGAAGATCCTCACATTGATATAAAGAAATATAAGACCTTTTCAAAAATATCTTGAATCACATTTTCTTTTATAGAAACATTTTATGACCTCTATCCTGGTTAGAGCGAAACTTGTTATATTTTCCGACTTCCCTATATCCTGCAATCTTATTTATCCTCTGTCCTACATTAGAAGTATAAACTGCTCATTCTGTAGGTTTATTTGAAACACCTGCAGACCTAAAATAGGCCGTATCACAGCAATGTAAGTCGAATGGAGGAATAAAGTTTTCACATTTAACACTCTATAATTCAACAGCCCAATTAAGGGTAGTGGATGAGTGGATTATACAACTCTCAGTATACATGGGAACAACCCTGGACTAGCAGTTTAGACTGTATAAATCCTTAATGGATCTCCTACATTCCCCTCATACAACCCTACCTCCACATGTCAAATGTTACCTCTTATGCCACTCGGAAAGCTTGGATGAAAAGCAGATTACTTCATTAATCACTCTCCATCCTCACTATTCTTTACTTTTGTTTAATGTTAATAATCAGTAACATAGTAACATAGTTCATAAGGTTGAAAAAAGACCAGAGTCCATTAAGTTCAACCTATGGCAAATAAGCTCTTATTATTCAATAGTGGCAGATAGGGGGGTTACATCAACTTAAATATTTTGTTTACAAAGCTAGGAAGCACTTTCACACTTTTAACGAACTTAGACTGCAGTTTAACATTCCTATACTACTGGGTCCTCATCCCTTTTACTATTTACAAGTCTTTAGTTATCTACGTAGTTTGATGCATTATATGCCTGACCAGGACTAGGAGGATCCTTTCTTGGCTCTAGATGCCTTAAAACAACTTCATCTTGGAAAAATAACCACTTATTACTGTTGACTAACATGCAAATTTAAATTCCCATATGTTAAATCTGGTATATCGTACTGTACAACTATTCTTGACAAAATCACAACCTGATGCAAACTGCAGCCAGACACCTTCCTACAGCATTTTATTGGGAGATGGCTTATAAGATTGCATACATATCTCCTTAGAATGGTTACTTCATTGATAACACCATGGACCCCTCCTGTCTGAAATGTGGAGCTCCCCATGCCATCCTTTTACATTGCTTATGTTTCTGACCCTTTATGAAAACTTTCTGGGACCAGGTCAGAATGTATACAGCTACTCACATTCTAGTTCATGAAAAACAACTTCCATATGATATTTCTGCTGCTACAAGGAGGTCTATACTCCATTGCTGGTTATCTAGCTTATACCCACTATCCGTCTTCTCCTTGAGAAGCTTATATTCCTCTTTCCTATTGATTGTTTAAAAACTTTGCTCTCTAAGAAACGGTTGAACACTTCTTTCTCGTCAGGACTCGGTTCTTAACACTATTCCCTGTGCATATTAGACAGAAACTAAAACAATGCTTTAGTCTAACTACTTGATATCTGAAACAAACCATTGGTGGTAGAGATCTACTCTGTTTAGAATAATAATAAGTATCTCATGTGTTTTAAATTAGAATGCTGCTGACTCGGATACTCTGGGTGCCCAGAAACCTCCCTCCTCCTTTTTACTCCCCTGATTTCCCCTCCCTGACTGCCTTATTGGCATCATTTGTTTTCTCCATTTGATATTGAATGTTGTTGTTCGATGCTTCATTGATGTTTCATTGTTAAATAGGTCAATAATAAAAAAAGGAATAATCATAATAAGCAAGCCGTCAGGCTAAAAGTACCCAAAATCAAACATAATGGCCAAGAAGATTACATGTTGTTCACAGGACACCAGATATACACGTATTTGGTATCATCATGACTGCCTGAACTTGTCAAATACATCTGTTAAATTGTTTTTAAGATTTTATGACAAAAAAAAAAATTTTAAAAAATAAACACCAAACACCTTTTCTCACAATATTGATTTAGATAATTGAGATTAACATATCTGTATCCCAAAATGCCAGGAGAAGAAGGTACAACCTGCAATAAAAAGGCCTCATACCACTACAGTGCCATAATGTAGAAATGCTGCGTTTTTCAGGCCCTTACAGCATTTAAGGAGTTAATTAAAAATGTACTAGTAATAAAGCCTAGAGACAAAACAAAAAATATGTTTTCATGAACAGGAGATTTGATTTTCCATTTTTCTTTTTAGGTGGTGGAGGCCAGAGATATTAAGATTGTGTTTAGTTTTACGTTCTTTCCCCTTCAGTCGGTGCTGAATAAATATGTATAAGCAGATATTTTTCTGTACAAGTTGCCTATTCCATAGGTGGCTGCCCTTCTAAATTGGTTGCAGTTGTGTAACTATAGAGACAAAGGAAATCATTGATATTAACCTCAACCACAGAGTGTTTTCCTTGTGTTCCTTGAATGTGCATTCCTGACACACCCTCGCCGTGCCTCGTGAATCTGTAGATTCAGGGAGTCTAAAAAAAATCTTTGTTTATTATTAAAATCTGGACTTGCAGACATCACTCTGAATGAATACATTCTCTTAATTGGCTATGGACATGTTGCTACAAAAAAAAGAGCAATAGGCACAGACCTAGAGATGCTCATAAGAATAATGTATTTTTGATTCTATAAAATTTACAGCAATTCACAAAAATAAAGCTCCATTTACCGCGTGTTTAGAGGTGATATCTAGGATAGGTGATGAATGTAAAACCATGATGTGTGTAACTACATACCATCCTTCGGTCACTGTGTAAAAAAAAAAAAAAATTACATCTTATATTCTGTGGTTAACTGTATAAGAAATAGCAAATGGTCACAGCCAATGTATACCTATCTAGCCCACACCATATCATGCTCACATGCACGCATGGTCTGGGCTGCCTCCAAAATTTAAATGCATCATATACACACACACATCATACATACATGCACACAATATACATACATGATGCACATCTACACTGTCCTAGCCTCCCCCCTACTCAACCCAATGACCTGTTACCGACAACCTTACCACAACCCCAATCGCACTTGGCCGTTCGCCTGCCCGATCACTCACCCTCATGAGCAGATCAGCGCAGTTCATTACAGACAATGGATGTAGCACCGGCTGGCTGCAGCACTCAGCAGTCGGAACACTATGCCTGCATTTCCCCCACTCGGCACCAGCAGTTATAGGCAGGGCCTAGGAACTCATGGAATGTTTGCTCCAAGCGCCATCTGTAATAAGGTGGCCAGTCAGCATGACATCTGGCCTGCCTACATGCTGCATGTCACGCCACCTCCCACGAGCCACCACGGGGGCAAGAATAAAAAAATAAAAATAAAAAAATAAAAGGTTTGCCAACATTACTGTAAAAATGCTGAAGAAATGTGGAAAAAACGCAATGTGTTAACGCAGCCTAAGGAAAAGTGTTTACAGAGATTATAAAACTCCTTTAGGGTACATTCACATGGATGGATCCATAGCGTATTTAATGCTGCGGATCCGCCAACAATGGACCCCTACATTGTGCCTCCATCTGTGCCTGCTCATAGCAGCAATCCGCCGCTACGAGCAGACACAATGTAATATGCGAGTCGCAGTATGCCTACACACATCACGGCTGCTCTCAGCCTAGCTCAGGGAGCAAGGGGAGCGGCCGCAATGTGTGCGAGTATACTGCGCATGCGCACGGCGACTTGCACATCACAGTGTGTCTGTTCGTAGCGGCCGATCGCTGCTACGAGCAGTCCCAGCTTGAGGCACAATGTAGGGGTCCATTTTTGGCAGATCGGCAGCATAAAATACGTTGTGGATCTGTCTGTGTGAACATACCCTTGGGATACATTCACATATACATAATCTGCTGATGATTTTCCGCTGCCGAATTCCCGGAGCAGAAATTCTGCAGTGAAAATTCTGTAGGAGATTTGCCAAGACCCATTGAATTCAATAGGTAGCAACATAATCTGCAATTTCCACTGTGGAAATTATGTATGTGTGAATGTACCCTTAAGGTGGAAATCTAACATGAAGTATGACAAAAAATTTTGTTTGTTCCCAGTTAGCTGTGTTCAATCTAAGAGTCAATACACAAGTGTACATTGAAATTTTGGACACTCACTGCATTAAAAGGGAACTCTGGTACTTAACAACTTATCCACAGTATAGGGGATAAGTGTCTGATCGTGGAGGGTGCAACAGCTGGGACCCCCCCACGATCTCCTCCCCACGATCTACTGCCTGGCGCTCCCTCTCTCTCTATCCATGGAGGGGTCACCACTCGCATGCATCTCGATGGGAGAGCCAAAGATGCATGAGCGCTGTTTCTCCGGCTCTCTTATAGAGATGCATGGAGGCCACCACTCCATCCATAGGGAGATCCAGGGTGCCGAGCAGAAGACGGGACCATCGGTCGGATCCCCCACGATCAGACACTTACTGTATCCCCTAGGCTAAGGATAGGGAATAAGTTAAGTACTGGATTCCCCTTTAAAAGGAAATATATTTGGTGATGATGATGTCATTTTTCAGGATGATAAAGCATCTTGCAATAGAGAAAACAGTGTTAAAACAATACAGAAAAAACATTTCTAACATAACTGGAGCTTTTACAACATCATGACCTTTAGCTAGCTTGGAATACTGAATATTAAATGTTAATGCGATTTTATTTTAAAGTGGCAAAACATGTTCACATCCAAAGCAAAATAATTACCATTTACAATATGCTTATGGTCACTCCCTAATCTTAAATGCTACAGTAATGTTTTACCAAAATAGGCAATAAATCAACATTTCAATATTTCTTTTAAGAACTAATGTAACCCACCATATTTTAATTACTGATACATTAGAATGATACCTAGAATTGTTATTTTTGTTGCCATTCCACCAAAATTAACCTGTTAATGAGGAAGGGCTTATGGGTACGCCCTTGCGACCTGGTACTTAAGGACCAGAGGCATACCTGTACATTGGCATTTAATGCACGCTCACGGGCTGAACATGCTTCAATCCCGGTGGGTCCTGACTGCTACCAACAGGAAGGACCCAGGGTTAATGCTGGGCACCGACGATTGGGCCAATGCCTGACATAAACCTTTCAGACACCCTGATCAAAGTTGATCTAAAGTAAAATAATCTCAGCAGCTCAGTGGAGCTGATTGGGACCATCACGATGAAATCGCAATTTCCAGATCAGCTGCCTCCTCACCATCTGATCGATCCTCTGCTGCCTCCAGTTTCTGCAGGCTGGAGCAACAGAGCACCGATAACACTGATCAATGCTTTGCTATGGCATAGCATTGAACAGTGTATGCGATCTAAAGATTGCATGTTATAGCTCCCTAAGGGAATAATGTGAATAAGCCCCTCCCCTAATAAAAGTTTGAATCACCCCCTTTTCCCATTTTATAAATAAAATAGAGTAATCAAAAATAAACATAAACAAATGTGATATCGCCACGTGCGTAAATGTCTGAACTATCAAAATATAAGGTTAGTTAAACCGCATGGTCGATGGTGTACACGTTAAAAAAAAAAACACCAGAGTCCAAAATTGCTAATTTTTGGTCACTTCATATAACATTAAAAAAAATGAATATAAAGCGATCAAAAAGTCCCATCAAAACAAAAATGGTACCGATAAAAACTACAGATTACAGCGCATAAAAATTACAAAAAAAAAATTTAAAGTTATAGGGGTCAGAAGATGACAATTTAAACCTACTAATTTTGGTGCATGTAGTTAGGATTTTTTTAAAGTAGTAAAATAAAATAAAACCTACATGGTCATGTAACCTTGTAACCATTTGGACCTACAGAATAAATATGAGGTGTCATTTTTACCAAAAAGTACACTGCGTAGAAACGGCAGCCCCCAAAATTTACAAAATGGCGTTTTTTATTTCATCCCACTAATACGTTTCTTCTTTGTTTCGACACAGATTTTGTTATAAAATAAGTGTTCATTAAAAAGTACAATTGGTGAAGCAAAAAACAAGCCCTCATATGGGTCTGTAGGTGCACAATTGAAAGCGTTATGATTTTTAGAAAGGGAGGAGGAAAAAAGTGCAAAAACCAAAAATTGCCTGGTCCGTAAGGTCAAAACGGGCTTCGTCCTTAAGGAATTAATAAGCAATAACCCTCAGCCAAATGTGTTACTAAAAGAATACAGTATTGTTATGGTACATGAGTTACTTACATAAATACCTTTCTTTTTTTAACTTTACTGATAAATGAGTACATAAACATATACAATAACTTTCAAAATCACATTACTCTTGCAGATACCGGTATAGTGAAAACTACAGTGAGAAAGCTCATCAGCCGCCGTATTGTATCTCACATGTAAAGGGATCAAGCAGCAGATGTTGCAATCTTAATAAAACAAAGGATTCCATTAAAATAATTGTTTACCAAAGTCTGCACATGGGTACGGTTGGTAGTAACAGTACACAGTCAGTACACAGACCTTTCACCCTTCTCCAAAAGACCCCAGTCTCCATAGGTAAGCAATTGGACAGTTGAATACAGCACATCGCATGCATCCCACGCCAGCAGGACGCTTGTTTTATGACCAGATCCTGGTTGGCATGGGCTATGCAACTTTATGTACAATTTTTTAATAATTTTTTTTTAAATTCACAAATCTTGGCATAGGCAATACTTTAGGATAAAAATTCCCACTCCCCACTCACGAAAAGCCCACTAGATTTGGCCATGAAAATAGCCATTTTAAGGCTTTTCAAACTAAATTTACGCTGATACATGACCCCCCCTTACTGCACTACCCGTACCTTGTCTGAGTGAGCTTGTTTGTTGATTGGGTTGAGATCTGGAAAATTTGGAGTCCAGTTAAAAATTCTTTGCCACTTCCTCAGACAATTCCTGAAATTTTATAGTGTTGCAGGACACGGCCAATAGGGAATGCTGTTGCCATGAAGACATGTACTTGGTCTACAACATTCACATAAATGCCAGGACATAAGGTTTGTCAGCAGAACATTGCCAGCTTGTCTTTTCCCATTGTGCTTTCTGGTAAGATCTCTTTCCCAGATAAGCACACACACACACACACACACACACATCCATTGATATCATGTGAAAGAAGACATGATGAATTAGATCAGGCAGCCTTCTTCCATTGCTCGGTGGTAGACAGGATCAGTATGGGCACCCTGACTGGTCTGTGGTAATGCAGCTCCATATTCAGTAGCTCTTCTGCAGGATTAGACTAGATGGACCAAAGCCCTTAAAATCAAAAATGCAAACTAACCAATTTCAGTGGTCATGTTTATACCAAGTCCTTTTTTATTTTTAATACATTCGACAGCCAAATAAGTATGTGGGAAATGCAAGTACGGAGAATTAGGTGGGTGGCACTACTGCAATAAATGTAGAGACCATCTTACTATATCTTAATCGTGAACAGCTTAACCCTATAGTTCATCGGGGCAAAAAACACATTGGGGGTGCGCAAATGTGTGAACAAAGTTCAAAGCATACTTCAATTCGAAAAAAGTAATAATACAGTGATACATTGGCACTCACCTAAATAAAATGTAGCCTTTATTGATCCAGCTGGAGCCATTTTCTGATCACCATTGGCGGGCTTAGTTTAATGGATCGATAACGGCTACGTTTTATTTAGGTGAGTGCCAAACTATCATTTTATGACTTTTTTCATATTAAATGTTGTGTTTCTGAGTGCCGGCTACAACATTTTAGTTGTCAAGTGCCACTGTGTTTTCTTCTGAGAAAAGTAATGACTGCAATGCACTTTACAATAGAAAACAATCATGATAGCATTAATTTAAACAATTACAAATACAAAAAAAACTTAAATAATACTGTTATCACCCTGTGTGAACCCTCTCGAATGCTTTAATCTACAAGTCTTATAAAAGAAAGAGCATGACAGATCTTCTTTAACTTAAAACATTTCAATTACAGGTTGTCCTGACATATTATGTGAGATTGTCACACATGAGCAGCAATGACATCATAAAGGCACTTTGGGTGGAGAAGTCAATAAAATACAACAAGCAGACACGTCAGACCCACAAGAATAAAGGAAGCACTGATGTTACAGCATGAAAACAAGCAATTTTTGAACTGAGATCATTCTTACAGTAGGTTATACAAAGTGGCTTAGTAGGGGCAGAGTTTAGTTGGCAATTTATTAAAAGAAGAACCAAAAACACCAAGGCAGTAATAACAATAAGGTAGTAATACTCCACACTTCATTCCAATGATTATAATATACCACTAGATATGTTGAATGTAAAAAGATCAATACACAAAGCAAAAAGATCCATACACAACAAATAAAGCAAGTTAGGTTGAACACCGTAGAAAATGTTATTGCCAATTAGTGTCTTGAAGTGAAGGAGGAACAACAGCTGTGGAAGGACAGATCATGTAGAAAGAAAAGGAGAAGCTGGTTGTGAGGATATGTTCACACAACAGAACGTCTGTGCAGAATTCCAAAGTAATATTCTGCAGGGATGTTCCGCTGCAGCAGAGTCCTATTGATTTTAATGGGCTTCTGCTGCTTGGTGCACATGGTTGAATTCCTGCAGAAGATGTTTCTGCCATGAAAATCCTAGTTCCAGTTACCGCAAAAAGAATACGCTTGTATATTCTTTTTGAGGATTTCACTCGGAAATGCATTGCTGTCTATGAGATGGCGCATTTCCAAGCGGTCCTAGTGCCCGCCTAATTATTCAAATGTGTGGAATGTCTGCTTGTGTTTTTCTGCACATTTTACACCGTGTGAACGTGGCCTGAGCCATTCATAGTTTCTGCAAGTTAAGGCATGGCCGTGTCTGGACTCAAGTGGGGATAAAGCATGCAGTGATAGGAGAAAATCATGAGACAACACTCTGTTAAAACTTTCAGTCTTTAACCCCTTAAGGACGCAGGATGTAAATGTACGTCCTGGTGAGGTGGTACTTAACGCACCAGGACGTACATTTACGTCCTAAGCATAACCGCGGGCATCGGAGCGATGCCCGTGTCATGCGCGGCTGATCCCGGCTGCTGATCGCAGCCAGGGACCCGCCGGCAATGGCCGACGCCCGCGATCTCGCGGGCGTCCGCCATTAACCCCTCAGGTGCCGGGATCAATACAGATCCCGGCATCTGCGGGAGTTCGCGATTTAAATGAACGATCGGATCGCCCGCAGCGCTGCTGCGGGGATCCGATCATTCATAACGCCGCACGGAGGTCCCCTCTCCTTCCTCCGTGCGGCTCCCGGCGTCTCCTGCTCTGGTCTGTGATCGAGCAGACCAGAGCAGGAGATGACCGATAATACTGATCTGTTCTATGTCCTATACATAGAACAGATCAGTATTAGCAATCATGGTATTGCTATGAATAGTCCCCTATGGGGACTATTCAAGTGTAAAAAAAAATGTAAAAAAATGTAAAAGTAAAAGTAAAAAAAAAGTGAAAAATCCCCTCCCCCAATAAAAAAGTAAAACGTCCGTTTTTTCCTATTTTACCCCCAAAAAGCGTAAAAAACATTTTTTATAGACATATTTGGTATCGCCGCGTGCGTAAATGTCCGAACTATTAAAATAAAATGTTAATGATCCCGTACGGTGAACGGCGTGAACGAAAAAAAAAAAAAAAAAAAGTCAAAAATTCCTACTTTTTTAATACATTTTATTAAAAAAAAATTATAAAAAGTGTATTAAAAGTTTTTTATATGCAAATGTGGTATCAAAAAAAAGTACAGATCATGGCGCAAAAAATGAGCCCCCATACCGCCACTTATACGGAAAAATAAAAAAGTTAGAGGTCATCAAAATAAAGGGATTATAAACGTACTAATTTGGTTAAAAAGTTTGTGATTTTTTTTAAGCGCAACAATAATATAAAAGTATATAATAATGGGTATCATTTTAATTGTATTGACCCTAAGAATAAAGAACACACGTCATTTTTACCATAAATTGTACGGCGTGAAAACAAAACCTTCCAAAATTAGCAAAATTGCGTTTTTCGTTTTAATTTCCCCACAAAAATAGTGTTTTTTGGTTGCGCCATACATTTTATGATATAATGAGTGATGTCATTACAAAGGACAACTGGTCGCGCAAAAAACAAGCCCTCATACTAGTCTGTGGATGAAAATATAAAAGAGTTATGATTTTTACAAGGCGAGGAGGAAAAAATGAAAACGTAAAAATTAAATTGTCTGAGTCCTTAAGGCCAAAATGGGCTGAGTCCTTAAGGGGTTAAAGGGGTACTGCTCCCCCTAGACATGTTCTCCCTTATCCCTGATCCCCAGCGGCGGGATCCCCGCGATCTCTGCTGCGGCACCCCAGACATCCGGTGCATGGAGCAAACTTCGCTCCACGCGGGATGACTGACGATGACTGACGATACGGGGCGGAGGCTCGTCAAGTCCATGCCCCGGCCATCACATAGGCTTGCATTGAGGGGGCGTGGCAGTGATGTAACTTGCCTCCGGCGCTGCACCCGAAGCTCTAAACTAACGCCGGGTGCTGCAAGGAGATCGCGGGGGTCCCCAGTGAGTACCCCTTTAATCCATTAAAATTTATGCAGCACAGCAATGTGCCCAAATTCAACAGCCAAATTGGGAAATGTTGAGTTTTTATTTTTAAACAAATGTATTAAATGTTGTAACACAAGCACAGAGAATTATGCGGGTGGCACCACTGCAATCCACTATATCTTAATGGCAAACAGCCAAACGCTTTATCTCATCTGGGCAAAAAATATTTGGGGTGCTTAAATGTATTCAAAGCATACTTCAATTAGAAAAAAAAGTAATAAAAAAGATACAACCATAAAAAGATTCACCCAAATAAAACGTGAAATAAAATACAAGATAGACAGCGCTCCGTAGTAGGATATCGTTGATGCACAATTTGGGCTAGAGGTATAAGAGCGCTTACCACAACTGATTACACTCAGCCAAGTGCAACAATGGATACAGATATAGATAGTAAGGCATCTGCAGCTACTCCACATCTGAAAGAATACAGCAAAAACAGGAACTCCAATGTGGTGACGGGATTGAGAGGGCAAGACACCCAGGTGAAAGGAAATGAGGTTTATTCACCCATGATACTTCATGGATCATGCATCATGGGTGAATAAACCTCATTTCCTTTCACCTGGGTGTCTTGCGCTCTCAATCCCGTCACCACATTGGAGTTCCTGTTTTTGCCAAATAAAACGTAGCCTTTATTGATCCAGATAGAGCCTATTTCAGGTCCCCCATCGGTGGGCCCAGTTTAATGGATCAATAAAGAGTTTTATTTGGGTGCCAAAGCATCTGGAGTTTGTATTCCACTGGTCATATTAGTGTGTTGTATCGCTTTTAATGTATGAAATATAGGCTGAAGTTCTTAAGGTAGAAGAGGTGGGTAGAAAGAGAAGGAGATGGGGAGAAGAAAGGTGGAGGAAAGCAAAGAGTCATCCTTTGGCTGTTTTACTCACCCACTTGATGAAAAACTGCCAAACCTATGCTGTAGGGAATACGTCATTCCTGTGCCGTACCAGCAGTGTCTCTGTGAGGTCACATGACCAATCACATGACTAACATACAGATCCCACAGAGTCTCGTGCATGACAGCAGACTTAATGCTGTCAAGCCCTTAAAGGAGTAGTCCAGTAGTGAACAAGTGGTGAACAACTTATCCCCTATCCTAAGGATAAGGGATAAGTTGCAGATCGCGGGGGTTCCGACCGCTGGGGCCCTCCGCGATCTCCTGTATGGGGCCCCGACAGCCCGCACAAAGGGGGCGTGCCGACCCCCGCACGAAGCGGCGGCCGACATGCCCCCTCAATACAACTCTATGGCAGAGCCAGAGTGCTGCCTTCGGCAATCTCCGGCTCTGCCATAGCGATGTATTGAGGGGGCGTGTCAGCCGCCGCTTCGTGCGGGGGTCGACACTCGCTATCTGGCCGGAGAGCCTGGCCCTCGTACAGAGAGATCGCAGGGGGCCCCAGCGGTCGGACCCCCTGCAATCTCAAACTTATCCCCTATCCTTAGGATAGGTTATACGTTTTTCACCACTGGACTACCCCTTTAAGGAGTAACAGGCAGCATGACAGTAGGACCATACAACCCAATAGTAATTTAGCCATGTAATAAGGATTTTTATACATTGTGTAGCAATAATGCACAAATGTCCACATATAGGCCCAGATTTATCAAAGAATGTCTACGGTAGAGCTATTTTCCCACATTTATTTGGGTGGTGTGTTTGACTAGCGTGCATCTTATTTATCAAGAAGGTGCAGCAGGATGATTAATTTTGCACAGCTCTGCGGTCGTGGGTAAAGCTCTATCACAGACACTTTTTCTAGACACTTGTGAGGGAGGGAAGTAGACACTTTCCCGGGTCCTGAGTTTGGAAGGTTAGGTGTTTTTACTTTCACAGAGCTGCCAAGACATTTTGATTGCGGTGTCTAAGGGGTTAAAGCCGGGCATCACTGTGATCGATGATGTCTGGCATTAGAGATGGGCCCTGGTGGCAGATAGCTGCAAGGACCACCCAGCGCGTGTCATAGAAGGGGAGTGGGACCACCAGGAGCTGAGTGCATGTCATAGTAGGGGAGTGGGACACTGTCGTTTACAAGAGGTTAAAGGTGGAAATGCAGAAGGTAGAAGTGATTCTCACGCCTACTGGTAGGTGGTGTACATTTGTGCACAAAATAGCGACTTATGACAAAAGTCGCAAATGATAAATACAGGACCACTGCATGGTCAAAAAAGAAAAAGTTCTACTTGTAAAAGAAAAAAGAGTGAAACTGTCTATATCAAAAGCTGCATAAAAGTCGCTAAATATGCTGCTTGCGCCTGAAGTGCGCCAGAACATAGACCAAAAAAAAATGCTCTAAAAGCAATGATGAATCTCCCCCATAAAGCGGACTCCACTAGATAAATTCAATTGTGAGATTATACTATAGATAGATATTATACTATAATTTTCCCAACCCTCCGCAGCCCATTCACCAGGGCCGGACTGGCCTCTGGGCAAACAGGGCAGTTTCCCGATGGGCTGTCCAGTTGGCTTTCTGTCTCGGCACAATGTTTAGCTTTTTTTTTGGTGTGCGGCTCCGGCCGCCCTGCTTTTCCGGCCGCCCTGCCCTGCTTCTCCGGCCGCTCTGCCCCCCTTCTCCGGCCTTGCACACTTCCCCCTTCCTCAGCCCGCACTTTCCCTCTTCCCCAGCAGCGAACAATGCTGCGCTAATGGCAGACGCAGGGTCTGCTGGGAGTAGACTTTCCCGCGCAGGTACGTACGTCTCACCCCCTGAGATGGCCTTGCAGACAACTCCTGGCGCTGGGTGGCCATACCTCGGGATGAGGAAGAAGTGAAGGCTGGTGCAAAGCACACCTTAGCAGATGGGTGCGCTCTGTAGGTCAGGAGAGTGTGTGGAATGGGGGTAAGGCGACTGAGAGGGGAATGGGGTTGAATGTATGTATGATGTGTGTATGTATCTATGATGTGTATTACATATGTATTATGTATGTATATATTATGTATGATGTATTATATACATATGATGTGTGTATGTATGCAAATGGTACGTATGATGTTTGTATTTATGTATTGTGTATGTATGATGTGTATATATATATATATATATAAATACAGGATATATATATGTGTGTGTTATGTATGTATGATGTGTGGATGTGTGTATATATATATATATATATATGTGTTATGTATGTCTGATGTGTGTATGTATGACGTGTGTATATATGTATTAGGTATCAGAATAAAGGAAAAAAGAAAGTTGCTTCCAGCTCTTCCAAGGAAAACAGTGCTTGCAGTATTAAAACATCAAACATTTAATCTGTATGCATTAAAAATAGAAAAAGGTGGACAATAAATCATAAAAGAGAAGCGTAACTCCAGCGCGTTTCATGCTACATGTAGCCTTGATTAAGAGCTACATGTAGCTCGAAATGTGTTGGCATTTCACTTCTCTTTTATGATTTGTATCCACCTTTTTATTTTTAATGCATACAGATTAAATGTTTGATGTTTTAATACTACAAGCACTGTTTTCCTTGGAAGAGCTAGAGGCAACTTTCTTTTTTCCTTTGTTCTGGTACACAGGACATGGCCCACTCTCTGTAGTCTGTGCTCTTCTACCAGCAAATATACTCAGCACCGACCTAGCATCCAACCTTTTTTCTCTTAATTATATATGTATTATGTGTTATCTACGTATTATGTATGAATGATGTGTATGTGCATGTGTTATGTAAGATGTGTATGTATGTGTTATGTGTGTATGTATGTGTTATGTATGATGTGTGTATGTATGTGTTATGTATGATGTGTGTGTATGCATGTATGTATGTATGATGTGTGTATGTATGTATGTATTATATTATGTGTGAAAGATGTGTATGTAATAGTGTGTATGTATGATAGATGAGTGTATGATGTGTGTATATATAATAGATGTATATATGTATGATAGATGTGTATACAGTAGATGTGTGTACATATGTATAATACATGTGTATATCATACACACATCTATCAAACTTACACACATCTATCATCAAACATACACTGGTCATATACAAATCTATTATACTCAGGGGTCTGGGGAAAGGTGACAGAGAAGCCTGGAGAGGACTTAGTTAGGAGTGGGGGGAGGAGGGTACAGAGAAGTCTGGCAGTCACTTGGGTTGGGGTGGGGAGTGTAACAGAGGAGCTGGGTATGTTCACATGGCGGAATGTCCATGTGGAATTCCGCAGGAGTATTACACACGGACATTCCGCTGCAGCAGAGTCTCATTGCTCACAATGAGATTCTGCTGAACTGTGCACACTGTGGAACCTACTCGGCAGATGTTTCTGCTGCAGAAATCCCAATTCCGGCATCTGCTAAAAAAAATAGAAATATCTATTCTTTTGTGGATTTTGCTTGGAAATGCATTGCCATGTACGGGTGCATTTCTGAGCAGTCCTAGTGCCTGTCAGATTATTCAAATGTGCAGAATGTCCACATGTGTTTTCTGTGCTGACATTCAGCACAAATTACACCATGTGAATATGGCCTCAGGAGTCGGGGAGAGGGCTCTGGAGGAGGAGGGAAAAGAGGGGTCTGGAAGAGGTGGAGAAAGGATCAAGGAGGACAGAGAGGTTTTGAGGAGGAGGATGGAAGAAGACAGAGGGGTCTAGAGAAGGAGGATGGAGGGGGACAGAGGAGTCTGTAGGAGGAGGAAGATGGAGGGGGACAGAGGGGTCTGGAGGAGCAGGATGGAGAAGGACAGAGGGGTCTGTAGGAGGAGGAAGATGGAGGGGGACAGAGGGTTCTGGAGGGAGGAGGATGGAGGAGGACAGAGGGGTCTGGAGGAGGAGAATGGAGCAGGACAGAGGGGTCCGGAGAAGGAGTAGGGTGGAGGAGGAAAGATGGGTCTGGAAGAGGATGGAGAAGAACCGAGGGGTCTGGAGGAGGAGAAAGATGGAGGAGGACAGAGGGGTCTGGAGAAGGAGGAGGTTGGAGGAGGACAGAGAGGTCTGGAGGAGGTGGACAGAGGAGGGGTCTGGAGGAGGAGGCAGAGGGGTCTGGAGGAGGAAAGAGGGGTCTGGAGGAGGACAGAGGGGTCTAAAGGAGGAGGAAGATGGAGGTGGACAGATGGTAGCCTACACTGCTCCTCCCTACACCCAGCTCTCATGTCACGGAAGGGGGTGGGCCGGGGAGTGAATACTGATCAGGCAGGGGAGCTGGACAAGCCGGCTCCCCCCCTCCCCTCCATTGTTCACTGGTAATGGGCATAACTCTGAAGATATCTAACCTAAAAATGTTACCTTTCTCTTTACAGTTATACACCTGCACTATAACCCAGTATAGTGAGTTTAGCGTGAGTGAAATAGCTGTCAGATTCTCTTTAATAAATTTGTCCCTCCACAATTAGCTGGTTTGGCTGATGTTCTAATATGTATGGGAATCTTTAAGCTCTGGCTGTTACAAGTTTTGTAAAAAAAAAAAAAAAAAAACATCCCTACAATGTGATTTTCCAATGGATGTAAGACAATAATATGCATTTTATAGTTCGGTCCAGTAATGTAAAGTGATGGTATACTGTAGAATTATTCTTACTTAGAATAATTCTATACAATTAAAAAGAGAAACGATGTTCGATATTCGAGACATAGGGAAGCCCAGTATGGCCATATAAACTTGACTTTAAATATATTATTGTTTGTATTCTGTTGTGACATGATCTATTTTGATATACACTGCACACCTTACATTGTCACATGTAGTTAGACCGCTCCTTGTATTTTACACTAAAGTACATGTAATTAGGATAAATCATCTCACTTATCCAACTGACATTATCTTTCTACATGAGCTACTAACTTGTTGTGTGAAGTGAAATAAAATAGAACATACAAAATCTGAAGTTTTGCCATAGGTGTGTCTGTCAGTACAATACAGTGTGTAATTCTTGGTAGGTTTTACTGAACTATGTTACGGTTGAAGGCTGTCAAAGTTTTGCTTAGAGAAAAAGTAGGATTATGTGTATTGTATGTTCTCACAAGCCTACAACAGGGTGGAGCAGTTAAGCATAATGAAAACGGCAATCCTCTATTGGAGGCACAGCCGTAATCATTTTAATATCATTGCATTCCTTCAATGGAAAGAACACGTTGTTTCTTTCTTGAGGTGTTTTACCAAAGGACAGTTATTTCTTGGACATTCTATGAGGACATACCGTTATAGTCATGTTTTATTTGACAGCTTTATATTTGTGCTACACAAAAAAAATAAAAAAATTATTCAACCATCTTATATAGGCATGGGAACCAGACCACAGTCATCTGCACCACACACACCAATCATAGTCTCACAGACTGCTCTCCATCCCCTACACACAGATTTCTCCCAATGGTGCCCTCTTTTTACCCAGGTTGCTTCCTATGACCCCCTCACAGACTGCCCCTGATGCCTCATTTCCCCCCAATGACTCCTCCTCATACATTCCCAGCCCTCTACTTCTTACAGAGAGCACCCCTCTTTCTCACACAGGCAGCCCTCTATAGATTATTCAGCATGACTCCATTTATTCACACTGTTCTCCATACTTTTTCTCACAGATTGTTTTTCCATGATTTTTCTCACACAGGCTGCCCAACATGATCCCCTTTTACACATGCTACCCCTATAGTACTATTCTGTCTTATACAGATTGATCCCCATGCACCCCTCTTGCAGACTCCTCTATGACACCCTCTTTTGTACACAAATGTTCTCACTATACCAAACTTTTGCATGGCCCCACTCTCTTACTGTTGTCCATGCCTCTCTCATACACACTGCTCTCCATCGTTCACCCCCTCACACAGACTGGTCTCCTTGCCTCCACTTTCGTAATTCCTTCTTTTCTCCCATACACTGGTTTTCTTCTCTTCATGTACTAAGGTACGGTAGCTCTTCTGAGGTACCTTGGGCTAGCATTGTCTACCCAGGCAAGTGAATGAGCCTTGGGTGCCCATTATCTTGTACAATTCTGCAACAAATGACTGTAGAGTGTATCTGAATGGTATTTTAACAAACTTCCCCTACATTTCACATTCACGCAGTGTACAAAATCCAAATCAGATCCTAACCATTGATATGCCAGAATCTATATCTGTGTCAAAGGTGTTGCTGATTTTCCCTGCAGATTTCATGCCATGGAATGCCATGAATAAAATAGCAAAATCCGCACCAGAACACAGCAAAATATGTGTTATATGCTAATTTTGTTCTACATTTTGGGGCAGATTTTAGTCCAGTTCCACATCATATTTTTTATGCAGTGTGTAAACACAGTTCTATATATTTTTCTCCTTTACGGATGCCAATGTAACAAATAATCAATATTCTTCACTTGTGGGTTTAATGTTGTCTGATTCTTGTGTATACTGTACATATTTATACACAGGAGAAGAGTAGCACTTGTGAATAACAGGGAAGATAAGATGTGAAGCTTTATTCATCCATCTTCAATAAACAATGTTTGATTTAGGTTGGGGCCTTTTTAAAGCACATGGCCAGCCAGCTAACTGTTGCATAGAAAGGATGCATTCCAGACTATGGGAGTTATGCCATGAAAGGTACATAGGGAACTGTATGGAACCTGTAGGAACCCTTTAACACAGACTGCCATACATGCATTACAGCTGCATTCTAACTATTAAGCAAGCTCAGGAGCTGAGCTCCATTCTTAGACAGTGCTTGCCCACTAAATGCCCCACCACCCTTTTAATGCCACGATCAAAAGCAAGAGCAGGTTCCTCTCCCATCTGGTGCCCAATTGGCACCCCCCACAAGGTTATTTGGCTACTATGGCAGCCAGATGCATTTACTAGGTTTCCGCTCCTGCCATAGTAAATCTGCTGTTCTAACTGAATAATGTTATGAATCAGCATAGGATTGATCACTATAAGGCTAAGTTTCCACTTGGTTTTACTTCTGGCAGTTTTTGGAGATCTGCCACTGCAGTTTTTGAGCCAAAGTATTCAAAAGGAATAGGACATATAAAGGAAGGACTTATACTTCTTCTCCCTTATGGATCCACTTCTGACTTTGGCTCAAAAACTGCAGTGGTAGATATCCAAAAACTGCCAGAAAAAAAGCCAAGTGGAAACTTAGCCTAAGGAATCTAATGATTGCTTATAAAAGTCCCCTAGAAGCACTTTAACCTGTTCAGGACGCCGAGCGTATGCATACACCCTGCATCCCGAGTCCTTAAGGACTGAGGGCGTATGGATATGCCCGTGGGAATTCTGGTCCCTGCTGCTAGCCGGTTGGGGACCCGATCGGGATGCCTGCTGAAATCATTCAGCAGGCACCCCGGCACATCGCCGAGGGTGGTCCTGAGACCCCCCCCCCCCCCCCCCCCATCTCGCCGATCGCAGAAAATCGCATGTCAATTCAGACATGCAATTTTCTGCTATTCCGGGCTGATCGGGTCTCTGGTGACCCGATCACCCGGAAAATAGCGATGATCGGAGCTGTCAGGGACAGCCCCAATCATCTTGAGGGCTAGGAGGGAGGTCGCAAAGCTGCGATCTCCTCCTATCCCCTGCCATTGGTCAGAACTGATTCTGACCAATGGCAGAGCAGCACAGTGGGTTGCCATGGCAACCCCCCGTTCTGCCCACCCCTGGATGTCGAGGGGATCGTGGGAAGAAGATGGAGGCCGGTACCTGCAGGAGAAGATGCCTGGGGACCCCGGATCTTCGCTGGAGACTGCTGGATACTGGATTAGGTAGGGAAGCAACGGTGGGGGGTCCCCATTTTCATGAAATTTTGGATTTTTCACCAAAAAAGGATGCAAGTAAAAATTTACCACCAAAATAAAGTAGAATATGTCACGAAAAAACAATCTCAGAATCAGAATATTCGGTAAAAGCGTTTTCGCATTATTCATTCGTAAAGCGACAGTGGTCAGAATTGCGAAAAAGGGCTCAGTCCTTAAGGTGAAAAAGGGCTGTGTCCTTAAGGGGTTAAAAAACTGTTCTAAGAAAAAAAGTGTTAAAAAATAAATAAAAAAGCCCCTCATAATAGAAATTCAAATCACCCTGCCCTTCCCTATTATTTAAAAAATGTAATGTAAATAAATGGGGAAAAAAAAGGTGAGTGCAGAAATGGCCATTGTCTTACTGAGCTCCAATGAGCTTTCATTTCTTCCATCCCTGGACACTGCCTTTTAAATTGTAACTACTATAAAGCTTAGATTTTAACCCTATGGAGCTGATGATTCCCGCAATCTTTTGTCTTCCGTGCCTGTATTTTTTGAACTTTATATATCGCTAGTGCACTACACTCCTCTGCAGCTGCAAATTCTCTTTTGATAGACTTGTGTTTGTCAATTCGTACGCTCGCTTAGTAGAGCTGGTTCTGCTCTTTTCTATAGAAATTATATTGCTACTGATCCCACACAGTGAACCCAAGAATTGTTGATTTTTGGTTACTGTGTAAAATATTGCTATGTATTTATTTTACCTTTATTTTTTTACCGTAATCGGCCATTTTTTCCAATTGCAGATGAAGCATATATACAGTAAAATGAAATACAGTACAGAGAAAGAGGCAGTTCAGCTCACCCCTGTATGCTTTGATGTGAACCGGACCGTTGCGGACCACACCGCAATAAAAATAGTTCAAGGAAGGGATTGCTCAGCACAGCAGCTCTTTAGGAAGATAAAACAGCAGTTGACATAGGACAGAGAGAAAAGTGACATGTTTTGATTGTCCAAGAAATCTTAGTCGTACGATTGCCAAAATAACACCTCTCTGCATAACACAGACCCCAAAATGATGTCTTCTGTAATCAGAGTAGTAGTAGTGTGCACTTTTCCTTTTCTTCTCCATCTTGCCTGCACCTCCATGAAGACTTCTCCCAGCTATGCCTTGTCTCTGCAGAATCTGACAGACACAAATTTTAGGCTCCTTACTCCAGCACTATCTCAACCTCTATACAACCTCTCCATCAATATTGTCTCACATAGTAATAGTGCCCACTTGTGCCCCCATACAAAGAACCAGCCCCCATGCACGTATGGATAGCCCCCATACACACATACACAGTCCCCATATACACATACAGCACCCATATACATATACAACCTCAATATACACAAACAGCCCCCATACACATACAGTCCCCATGCGTCTCCTGGAGTGCAGCTGGCTGTTCTGCTCCTCTATTACGGGCACCGACCAGGGAGAGGGAGGGACACGTCAGGTAACTGATGTGCTGCGCACAGGCATGTCTGGTACCAGCAGCCAGGGCTGTTCTAAAGTGGTGGCATCCCAGGAAAGTTATTAACTGTGCCCCTCGGTCAATGTTCCCTTATGTGCCAGGGGTTTCCGACCCTTGGTGTAGGTACAAATATAAATGTAGATATTTAAAATGACATATGATATAATTTCAAATGCATCTTAGAATTAAACTATAAAATAGCTGCCAAGTCTCCCCATATGTCAGATAAATACTTGACTAAACAGAGTCTAGAATCAAGAAGATACAATTTGATATCTACGTTTCCGCACTTAGCATGTGCACATACAATATGTTGCCGTTTTGACTTCTCAGGTGTGTCACTGTGGGGGTGGGGTTCTAAGATAATTACCGTGGAAGCTGCCAAAGTGTCATCACTTTATTTGCTTTTTGGGCGCACCCTCTGACTGCTGGAAAGCTTCTTTCAGATCCATTATCTGCTCAAATATGAAACAGATATGATAATTGACTTAATAGCACAAGGATAAAGGGAATTTTCAATCCTTTATCATCCTGTGTTAAAACAGGTTTCAATAAACTGGACAGTAATCTTTTACATGGTAGGAATCTCACCTGAAGTCTCTCTAGCGGGTTGTCTCAGGAGAGCCATTGTTAGCATATGCAGCTGAGAGGAAGAAAAAACCCTTTCAAAGGGCGCTGCTGTTGTCCTGGTGAGATGAAGATAAGAAGCCCGAGGAAGAGAAATATTGCAAGGTATAGCTTCTTTATTGGTGCAGAATCATAGCAATCAGGGATACAGACAGGATAACGCGTTTCGGGGGACAGTGCCCCCTTCTTCAGATCAGTGGATCTTCAGATCTGAAGAAGGGGGTGCTGTCCCCCAAAACGCGTTATCCTGTCTGTATCCCTGCTTGCTATGATTCTGCACCAATAAAGAAGCTATACCTTGCAATATTTTTCTGCCACGGGCTTCTTATCTTCATCTCACCAGGACAACAGCAGCACCCTTTGAAAGGGTTTTTTCTTCCTCTCTACTGCATATCTCTCCAGGACTGGTTAGTCCTGTCCTGTACCCTGGGCTTAGCAGCTGCATCCGGTGGACTATCATCTATACTACTAACCCCACTGTGGGTCTATATGCAAGTTTTTTTGCTCGCTCAAGGTGAGCATCCATTACCTACTCTTCTACTAACCTCCCCCCCCCCCCCCATCTGTCATCAACGGTATCACACTAGGCGCCTTCCCGCCGGTCTTCCCTCTTTTGCTTTTTTCAGATTGTTAGCATATTGCTAGAATAAACCTTCAGGGTCCTATACTTAGGCACATGATCATTATTCCCTTTAACAACCACTACATTTCCTATTGGTGTTTTCCAGGTGGCTTCATGGTTACTGACTGACTATGCCTCAAGAGGAAGTCACGCAGAACCATCATTAGACAAAGTGCTTTTCTACTGCTGCTTCTTCTAGCCTCTTTAAAGGAAATCAGCTACAATTCACTTTACTGCTTACACTGTTAGATAGCTGTTAAGAAATGTTTTCATACAACAGAAAAATACTTCTATTCTATGGTGCCAAGTGTCCTAGAGGCGTCCCCTAGTCCATGGAATGCTGTGAAGTCCTATCCCTGTCCCTGCTCTAGATAAAACACACAATGTCAGGCCTGGTGCAAGGATTTCTGCCACCCTAGGCGAAAGCTAATTTTGCTGCCCCTTGACCCCAACCATTGGCTCCTCCCGATGTATGGAGGCGTGTGTGATGTCAGGATGTTGGACTGACTTGACCTTACTGATTGACCGCTGTCTGCCTCGGAGGTGGCGCTGCGCTCTTCCAGTGGCTGAAAGAAACTGATTATTATAGTACGGGTGGGGGTGGCGTGGCAGGGTTTTGCTTGATGGGCAGGTGCTTCAGATGCTGTATTGCAGCAGGCAGAGCAGCTCCCCCATCATGAGGGCGTTCTAGGCGCCTGCCTATTTTGCCTATAGGAAGAGCCGGCCCTGCACACTGTGGTTACATTACTGACAGTTAACAGCAGCATTGCAGAAGTACATACTGCATGTGGCCAACCGCAAAGCAACCATAAGATAACTGCATTGTGTTTTTACCCTTTAAAAAAATATATATTTTTGTTTAAAGAAATCAGCTTTAGCACGTTTCTAAAAAGCAGACTTGGAACTACCTAGAACAACTATTGTTCCAAATTTGGACCATTTTGACTGTTATTTGTTTTAAAATTTTACTGAATTTTTCATCCAGTTGGTAATGATTGGAGAATTTTGGATGCATATTCTTTCCCACATGACAGTACATTCTGTTTTACTATACATTGAGTGTATGTGCCAGGACTGCATCCATACGCTTTTCCTTAGAAAAAAACCATTTCATTAGGGAATATCTCCCTGCAAGAGTAACATAATGTAAAATGTAACCTTTTCCAAAATACCTAATAGTACATTACGTAACACAGTCTTGGCAGACACAATTTACAACTTGTATACAACACACACCTCTTCTGCACACTTCTTTGGGAAGATGCCTCAAGTTATGTTTGGAGACGCTTGGTATATATGTTAAAAGAGTGTAATAAAATTGTCCTCAATGAGCTGCTGATGCAGAACATCATTTTATTGCTCCCTTTCTTGTTTCTTCCTACATTACTGTCTGGTTTGATGTTAGTTATGTATTTTATTGATTCTGTACATGGGCAAAAAGGTTGTCTGGATTTTCAGTCTTTACATTTTAAAGAAATCTCTAGTGAGCAAACACATATTAGTACCCCTTATTATCTATTCACTCAAGCATAATATTCTGATGTTAGAGACTTAAAAGCTTGTTAAAAGCCTAAATCATGGTTCCAGCAACTTACACAATATTGGTGACTGGAAGGTCATATTGTATCCTCAGAGAGGCCCCATGACAAGCTTATCACTACATTAGTCTTGTTTAAACAATGTTCATTATTATAGGAAGTGGTATGGTTTTTCCATATCTTATCACTGATGTTTTTAAAAGCCTTTTTACTGAGTTTACTCATTGCAGCTTTCTGTTTCATCTGAATAAAGTGAATGAGTCCCCTAGGTTTTTCTTACTGATAAGATTTAGATCTTAAAGTGTAGCTCCCACCATCCATTTATTTTCTGTCCCTGCCTATTGCCCATCTATCCCTAACCTCTTCCCTGCCTTTACATTTTTTTTATACTATATTAAAAATGCTTTTTTGTCTGCCTGGTAGTGTGCTCACTACCAGGCAGACTTCCCCAGCAGGCACAACATCCCTGATGCCTGCTGAGGCCGACACTTCCGCCCTTAGTTCACTATACAGGGTGCGTCCAGCTGTTTCACCACTACAATTCCCAGCTTGTCCTGACATCTACTGGCTGTCAGGGCAAGCTGGGAGTTGTAGTGGTGAAACAACAGGAGGCACCCTGTGTTGAAAACAATAACTTTATTGGCGACGTGGCCCCGAACCCCGCTCTCTCCCCCCCCTGTTGAAATCAATAGTTTTTTATGGGCCGCGGCGCTACCTCGCTCTCCCACCCCCCCCCCCACCCCCCCACCCCCCCACCCCCCGTTGAAATCAATAGTTTTGTATGTGGGCCGCGGCGCTACCCCGAACCCCGCTCTATCTCCGCCCCCCCCCCCCCCCCCCATTGAAATCAATAGTTTTGTATGGGCCGCGGCACTACCCCGAACCCCGCGCTTGCCGCCGCGCTACCCTGATTTTTTTTTATAAATTTATATTAGAGATATGTTGTAGTACATAAGTACTACAACATATCAAAAAAAAAGTTTGGTGACAGTGCCCATTTAAGATCTATTTTCTGAATATATATATATTTTTTATTTCATTTTTTTGTACTTTATTATGGGGGCAGCCGTATTACATGAGCTTTCTGCACACACTTAAAGATACGTTTTTAATGTCACACAACAGGGAAGAAAATCCAAAATAAACAGAGTCACTGATTGTCAGTAATAATACCGGAGAACAGGGGTGCACGATGCAGGAGTGAAGACATCCACAGTGAAATCCAATACAAGAAGTTCGCATCGGCACTCACCTGTTAAAATATAACCTTTATTTCAACATATTCATAAAAAGAAGCCGGCCTTGAGTGGGATCGGGAAACTGAAAAAAACGCTGCAGCGTTTTTTAAGTTTCTCGATCCCACTCAAGGCCGGCTTCTTTTTATGAAGATGTTGAAATAAAGGTTATATTTTAACAGGTGAGTGCCGATGTGAACTTCTTGTATTGGATAATAAAGGTTTTAGTTATCTACTATGTCTTTGTGTAAGTTATTTGTTTCATCACACCCATCATGATTGTAATCTATAGACAGCATTCGTTTTTTTTGGCCCCCTTGAAGAACCACTTCTGAGGGCGGCTGTTTCCCGTATCTATTATGAACAGGTACAGGTCCACTTTTAGAGTTGATCCTCAGGTTCTCTGGTGAGGACACACCAATCCTGTTTCCAGATCCTATGTTTTTATCGTCATGACAAGTATAGCCAGCCTTGGATCTTGAAGATCCTTCTAGTTAGGATAAATCTACACGTAAAAACTGGGATTGACATTTTAGAACAATGGACTCAAAGAAAAGTGCAGGCTTTGGAATGAGTTCATCCTTTTTACACACGCCACTTAACACCACTTACTAGTACATTATGTCACTTTAGTGAAAAGAGATTTTAGCAGCTCTTTCATAGCTTACATAACCTTGTGCGGGGCTCAATAGGCGTGTGCTGCATGTGAAATATGAAACACCCATTGAGCTGCATATGGAAAACTAAGGCTGTGACAGGAACAACAGCTCCATAGAAACTTGCAGCGCCGGCCAGTGGAAGCAACAGTGTGTGTGAACACTCAGCTGACAAGTGATCTCAGAAGTGTCAGCATCTCATTTGACTGGGCCTGTACTGCAGGTTTTTCAGGTACCTGTGTTTGCTCACTTTTTTACACAGCAATGTGCGACAAACAAGTAGGCGTCATCTCACAAGTCAACAAGACAGCTAAAAAGCCTCTTAATGCGCCTCTGCTCTTTATGAAGTCAAGACGTGCTGGCTGAGTGTGTGAGGTCTGTTCCAAGCGACATATTCTCCCAATATGTAAGTAGATGCTTCTTGTGCACATAGGCTGCAGACTCTGACGGAATAGACTGTTGTATGGGGAGTGTGGGGAGAGTTGGCAGGGGACTAAAGGTGGATAGAATTTCTCCTCCAGTCTCTCCCTGCAGCATCAGTAGTATCAACAAATTCTTACATACAATATACACCGATTCATTCTCTTCTATTAGACCTTCACATGAAATCATTTGGCTTGATTTTGTTTTTTTTTTATGTTATTTTGTTTTGTTTATTAAATCCCATTTCCATAACTTTTATGCAATACAGGAAACTGTGCAGCACAGTTTATTGTATGGGAAATACTTGTACTAGAAGTTGCTAATCCTGCTTTTGTATGTTGTGTCCAATAAGAATGGACTAAATGGCTATAGATAACATTCAGACAGTTTGTCCTCAATAAGATTTGTTAGAGGTCAATGATTGACACGATTGTGTTGCTATTCTGTATGCTTAATAAACTCTTCTTTGAGTAATAAAAAATAAAAGATTTGTTAGAGGTCATAAAGGTATCCCATGATCAGTTACTTTCATGTAAAGTAGTCCTGATCTATGCTGCCAGTAGAGTGTTGAGTTCTTATTGGTGCATTTCTGCCCTATTGACTGCAAATATGTGATTGGATGAGGAAAAAATCGAATAACACGCGGAGCCATTTAACAAAGGGGCTAAAAGTGAGCTTATTATTTAGTCCATGATTGTCGATGTATAGCCCTCTTGTTTCTATGGACAGTTATTTTATTTTACTATTTTTCAATGATCCATTGACAAGTGTCAACTTATTATTTCCAAGCAAAAAGAAGTGTAGACGGCACTCACCAGGATCGTAGCTTCGATATCTTTATTTTTCTTAGTCAGTCATATCAGATCAGAAGTGCAGTGTCAGACAGGTATCGTGGTGGAGATGCCTGGGAACCAACTTATTATTTATTGATACAAAATACACCACCCATTTACAAATTTTAAACTAAGAGTTAAGCTATCATTTCACAACGTCTGCCCTGCAGCACTGGGGTCATGAACCTACAAATAAACCAGCACAATGGGGGAGATTTATCAAAATATGTCCAGAGGAAAAGTTGCTGAGTTGCCCATAGCAACCAATCAGATCGCTTCAATAATGAAAGAAGTGACCTGATTGGTTGCTATGGGCAACTCAGCAACGTTTCCTCTGGACAGGTTTTGATAAATCTCCCTCAATGTGTACATAAATAATCTATATACAGTGTCCCCTGAATAAAATAATAAAAAAAAAGAGACCTGAGTACAGCACTTGCGCATCTCTGGCTCTCCCATAGAAATGAATGGAGCGCATGCCGTCTACCACCACTATTAGGTGCTTTACCAGTTAAATGCCTACTCTGATCACTAAATGTTCAAAATATTGTTACCTGAGGCCCTTGTTACGTCAGGGATCACTGCTATTTATAGACAGTATTATTATAATACTTGCTAGACCTAAAATTACTAGACAGTCTGTAAAGATACTGGACTTTTTTCCAGAGTCTATGATAAAAAATACAGACATCTATTATTTTTTATGGAGACTGTTGATACTTAACAGATTATTGTGATTGTAATAACCATCATTTTACAAATCAGAGTAAATGCTGACAATGATTTTAAATCGGTATATTGAGCTATAGAAATGTATACCTTATGCATTATGTATTTCCAGCTTGTCCAAATTAAATATTGGCTGTAAAAGATTTTTTTTGTCCAGACAAAAGCAAAAATTAGTGTTACGCCGAGCGCTCCGGGTCCCCGCTCCTCCCCGGAGCGCTCGCTACACTTCCCTCACTGCAGCACCCCGGTCGGTTCCACGGACCCGGGGCGCTGCGTTACCACCTCCGGCCGGGATGCGATTCGCGATGCGGGTAGCGCCCGCTCGCGATGCGCACCCCGGCTCCCGTACCTGACTCGCTCCCCGTCAGTTCTGTCCCGGCGCGCGCGGCCCCGCTCCCTAGGGCGCGCGCGCGCCGGGTCTTTGCGATTTAAAGGGCCACTGCACCGCTGATTGGTGCAGTGGTTCCAATTAGTGTTTACACCTGTGCACTTCCCTATATCACCTCACTTCCCCTTCACTCCCTCGCCGGATCTTGTTGCCCTAGTGCCAGTGAAAGCGTTCCTTGTGTGTTCCTTGCCTGTGATTCCAGACCTTCTGCCGTTGCCCCTGACTACGATCCTTGCTGCCTGCCCCGACCTTCTGCTACGTCCGACCTTGCTTCTGTCTACTCCCTTGTACCGCGCCTATCTTCAGCAGCCAGAGAGGTTGAGCCGTTGCTAGGGGATACGACCTGGTCACTACCGCCGCAGCAAGACCATCCCGCTTTGCGGCGGGCTCTGGTGAAAACCAGTAGTGACTTAGAACCGATCCTCTAGCACGGTCCACGCCAATCCCTCTCTGGCACAGAGGATCCACCACCTGCCAGCCGGCACCGTGACAGTAGATCCGGCCATGGATCCCGCTGAAGTTCCTCTGCCAGTTGTCGCTGACCTCACCACGGTGGTCGCCCAGCAGTCACAACAGATTGCGCAACAAGGCCAACAGCTGTCTCAACTGACTGTTATGCTACAACAGTTACTACCACAGCTCCAGCAATCATCTCCTCCGCCAGCTCCTGTACCTCCTCCGCAGCGAGTGGCCGCTTCTGGAATACGACTATCCTTGCCGGATAAATTTGATGGGGACTCAAAGTTTTGCCGTGGCTTTCTTTCCCAATGTTCATTACACTTGGAGATGATGTCGGACCAGTTCCCCACAGAAAGGTCTAAAGTGGCTTTCGTAGTCAGCCTGCTGTCTGGAAAAGCCCTGGCTTGGGCCACACCGCTCTGGGACCGCAATGACCCCGTCACTGCCTCTGTACACTCCTTCTTCTCGGAAATTCGAAGTGTCTTTGAGGAACCTGCCCGAGCCTCTTCTGCTGAGACTGCCCTGTTGAACCTGGTCCAGGGTAATTCTTCCGTTGGCGAGTATGCCGTACAGTTCCGTACCCTTGCTTCAGAATTATCCTGGAATAATGAGGCACTCTGCGCGACCTTTAAAAAAGGCCTATCCAGCAACATTAAAGATGTTCTGGCCGCACGAGAAATCCCTGCTAACCTACATGAACTCATCCATCTTGCCACTCGCATTGACATGCGTTTTTCCGAACGGCGTCAGGAGCTCCGCCAGGATATGGACTCTGTTCGCACGAGGCGTTTCTTCTCCCCGGCTCCTCTCTCCTCTGGTCCCCTGCAACCTGTTCCTGTGCCTCCCGCCGTGGAGGCTATGCAGGTCGACCGGTCTCGCCTGACACCCCAAGAGAGGACACGACGCCGCATGGAGAATCTCTGCCTGTACTGTGCTAGTACCGAACACTTCCTGAGGGATTGTCCTATCCGTCCTCCCCGCCTGGAAAGACGTCCGCTGACTCCGCACAAAGGTGAGACAGTCCTTGATGTCTACTCTGCTTCTCCACGTCTTACTGTGCCTGTGCGGATGTCTGCCTCTGCCTTCTCCTTCTCTGCTGTGGCCTTCTTGGACTCTGGATCTGCAGGAAATTTTATCTTGGCCTCTCTCGTCAACAGGTTCAACATCCCGGTGACCAGTCTCGCCAGACCCCTCTACATCAATTGTGTAAACAATGAAAGATTGGACTGTACTATACGTTTCCGCACGGAGCCCCTTCTAATGTGCATCGGATCTCATCATGAGAGGATTGAACTGTTGGTCCTCCCCAATTGCACTTCTGAAATCCTTCTTGGACTTCCCTGGCTTCAACTCCATTCCCCAATCCTGGATTGGTCCACTGGGGAGATCAAGAGTTGGGGGCCCTCTTGTTCCAAGGACTGCTTAAAACCGGTTCCCAGTAAACCTTGCCGTGTCCCTGTGCTTCCTCATGTAACCGGTCTCCCTAAGGCCTATATGGACTTTGCGGACGTTTTTTGCAAAAAACAAGCTGAGACTCTACCTCCTCACAGGCCTTATGATTGTCCCATTGACCTCCTCCCGGGCACTACTCCACCCCGGGGCAGAATCTATCCTCTGTCCGTCCCAGAGACTCTTGCCATGTCTGAATACGTCCAAGAAAATTTAAAAAAGGGCTTTATCCGTAAATCCTCCTCTCCTGCCGGAGCCGGATTTTTCTTTGTGTCCAAAAAAGATGGCTCTCTACGTCCTTGCATTGACTACCGCGGTCTTAATAAAATCACGGTTAAGAACCGCTACCCCCTACCCCTCATCTCTGAACTCTTTGATCGTCTCCAAGGTGCCCATATTTTTACCAAACTGGACTTAAGAGGTGCTTATAATCTCATCCGCATCAGAGAGGGGGATGAATGGAAAACGGCATTTAACACCAGAGATGGACACTTTGAGTATCTGGTCATGCCCTTTGGTCTATGCAACGCCCCTGCCGTCTTCCAAGACTTTGTTAATGAAATTTTTCGTGATCTCCTATACTCCTGTGTTGTTGTATATCTGGACGATATCCTGATTTTTTCTGCCAATCTTGAAGAACACCGCCAGCATGTCCGTATGGTTCTTCAGAGACTTCGTGATAATCAACTCTATGCCAAAATAGAGAAATGTCTGTTTGAATGCCAATCTCTTCCTTTTCTAGGATACTTGGTCTCTGGCCAGGGACTACAAATGGACCCAGATAAACTCTCTGCCGTCTTAGATTGGCCACGCCCCTCCGGACTCCGTGCCATCCAACGTTTTTTGGGGTTCGCCAATTATTACAGGCAATTTATTCCACATTTTTCTACCATTGTGGCTCCTATTGTGGCTTTAACAAAAAAAAATGCCGATCCCAAGTCTTGGCCTCCTCAAGCGGAAGACGCCTTTAAACGACTCAAGTCTGCCTTTTCTTCGGCTCCCGTGCTCTCCAGACCTGACCCATCTAAACCCTTCCTATTGGAGGTTGATGCCTCCTCAGTGGGAGCTGGAGCTGTCCTTCTACAAAAAAACTCTTCCGGGCATGCTGTTACTTGTGGTTTTTTTTCCAGGACCTTCTCTCCGGCGGAGAAGAACTACTCCATCGGGGATCGAGAGCTTCTAGCCATTAAATTAGCACTTGAGGAATGGAGGCATCTGCTGGAGGGATCAAGATTTCCAGTTATTATTTACACCGATCACAAGAACCTCTCCTACCTCCAGTCTGCCCAACGGCTGAATCCTCGTCAGGCCAGGTGGTCTCTGTTCTTTGCCCGATTTAATTTTGAAATTCACTTTCGGCCTGCTGATAAGAACATTAGGGCCGATGCTCTCTCTCGTTCCTCAGATGCCTCTGAAATTGAACTCTCTCCTCAACACATCATTCCTCCTGACTGCCTGATTTCCACTTCTCCAGCCTCCATCAGGCAAACTCCTCCAGGAAAGACCTTTGTTTCTCCACGCCAACGCCTTGGGATCCTCAAATGGGGTCACTCCTCCCATCTCGCAGGTCATGCGGGCATTAAGAAATCTGTGCAACTCATCTCTCGCTTCTATTGGTGGCCGACTCTAGAGACTGATGTGGTGGACTTTGTGCGAGCCTGCACTATCTGTGCCCGGGATAAGACTCCTCGCCAGAAGCCCGCTGGTTTTCTTCATCCTCTACCTGTCCCCGAACAACCTTGGTCTCTGATTGGTATGGATTTTATTACTGACTTACCCCCATCCCATGGCAACACTGTTATTTGGGTGGTCGTTGATCGATTCTCCAAAATGGCACATTTCATCCCTCTTCCTGGTCTTCCTTCAGCGCCTCAGTTGGCTAAACAATTTTTTGTACACATTTTTCGTCTTCACGGGTTGCCTACACAGATCGTCTCGGATAGAGGCGTCCAATTTGTGTCTAAATTCTGGAGGGCTCTCTGTAAACAACTCAAGATTAAATTAAATTTTTCTTCTGCATACCATCCTCAATCCAATGGACAAGTAGAGAGAATTAACCAGATCTTGGGTGACTATTTACGACATTTTGTTTCCTCCCGCCAGGATGACTGGGCAGATCTTCTACCTTGGGCCGAATTCTCGTATAATTTCAGAATCTCTGAATCTTCCTCCAAATCTCCGTTTTTCGTGGTGTACGGCCGTCACCCTCTTCCCCCCCTCCCTACCCCCTTGCCCTCTGGTCTGCCCGCTGTGGATGAAATTTCTCGTGATCTTTCCACCATATGGAAAGAGACCCAAAATTCTCTCTTACAGGCTTCTTCTCGCATGAAGAGATTCGCAGATAAGAAAAGAAGAGCTCCTCCCATTTTTTCCCCTGGAGACAAGGTATGGCTCTCCGCTAAATATGTCCGTTTCCGTGTCCCGAGCTATAAGTTGGGACCACGCTATCTTGGTCCTTTTAAAGTTTTGTGTCAAATTAATCCTGTCTCTTACAAACTTCTTCTTCCTCCTTCTCTTCGTATCCCTAATGCCTTTCACGTCTCTCTTCTTAAACCTCTCATCCTCAACCGTTTTTCTCCTAAATCTGTTCCTCCCACTCCTGTCTCCGGCTCCTCGGACATCTTCTCTGTCAAAGAGATCTTAGCCTCAAAAAAGGTCAGAGGAAAAACTTTTTTTTTAGTGGATTGGGAGGGTTGTGGTCCAGAAGAGAGGTCCTGGGAACCTGAGGACAATATCCTGGACAAAAGTCTGATCCTCAGGTTCTCAGGCCCCAAGAAGAGGGGGAGACCCAAGGGGGGGGGTACTGTTACGCCGAGCGCTCCGGGTCCCCGCTCCTCCCCGGAGCGCTCGCTACACTTCCCTCACTGCAGCACCCCGGTCGGTTCCACGGACCCGGGGCGCTGCGTTACCACCTCCGGCCGGGATGCGATTCGCGATGCGGGTAGCGCCCGCTCGCGATGCGCACCCCGGCTCCCGTACCTGACTCGCTCCCCGTCAGTTCTGTCCCGGCGCGCGCGGCCCCGCTCCCTAGGGCGCGCGCGCGCCGGGTCTTTGCGATTTAAAGGGCCACTGCACCGCTGATTGGTGCAGTGGTTCCAATTAGTGTTTACACCTGTGCACTTCCCTATATCACCTCACTTCCCCTTCACTCCCTCGCCGGATCTTGTTGCCCTAGTGCCAGTGAAAGCGTTCCTTGTGTGTTCCTTGCCTGTGATTCCAGACCTTCTGCCGTTGCCCCTGACTACGATCCTTGCTGCCTGCCCCGACCTTCTGCTACGTCCGACCTTGCTTCTGTCTACTCCCTTGTACCGCGCCTATCTTCAGCAGCCAGAGAGGTTGAGCCGTTGCTAGGGGATACGACCTGGTCACTACCGCCGCAGCAAGACCATCCCGCTTTGCGGCGGGCTCTGGTGAAAACCAGTAGTGACTTAGAACCGATCCTCTAGCACGGTCCACGCCAATCCCTCTCTGGCACAGAGGATCCACCACCTGCCAGCCGGCACCGTGACAATTAGGTTGGCAACCTTGTGTAGGACAGGCTTCCTCTTGCCAGGCCTGGCTCCAGTGGAACAATGCAGGTGGCATGATGACATTGTCATGCCACCTATACCACCATAAGGGTGCATGCACACCACGTTTTCAGGCTACGGCTCCCGGATCCGGCTGGGGGAGGGGAGAACCATCGGCTCCCGTACCCCAGCCGGACCAGCGCTGAAATCCATTGACTTTATTGAGCCGACCAGAGTCATTTCTGCCCCGTATCTGGTTTTGTGACCGGACCTAAAATCTTTCCTAAAATGACACTTTTGCACATCATAAGTTAATAATGTACAAGACAATTTGAGCACTTCTGGATCCAGTCTTCATCCGACCGCCATATGTAAGAGTCAACGCAAATAAGTTAGTTCTAATATGATATTATATTTAATGGTGTAATACTTTATAGCATATATAAAATTATTTCCTATACAATTTTTTCATGCAAGGGGTGGTGGGTTAAAGACAAAGCATTGGCTTTACAGTTTGTAGAAGATAACTTTCCAAAATGACATACTGGTGTATACAGTTGCAGATATAGTTGTAGTAGTATAGTTAACGGACACTGACAGACACACGTTTAAATTAGAAATGGGCACATTTTTGGAAAATTTTGGCTTACTGGGGGCTCACAGAACTTTTCAAAAAAGTTTGGTTTGTGGCAAATAGGTTCTAGACGAATCTGAAATGCAATAACCCACAAAAGACTGGCTAAGAGCTCTAAAGCCCTGTATAACGCTGCTAGATCACCTAGGAACGACATGCGGTAGGTAACCCATGGTAACTAACAGCTTGTTGAAAAACACTGCGCTAGTGGATTATGTATGTATTAACCCCTTCCCGCAGACTGCCGTTTATAAACGTCCGGTTGTGCAGTGCGTTCACGCACCCCGCAGTTTATAAAAGGCATACAGTTAACCCGGCAATGCGCAGCATCGCACGGGTTAACCAGCAGAAGTCCCGCTGTTTCCAGCAGTAGACAACTTCTGCTTCACCCCCCAGGACCATCCATTGATGGTCCTGGTCAGCGATCACTGTGATTGGTCCCTGTGGACCAATCACAGTGACCTGGGGTGAAAGTTCAGATCCCCCGTGGAGACCTGCGGCATGGGGGGGGGACACGCGGGGACCGGCGGCCTTACCTGGAGCAGCGGCGGGACCGAGGAGCTGCGACGGGACCGGCAGGTAAGTACATGGTCCTCAGAGGCAGCAGTGAAGATCTTCACTGCTGCTTCTAGGAGTCTGAAAACTACAACTCCCAGCATGCCCAGACAGCCTTTGGCTGTCTGGGCATGCTGGGAGTTGTAGTTTTGCAACTTCTGGAGGGCCCCAGTTTGGAGACCATTGTATAATGGTCTCCAATCTGTGCTCTTCCAGCTGTCGCAAAACTACAACTCCCAGCATGCACTGACTGTTCAGGCATGCTGGGAGTTTTAGTTCAGCAACATCTGGCCCTTCAGATGTTGCTGAACTACAACTCCCAGCATGCCTGGACAGTCAGTGCATGTTGAGAGTTGTAGTTTTGCCACAACTGGAGACACACTGGTTGGGAAACATTGTCTGTTTCTAACTCAGTGTTTCCTAACCTGTGTGCCTCCAGCTGTTGCAAAACTATAACTCCCAGCATGCACTAACAGACCATGCATGCTGGGAGTTGTGGTTTTGCAACAGCTGGTACATTCACACGGGCGAGGGTTTTACAGTGGGTTTCTCGCTGCAAGTTCGAGATGCAGCAAATTTTGCACTGGGAAACTCGCTGTAATCCCCTGCCCGTGTTACTGTACCCTAAAAACACTACACTACCACAAAATAAAATAAAAAGTTAAAAACACTACATATACACATATGCCTACACAGTAAACCCCCCGCCTCCCCCCCACCCAATAAGAACGTCCGGTACGCCACTGTTTCCAAAGCAGAGCCTCCAGCTGTTTCAAAACAGCAACTCCCAGTATTGCTGGACAGCCATTGACTGTCCAAGCATGCTGGGAGTTTTGCAACAGCTGGAGGCACCTTGTTTGGGAATCACTGGCGTAGAATACCCCTATGTCCACCCCTATGCAAGTCCCTAATTTAGGCCTCAAATCCGCATGACGCTCTCTCACTTTTGAGCCCTGTCGTATTTCAAAGAAACAGTTTAGGGCCACATATGGGGTATCGCCGTACTCGGAAGAAACTGCGTTACAAGGTTTGGGGGGTATTTCTCCTTTAACCCTTCATGAAAAGGAAATGTTGGGGTCTACACCAGAATGTTAGTGTAAAAAAATTAATTTTTTTACACTAACGTGCTGGTGTTGCCCCATACTTTACATTTTCGCAAGAGGTAAAAGGTAAAAAAGCCCCCCAAAATTTGTATTGCAATTTCTCTCGAGTAAGGAGATACCCCATATGTGGGCGCAAAGTGCTCTGGGGGCGCACAACAAGGCCCAGAAGGGAGAGTGCACCGTGTACATTTGAGGTGATTTTCACAGGGGTGGCTGATTGTTACAGCGGTTT
Source organism: Hyla sarda (assembly GCF_029499605.1). Taxonomy (NCBI): domain Eukaryota; kingdom Metazoa; phylum Chordata; class Amphibia; order Anura; family Hylidae; genus Hyla; species Hyla sarda. The sequence goes on from NC_079189.1 coordinate 309,072,802, forward strand.
TGACAAACGCAAAAAAAAACAATAACCCCACATGTGATCACATTTCGAAAACTAGACCCCTTACAGAATGTAATGAGGGGTGCAGTGAGAATTTACCCCCCACAGGTGTCTGACAGATCTTTGGAACAGTGGTCTGTGAAAATGAAAACTTTTGTACAGCCCACTGTTCCAAAGATCTGTCAGACACCAGTGGGGGGTAAATGCTCACTGTACCCCTTGTTACGTTCCTCAAGGGGTCTAGTTTCCAAAATAGTATGCCATGTGGGGGTTATTTTGCTGTCCTGGCACCATTGGGGCTTCCTAAATGCGACATGCCCCCAAGCAAAATTTGCTCTCAAAAAGCCAAATAGGACTCCTTCCCTTCTGAGCATTGTAGTTCGCCCGTAGTGCACTTCAGGTCAACTTATGGGGTACCTCCATACTCAGAAGAGATGGGGTTACAAATTTTGGGGGGTATTTTCTGCTATTAACCCTTGCAAAAATGTGAAATTTGGGGGGAAACACATTTTAGTGAAAAACATTTTTTTTTTTTACATATGCAAAAGTCGTGAAACACCTCTGAGGTATTAAGGCCCACTTTATTCCTTGTTACATTCCTCAAGGGGTGTAGTTTCCAAAATGGTATGCCATGTGTTTTTTTTTTTGCTGTTCTGGCACCATAGGGGCTTCTTAAATGCAACATGCCCACCAAAAACCATTTCAGAAAAACGTACTCTCCAAAATCCCCTTGTCGCTCCTTCGCTTCTGAGCCCTCTACTGCGCCCGCCGAAGACTTTACATAGACATATTAGGTATGTGCTTACTCGACAGAAATTGGGCTACAAATATAAGTATACATTTTTTCCTTTTACCCCTTGCAAAAATTCAAAAATTGGGTCTACAAGAACATGCGAGTGTAAAAAAGGAAGATTGTGAATTTTCTCCTTCACTTTGCTGCTATTCCTGTGAAACACCTAAAGGGTTAAAACGTTAACTGAATGTCATTTTGAATACTTTGAGGGTTGCAGTTTTTATAATGGGGTCATTTGTGGGGTATTTCTAATATGAAGACCCGTCAAATCCACTTCAAACCTGAACTGGTCCCTGAAAAATAGTGAGTTTGAAAATTTTGTGAAAAATTTGAAAATTGTTGCTGAACTTTGAAGCCCTCTGATGTCTTCCAAAAGTAAAAACTCATCAATTTTATGATGCAAACATAAAGTAGACATATTGTATATGTGAATTAAAAAAAAATTATGTGTAATATACATTTTCCTTACAAGCATAAAGCTTCAAAGTTAGAAAAAAGCAACATTTTCCAATTTTTCATCAAATTTGGGGATTTTTCACCAAGAAAGGATGCAAGGTACCACGAAAATTTACCACTATGTTAAAGTAGAATATGTCACGAAAAAACAATCTTGGAATCAGAATGATAACTAAAAGCATTCCAGAGTTATTAAGGTTTAAAGTGACAGTGGTCAGATGTGCAAAAAATGCTCTGGTCCTTAAGGCCAAAATGGGCTTGGTCCTTAAGGTGTTAACATTAAAACAACAGGGCATTTAGTATTCTTTTTTGTTGGCAGATGCCTTCTGGTGTAAAAATTGAGATATCGAAAGATGAAATAGCTTTTTCCAAACATTCCAAAAATTCTCCCTTTTGGGAGTAGCAACAGGTTTTGAGGCTGGCAAGTGAACACGCACTGAACCTCTGATATCTGATCATAGGTTCTTTACTCCCCCTCAGCATACAATATCACCACCACCCCTACCACCACTAGTGCTATGACAGCCGCAACTTCCACCTCCAGCACCTCTGAAACACACTTCAAAGGCTGACTGTGATACGACTCCTCCTCAAGGCTAATGCACTGGCCAGGCATAGCGCAACCTGCGCTACTACAACCAGGCACCTGGCCATAGTGCTGGTACTACCACCATCATGCCTACTGCCAGAGGACATGGCAGGGGAGCTCTTTCTTCTACCCTATCCTCCTTTTTTATTTATTTTTTTTGATTTTAAGGGGATTTAGTTTTTGGGGTGATTTGTCACTCACCAACTACTCAATTAGCAGAGAAACTGCCAATGAACTTTCACTGTCACTGCTGTTTTTTGTTTATCCCAGCTAAAAACCCAGAATATACAGGTAAGGCTCCTTTCGAACTGCTGTCGGGGCCCGTTATCTGACGGGTCCCAACAGGTGCCGTAGGTTCTCGATGGACCCTATTCAATATGATGGAGTCCTGACGGACCTGTTATTTCTTTTTGCGGCGAGTAGTGGAAGAAAAATTTGTGCGAGCATTTTTCCCCCGTTATTTGCGATCCTAAAATAACGGGCTTCACACTGCCGGAGACAAATGGCAGTGTGAAAGTAGCCTAACTTGCCTTAATAAGGCCTAGTCAAAGTTTACTAATAAAAGAGGTCCCAGCACTCACCAGAGCTTCAAGCAAAGTAGTTTGATTTCATACCCTCAAAACAAGATGCCTAGTCATATTTTACTCAAACTCCTTGTAATGCTTTTTTTTTTTTTTTTTTTTGTTAAACCCAGCTAGAATTGCTCTATATTTGTTTAAACCCAGAAGACACAGGTAACATGGTGTACAAAAAGGCTCAGTGAACTTTCACTCTTACCATTACAAATGTGTTTTTTGTTAAAAACCTTTCTAGAAATGCTCTATATTTATACAGGTAAAATATAAAATACAGGTAAAACACCGGTCAGCCTACTGCACAATGCTTTGCTTAATACTTTCCTTAAATTGCTTTGTGTTGTAGTGTGATAGCTTTCTATGGGCTCATTCTGCAGTCATGATGCTGGGATTTGTAGTGCAGCAACTGGGTGCGTTATTGTAAGTCAGCGAGGTCAGCCCACTGCCTAATGTTTTGCTCAAATTGCTGTGTATTGTGTTATGAAAGCTTTCTGGGATCAGTAGTTCCACAGTGAGTTCTTCTGTGCACTGCTAACTGGGTTTTATGAGACCCACCCCTATGTTGTCTTCTGATTGGCCTGGGAGTTGTATGCACACAATGACTGTCTAAGCTGGGGTCATGTGACCTTTCTGCTAGCTGCAAAGTATTCTGGACTACCCTGAAGTCATCTCAGTATTTAAACTTTCTCATCCTATGCTGAAATGGCAACAAAACACCATGTGTTCCTCATCCCTCATCACACGAACCAGGTAAAGTTCTAATCTTTGGTAAACTTAATGTTAAAAAGTTAAGCCAAAGTTCTAGGCGAACCCAGGTTCTACAGGTTGGGATCACTCAACTCTAATTTTAACCCCTTAAAGACAAGCGCTGCTAAGAGATACTTATCGCACAGCGCCAATCATTTAAAGCACTGCACTCCTTGATCACTGCGTCTCCAGACATGGTGATCGGCCCAGGATGGCTGCTGTCATCTAACAGCAGCTCCCCCGGCATATCACCCAGGGGGTCCTGAGACCCCTCTTTGTTGGTGATTGCCGTGATTTGCCGATCAATTCTGACCGGCGAATCACGGATTTTCCAGGTCAATCAGGTCACTGCTGACCTGTTGACCCGGAAAATAACGGTGACTGATGCTGTCCGCGACAGCACCAATCACCCTTGCCCACCAGGAGTGAGGTGGCAATGGTGACACCTCACGATCCCCATGATTGATTGGCTGAGACCGGCCAACCAATCACGGGTCCTGCGGGGCGGGTGATCAGCGGTGCCGGGGGTCACCTTACCGGCCGGTCCAGAGTCAGGTCCGGAGGAGCGGCGGCACGATCTGGCAGCAGGAGTTGAGGCATGTGTGCTCCCTGCTGTTGCTTAGCAACAACTCCCAGCATGAACAGCCAAAGGGCATGCTAGGAGTTGTAGTTATGCAACAGCTGGAGGCACAACTACAACTCCCAGTATGCCCTTCAGCTGCCTGTGCATGCTGTGAGTTTAAGTCATGCAAAAGCTTGAGGCACATTTTTTCTATGAAAAAGTGTGCCTCCAGCTGTTGCATAACAACAACTCCCAGCATGTGCAGACAGAGAAAGGTCATGCTGAGAGTTGTACTTGTGCCTCCAGCTGTTGCATAACTACAACTCCCAGCATGCCCTTTGGCTGTCAGTGCATGCTTAGAGTTTTAGTTTTGCAACAGCTGGAGGCATACTGGTTGCGAAACACTGAGTTAGGTAAGAAACCCTAACCCAATGTTTCGCAACCAGTGTGCCTCCAGCTGTTGTATAACTACAACTCCCAGCATCCACCATCTGTCAGTGCATGCTGGGAGTTGTAGTTTTGCAACAACTGGAGGTCGGTCCCCCCCATGTAAATGTACAGGGTACACGAGCGGGGGTAAACAGAGAGTTTCCCGCTCCAAGTTTTAGCTGTGGCAAATTTTCTGCTGCAGCTCAAACTCCCAAATTCTCAAACACTACACAAAATAAAGAGCCCACTCCCCCATAAAAATGTATAACGCCTCGTATGGCACTGTTTCCAAAACGGAGCTTCCAGCTGTTTCAAAACAACAACTCCCAGTATTGCCGGATAGCCATTGACTGCCCAGGCATGTGTCCTTAAAGGGGTACTCCAGTGGAAAACTTTTTTTTTTTTTTTTTTTTATCAACTGGTACCAGAAAATTACAGATTTGTAAATTACTTCTATTAAAAAATCTTAATCCTTCCAGTACTTTTTAGGGGCTGTATACTAAAGAGAAATCCAAAAAAGAAATGCATTTCCTCTGATGTCATGACCACAGTGCTCTCTACTGACCTCTGCTGTTCATTTTAGGAACTGTCCAGAGCAGCATATGTTTGCTATGGGGATTTTCTCCTGGTCTGCACAGTTCCTAAAATGGACAGCAGAGGTCAGCAGAGAGCACTGTGGTCAGGACATCAGAGGAAATGCATTTCTTTTTTGGATTTCTCTTTAGTATACAGCCCCTAAAAAGTACTGGAAGGATTAAGATTTTTTAATAAAAGTGATTTACAAATCTGTTTAACTTTCTGGCACCAGTTTTCCACAGGAGTACCCCTTTAAGGTTAAAATAGGCTGTGTCCTTAAGGGGTTAATAAAATTTGTCTTTAAGAAAACATCCACATTGGCAGACACACCTATTGGAGGCAATTCTTAACACTCCGCCCAAGCATAATGATCATCAATGAAATCTTCACAATACAACATGTAAAGACAGGTTACATCATGAAAACAAGGGATGGTAATGTTTGGCAATGTTATGTTAAAAGCTTGGAATTTGATTTATGAATCATAAATATTCAAGTACTGGTAAATGTAGACACCTAGTAAATCTGATTAGTGCTTTATTGAGCATTGTGCATTATATTAGGATAAATCCCTGTATATAGTCTACTATAAAAAATGTATATATAAATTACTATGGATTCAATTTTTTTTATTTAGATATCATCTTTTATTCTAATTTTTTTTAAAGAAGAATGAAAATCCAGTATTGTACTTGCTTACATACATGAGGCATTATATACTGTAGGTGGCCATACACGTAACATAGAGGTAGGCTGATGATTAAACAATTGTTGAGTAAATATTTGTCTAAAAATGATAGTTTCACAGACACAGACATACATATTTAATCCATACTGGCCATTACAGTTGTTCACACTGGTCACACAAATCATTTTTCTGGGAATATTGTCTCCTAAAAGATTTAGCTTGAATCATCCATTATTGCCAACTTTATACTGTGTATGGGTACGCTAAGGGTTTGTAACATGCAGAAGATTTTTTTGTAGTAAATCTACACCATTCAGATGAATTAGACAGACATAGAAATTTCTGCAACAAATACATTCCCTTGAATATACCTCAAAGAAGAAGCATCATGGAAGAAAACGTATCCCCATTTCTGAAGGCTTATCCCCTATCCCCGGCTCTCCTTCGCAGTGGAGCGTCACGCCCCCTCCATGTAGCTCTATGGGAGAGCCAGTTCGGCAATCTTCAGCTCTCCCATAGAGCTATATAGAGGGGGGATGGCAGCCTCCGCGTAGAGCAGGGGTCAAGACTGTGGAGCAGAGCCTGGGCTCCCGTACAAGAGATCGTGGGGGGCCCCTAGTGCTCGGACCCCTGCAATCTAAAACTTATTCCCCATCTTTTGGATAGGGTATACGTTTTTTTTTCTATGATATTTCTTCTTTAAGGATCTATTCACACCTACAGTATTCTGTGCAGATTTGATGCGCAGGATTTGACGCTGTGTTCAGTCATGTAGTTTATATTGAAATCTTCAGCAGAAAATCCTGCGATCACATCTGCGCAGGATACTGTACGTGTGAATAGACCATAAAGAAGTATCACGCTGAAAACTTATCCTCTCTATAGATCAGGGGGTCTGACTACTGGGACCACCCGCGATCTCCTGTACGGGAGCCCCCGACTCTCCCTGGGAACAGATCCACATTGATGGAGGGTCTAAAGCGCCCCCCCCCCCTCCCAATGTGGGTGATCTTATAAAACAATATGATAAAATCACCTTATGGTAAAGGTTCTCAGTTAATACTAGAAGAATAACTCATACAGTAAGTAGCTCACTTAAAACAATCTGTATCCCGTGGACTCAAACAGCCCTGCAGGGAGTATATCTTATTACAGTGATCCCTCAACTTACAATGGCCTCAACATACAATGTTTTTTTCTGGACCATTGTAACTTGAAACCAGACTCAACATACAATGTTATGGACAGTCCAGATCTGTGAAACGTGTCACAACTGGAGGAACTGACCAATCAGAATGGGCATTTTACTGGTAAATCACCTCTATTACTTAAGTGCATGCACTGACTGGTGTCTGGTAGCACCCCCTACAGTACAGGGAGGTATTACATGTTCTGTACTCTTTATCTGCATTACTGAAGTGCATGCACTGACTGGTGTCTGGTAGCGCCCCCTACAGTACAGAGAGGTATTACATGTTCTGTACTCTTTACCTGTATTACTGAAGTGTATGCACTGACTGGTGTCTGGTAGCGCCCCCTACAGTACAGGGAGCTATTACATGTTCTGTACTCTTTACCTGCATTACTGAAGTGCATGCACTGACTGGTGTCTGGTAGCGCCCCCTACAGTACAGGGAGGTATTACATGTTCTGTACTCTTTACCTCTATTACTGAAGTGCATGCACTGACTGGTGTCTGGTAGCGCCCCCTACAGTACAGGGAGGTATTACATGTTCTGTACTCTTTACCTCTATTACTGAAGTGCATGCACTGACTGGTTTCTGGTAGCGCCCCCTACAGTACAGGGAAGAACTACAAGTTCTGTACTACTCCTTACCTGTGCCTGGCTTAGCTGCTTCTTTGGACACCAAATAAGGGCGGCTCCATTTGGGACATTGCATGTACTGTATAGGACCCTGAAGAAGCTCCTATCCTCTACATAAACCATTGTTTCCCAACCAGGGTGCCTCCAGCTGTTGCAAAACTACAACTCCCAGCATGCCAACGGCTGTCCGGGCATGCTGGGAGTTGTAGTTTTGCAACAGCTGGAGGCACCCTGGATGGGAAACACTGACATAGACAGTGATTTACATCTTCCAGTAGATCTTTCTTACTTTTATATGTAAGGATTTGCTTTATCTATATTAGTTATCTACTTATTTTTCTTTAATCCTCACTTTTTCCTATTTTTTGGATGACATTTTGGGGACTTCAGAACCAATTACCAGGTTTCCATAGAGTTCTGGTCTCAACATACAATGGTTTCAACATACAATGGTCGTCCTGGAACCAATTAAAATTGTAACTTGAGGGACCACTATTAAATGCATTATCTTCTGAATTATACAAACCATATAACTGCCTCTAAAGTGAACTTTATACTCAGAAGTTGGTAACAAACTATAGTAAAGGAACATGTAATACAATCATTCCTGCATATCTTCCAGTCATTTGGTTACCAGCAAATATAAAGGCACTCCAGTTACCCAATAAATATGGTACATACAAATAGCCCCAACACTTGAGAGTATATGACAAGTATTTTGTTTAACAAGCCATTCAATGCCGTTGCAAAGAACATCCCAGTGTGTCAATGTGTAGGATTTGTGGGACAGTTCTGGTCCATAGGACTGCAGCAGTATTCAACTATAGGAGACGCAATTATATTACATCATCTATTTTACATATGACACATGGAAAGCAACAGATTGCTCTTTCTTCTCAATTTCCTAAGACATCTTTTAGCTAATAAGTAGTAGGAAAAGGCACAGCAACCTTGAGTTAACCCCTTAGTGACTAAGCCAGTTTGGACCTAATGCCCAGTTTTGCATTCTAATAGCTATAATGTTTTAATTTTTATTGCCAACATAGCCATAAGGGCTTGTTTTGGGCGAGACAAGTTGTACTTTTCAATGGCATCATTTTAACATTTTGGGATTTATTAAGCAAAATACAACTCTAACATAAAAGTGATTGTTAGAAGAGGGCAGACCCTTTAAATAGATGACACGTCTTGCATACATCATATGAAAACAACCCGCTGTCTAAAGAAAGGTAACTAATGAATTCTATATACTACAGTGTTAAAGGGGTACTACCGTGCTTACAACTTATCCCCTATCTAAAGGTTAGGGGATAAGTTGCCTGATCGCATGGGGTCCCGCCGCTGCGGACCCCCGCGATCTTGCACGCAGCACCCCGCTCTTATCAGGCTCCGGAGTGAACATCCGCTCCGGGTCTGATGACGGGGACGGTGATCGTGACATCACAGCTCCGCCCCCGTGTGACATCACGCTCCGCCCCCTCAATGCAAGTCTATGGCAGGGGCGAGACAGCTGTCTAGCCCCCTGCCATAGACTTACATTGAGGTGACGTCACATGGGGGCAGAGCCGTGACGTCTCGATACTCCGGCCCCGTGATCGGCAGTCATCAGACCTGGAGTGATGTTCACTCCGGGGCTTGATGAGAGCGGGGTGCTGCGTGCGAGATCGCGGGGGTCCCCAGCGGCGGGACCCCGCGCGATCAGGCAACTTATCCCCTATCCTTTAGATAGGGGATAAGTTGTCAGCACGGTTCAGCACGGTAGTACCCCTTTAACTAAATTTAAAAAAATTATTTGACCCCCTGCTGATTTTTTCCCCACTGATATAGAAATGATCAATCCATAATTTAAGTGGTAGTTTTATTTGAACAGTGATAGACAGAATAATAAAAATATATATATATACTATGCCAATGACTCATTCAGAGGTTCATAGGCAAATTTCAGACAGACCTGTACATTTCTGAGCAGGGGGCTCTGCAGGATTTCAGTCCTTCACGGCATGGTGTGTTACCAACTGTTTTCTTGGTGACTTTGGACTGATTCCTCACCATTTTTAGTTCTCATGATTATGGAAACTTTACGAGGTGAGATCTTGCATGGAGCCCCTGACCTAGGAAGTTTGACAGCTATTTTGTGATTTGAGAATAATCGCACCAACTGTTTTAAACTTCTCGACAAGCTGCTAGGCAGTGGTCTTGTAGCGCATTCCAGCCATGTGTAGGTCTACACTCCTGTCCCTGCTATCCTTAGACAATTCTTTGGTCTTGGCCATGGTGGAGAGTTTGGAATCTGATTGACTGATTCCCTCTAAGGACAGGTGTCTTTAATATAGGTAACAAGCTGAGATTAGGAGCACTCCCTTTAAGATAGTTCTCCTGTATATAAGACACCTGGGAGCCGGAAATCTTGCTGATTTACTTTATGGCAGGTCACATTTACTTCATAGCTGTGTTTTTAAGATAAGCTAGCCATGCACTTTAGATAAATCCAATAATTTCAGGAGGACTGAACCACCATCTATTGTGTATTGTGGCCTCTTGTTTTTCTTTAGAGGCCAAAATACACAATAGCTACATTTATGGTACCCAGACACATTAGAGTAAAGTTGATGAAAACTGTCAATTTTGAACCAAAATGGTCATTTATCAAATTAAATTTAACAATGAACGATCATTTTAGTTGACTGATCATAGCCTGATAGTTGAATAAAAGAGCTTTTCTTCACTAATTTTTCACAAAAGAATGTTATCTTCAAGGTTGTTCACTTTTGCCCATTCATTTTGTATGGACAGTTAAAACAACTGTAATTGCTAATATGGACTGAAATGTGCATGACTCTGTTTAACAACTGTTCAGCTATAAACCTACTACTATGTAATGTATATATATAATATATATATATATATATATATATATATATATATAAACCTGGGAAAAGTTCTTGTGATTAACTACTAGGTAACAATACCAACATTCAATATTAAACCTACAATATCACCCAAAAAATTCCACTACCATTATTCAAAAATAGCCTTTATTATATCAAAAGATAACCACAATACAATTATTCAAAAAACACAATAAAAGAAAAAAAAACCCTATCCCATAAAAAACATATACCCCATTAATAGCACCATTCCCCAGCCACAGTATATTCAAGTGATAGCAATATGCAAGTATATCTAATCAACCTCCATTAAAATCAGTTTTGGTAATGAGGAAAACATATACCCACATAATATCAATATTCAGTAACACTCATTACCTGCTCCGGGATTATTGTCAGTGGCCATATACCACACTGTGCACACTCAACAGACGTCGTTTCGTGGGCAACCCCACTTCGTCAGGAAGTGTTTACACCTAGCTTACCTGACTCTTTATACACCGATCCCTCCTATCGGTACACAAGCCGAGCCCCAAAAGCAGAACTCCGAACCCGCAGCGTCATCGGGCTTCAGCGGCCATGTGACCATGACAATTTCCACCCTAACTAGACACATTAGACTCGGACTTCTGCCAGGGGTATCGGAGCGTGCGCTCTGGGATCAGTCTTCTACATTATCACATATGTCACTACATTGTTTCCCAGATGGCCCCTGAGTCCGGAAAAATATATAGCAAACATATCAATCACAATGTTAATCATCCACAACAACATACATGCATACATGATTAGTCATATAGAATCACATAAAATAAAACAGTATCACATTTCATAAAAGCATTGCATGACTATATCCAATACATAAGGGCATAATTTCATCCAAAATTCATTAATTAGATAAACATTATATATATATATATATATATATATATATATATATATATATACTCAATTAATAATAATTAAATACATACTAAATAAATTCAATTATATAATACACCATTACATATTAACTTAAAGGGGTATTCCAGGAAAAAAAACTTTTTTTTTAGATCAACTGGCTCCAGAAAGTTAAACAGATTTGTAAATTATTGTAAAGAATGGAGAGGCTCCTGTGGAAAGTTTCACTACAACGACCCGGGCAACTCAAATTGACACCTGCAACTAAGGTGTCTGAAAAAGGCTACTAAACAATAAAGATATTTGAGGCTCAAGGTCTCTGGATAAGGAATACACTTGTTTATTAATATCAAGATAAATCAGATATTTATTAATTAATTTATATCAAACTGACAATCCGGGATCACAGGGCCCTTGTAAGTCCACGGAGTCAGATAGATTTAGATAAAAATATGACATATAAAATCATAAAAAATTCATATATAGAAATTCATAAATATAGAAATAAAAAATATGTATAAGACCACTGGAAATGGTAGCAGCTAATTCAGATTGGCACTCTGGATAGCAATTGGTATGTCATAGAATTATAGGTAAATGTCCATTAAAGTGCCATTGCAGTCCTAGAAGAACATCACAGTCTTTCACACTTATAGAATGTCCTTTTGATTGTAACAGTTAAGTGGCAATTGTGTAATAATCAGGTGTCTGTGACCTCAGACTTTACCAAAGCAACTATGTTTCTTATATATCATACAGAGCAATTGTAGGATACTGTGTTCTTTAGTTCAGTAGCAATGGTTAGTATACTCAAATACCGGCAATTCATTCAAACTATGCGCATAGTATTAAAGTGGATTTATCTCACCGGTCCGGATGCAATTTTCGGATGTATAGTTATCGCTCCTTGCTCATCCTCAGCGATGTCGGGCAGCCGTCTGTCCCTGCTCTCTGGCCTGAGAGCACACCGCTGGAGTCTCTGCCGACTCCTATTTACGCGGTGCTATCGGATGGTGGGCAATGTACACAGGGGCTGCATCGCTTGCAAAGGCTGGTATTCCAGGTGGTGTCCTCGTGCAGGTAGTGCGCGCTCCCGGTCTCTGACCGCACGCTCAAGAAATGTCCGTGTGATAACTGGTGGTTTCTATGGACTGCAAATATTGATGGTTAAATAAGTGGTCTCATACGTCTCTTAGGGGGGTCGCCGGACGTGTTTCAGCACCCACTAGGTGCTTTCTTCAGCGGCTTAGATATATATATCTAAGCCGCTGAAGAAAGCACCTAGTGGGTGCTGAAACGCATCCAGCGACCCCCCTAAGAGACGTATGAGACCACTCATTTAACCATCACTATTTGCAGTCCATAGAAACCACCAGTTATCACACGGACATTTCTTGAGCGTGCGGTCAGAGACCGGGAGCGCGCACTACCTGCACGAGGACGCCACCTGGAATACCAGCCTTTGCAAGCGATGCAGCCCCTGTATACATTGCCCACCATCCGATAGCACCGCGTAAATAGGAGTCGGCAGAGACTCCAGCGGTGTGCTCTCAGGCCAGCGAGCAAGGACAGATGGCTGCCCGACATCGCTGAGGATGAGCAAGGAGCGATAACTATACATCCGAAAATTGCATCCGGACCGGTGAGATAAATCCACTTTAATACTATGCGCATAGTTTGAATGAATTGCTGGTATTTGAGTATACTAACCATTGCTACTGAACTAAAGAATACAGTATCCTACAATTGCTCTGTATGATCTATAAGAAACATAGTTGCTTTGGTAAAGTCTGAGGTCACAGACACCTGATTATTACACAATTGCCACTTAACTGTTACAATCAAAAGGACATTCTATAAGTGTGAAAGACTGTGATGTTCTTCTAGGACTGCAATGGCACTTTAATGGACATTTACCTATAACCAATTGCTATCCAGAGTGCCAATATGAATTAGCTGCTACCATTTCCAGTGGTCTTATACATATTTTTTATTTCTATATTTATGAATTTCTAAATATGAATTTTTTATGATTTTAAATGACATATTTTTATCTAAATCTATCTGACTCCGTGGACTTACAAGGGCCCTGTGATCCCGGATTGTCAGTTTGATATAAATTAATTTAATAAATATCTGATTTATCTTGATATTAATAAACAAGTGTATTCCTTATCCAGAGACCTTGAGCCTCAAATAGATTTGTAAATTACTTCTATTCAAAAATCTTAATCCTTTCAATAGGTATCAGCTACTGAAGTTCAGTTGTTCTTATCTGTCTAGAAACAGTGCTCTCTGCTGACATCTCTGCTTGTCTCAAGAACATCACAGAGCAGAATAGGTTTGCAATGGGAATTTGCTTCTACTCTGGACAGCTCCCGAGACACGTGTCATCAGAGAGCACTTAGACAGAAAAGAACAACTCAACTTCAGCAGTTCATAAGTACTGAAAGGATTAAGATTTTTTAGTAGATGTAATTTACAAATCTGTTTAACTTCCTGAAGCCAGTTGATATATACATTTTTTTTTTCCTGGAATACCCCTTTAAATCAACAACTTTAAGTGTAAACATATATATATATATCTTTAAACCTCTATCATTACCCAAAAATGTTATTGTACTAATATTATCAAAACATAGTGACCTACCATAATATCCAATCAATATCTCAACACAATATTATTAATATAATGCCCCATTACTGCCATGTAATAAATATCATATTTTATACACTACAATTTATGACCTATACAAATATCTATCACAAATAACCTATATAATAACCTATCCCAAGTAACGTAAAACAGAAATAGTAATATGCCATAATATAGTGGAATTGAAAAACAGCCCTTATTTATATAATATATTATTATTCACCAAATTGACTATATACAGCCATATACTATCTAGGATAATTAATATCCCCATTCACATAATCCATATTATTATTAACATATATAAGATCTAGTCCAGCCCCATCCTAATTATATAATTATGTGTATATGTGTATAACCTCAATGACACACCCAAGGTGATATCACATCAATAGATTATTGGTCATCATGTGACCCCAACATAGTGTTTATATTCTCTTTATACTATAAAATAGACTACCTCTTGCGTTAAATCACCAAATTATTTTTATATAAACCAATCGTGATATACATTATACTCAATTATATTCCACCACCCAATATATATATACCCCACACTCACATCCCTCCCCATCAACAACGCCCCCCCCCCCCACACACACAGACACACACACCACCACCACCTCCTCCACACCAACATGCACCCACACACTCACACCACACCCGACCAAGTGAACATACAACCCTAGGGCCAGACATACACTCATCCATACCGAATGTATATATATATATATATATATATATATATATATATATATCATCCACTCCATATATTATATTATGCAATACTTAAAATTATTACAATACAATATTTATTATATATTTTCTATGTATATTTTATCTATATGAAAATTCTCTTTTCATGTTTTCCTTCTTCTTTTTCCTCTTTGTTGACAATAGAAACCAAAACTCGGGACCATCCTCTGGAATACAACAGTGTCGGTAAGCTTACATCTGGGGTATCATCTAAAAAGACCAACCAGTATTAAAATCAACATTAAAACAAAACCCATTACAAAAAAAGATGTGAAACTTAGGCTTTCATTTAACCCTTTTGGAGTCATGGTGTTTAATATTACAATCCATTTAGTTTCTTTTTGTTGGAGCAGTCTCGCCATATCACCACCCCTATTGCCACAATAAATTCTGTCTATCCCTTTAATTTTCAGTAATCTCCAATTGCCCCTATGACATTTCGCAAAATGTCTAGCAAGCGGTTTTCATCTTAAATTCTCCTGTCTCATTCTTGTGCTGTTCTTAATATCCCTCACATGTTCCATAATTGAACACGCAGTTCCCTTGTCGTCATTCCAATATAAATCTTACGGCATGGACAATATGCGTAATATACAACACCTGAGGTTCTACAATTAATGTAATGAATGATCTTACATTTCTGCCCATCCATACTCTCAAATTCACCTGATCTCTCCATGAAAGTGCACACCCCACATCCACCGCAAGATACACTCCCCCATTTGGAACCCCTTGTGTTCAGAAAATTCTGATTTTTCTGAGAAATATAATGGCTTGTGACCAAAATATCTCGTAAATTCAAGGATCTTTTAGGAGTAAGAAAGGGATTATTCGGTAAGGCAGGTCATATTTACTTCATAGCTGTGCTTTAGATAAATCCAATAATTTCAGGAGGACTGATCCACCATCTATTGTGTATTGTGGCCTCCTGTTTTTCCCCAGAGGCCAAAATACACAATAGCTACATTTAAGTACCTAGACACATTAGAGTAAAGTTGATGAAAACTGTCAATTGCCAATATGGACGGAAATGTGCATGACTCTGTCTGTTTAAAGGGTACCTCTCATCAAAAAAAACTTTTGATATATTATAGATTAATGTATGCAGAATAACTTTACAATTGCATGTTATTAAAAAATATGCTTCTTTCTATTTAATTTTCCACTTTGAAGAAATGACCACTAGGGGTCTCCCTACCAGTCCTGGCAGCAAGCATTTCAGACTCATACTGGAGTCCTAAACACTACGAGCTGCCAGTCTGCTTTTTTCACAGAGGAGAACACTCAGAGCTGCCAGCCTGCTTTGTTCACAGCCTGTTTGGCTGTGAACAAAGCAGGCTGGCAGCTCTGAGTGTTTAGGACTCCAGCATGAGTCAGAAATGCTTGCTGACGGGACTGATCGGGAAAAATACAATAGAAAGAAGCATATTTTTCATTAACATGCTATTAGAAAGTTATTCAACATTCATTAATCTAAAATATATCAAAAGTTTATTTGATGAGAGGTACCCTTTAACAACTGTTCAGCCATAAAGCTACCACTATGTAATGTATATAGCCATATTTACCCCAATGTTGTTCCTACTCCTTATAATCACTGATAACATAGGATACATATTGCTCAAATAGAGTGGCTTCTAGATTTCTGTAAACAGCAGGCATTCATTGTTATTTACCTAAAATACCTAATAAAACCTATAATCTTGTAGATGTGAATTCTTTGCAGACTATGAAGATATTGATTCTAGCTATATTTTGTAATTACAGTCCTGACTGGTACATGAACTTTGCTGGTTAAGATGAGCGCCCATAAAAAAAACACCTGCGAAAATGAAGACAACAACCTGAGCAAGGAGCAGATCGAGATTCTTGAATATAATTTCAATAAAGTATGCAAGCACCCAGAACAAACTACTCTGATGCTAATAGCAGCTGAGGCTGGACTGACGGAACAGGAGACAGAGGTATATGGAATTACTACTGCATCAGCTCCAGTGGAAAATCATTTTTTTCAAATCAAATACACAGGAAGTTGTATTTCCTTCTGGAATTCTTTTCAGTCTGACCACAGTGCTCTTTAATGACACCCCTGACCATGTTAGGAACTGTCCAGAGTAGGAGCAAATCACCATAGCAAACCTCTCCTGCTCTGGACTGTTCCTGACATGGACAGAGGTGTCAGCAGAGAGCACTGTGGTCAGACAGAAAAGAACTCCAAAAAGAAATGCAACTTCCTGTGGAGCATACAGCAGCTGATAAGTACTGGAAGGGTTAAGATTTTGAAATAGAAGTCATTTACAAATCTGTTTAACTTTCTGGCACCAGTTGATTTGAAAAAAATTATTACTCCATCGGAGTACCCCTTCAGGTTCAAATGACGGAATTTCCAAGTGGAATCCAGTGAAAAATTCTGCTTGAACATTTTGTTGCATTGTTTTCAATGGGATTCTGCTGCACTGATCTGATTTCGGCCTCCACCGAAAGAATTGAAATGGCAATTAAAGATATTCTAATTATTTTAAATTAAACTTTGTGGTGTGTAACGTATGTCACAAGAAATATTATGAGACTTGTGGGTTCTAAAAGATTGCAAATGCTAATGTACTGTATTCAGTTGCGTTGGATTCTAAATGCCAGATTTCTTTATGTTTTGCAAATCATAAGAGCCTAGAACCAAGACTGATAAAATGCCAAAGAAAGGGCAACACTATAGTGAAATGTGATGCACTGTGGTCTGCATCAATCTTATAGACTTATACAGTCATGGCCGTAAATGTTGGCACCCCTGAAGTTTTTCTAGAAAATGAAGTATTTCTCACAGAAAAGGATTGCAGTAACACATGTTTTACTATACACATGTTTATTCCCTTTGTGTGTATTGGAACTAAACCAAAAAAGGGAGGAAAAAAAGCAAATTGGACATAATGTCACACCAAACTCCAAAAATGGCCTGGACAAAATTATTGGCAAAATCAGTCGCTTCCTATAACCATCAATAAGTTTCTTACACCTCTCAGCCGGAATGTTGGACCACTCTTCCTTTGCAGACTGCTCCAGGTCTCTCTTATTGGAAGGGCGCCTTTTCCCAACAGCAATTTTAAGATCTTTGGGATTTAGATCTGGACTCATTGCTGGCCACTTCAGAACTCTCCAGCACTTTGTTGCCATCCATTTCTGGGTACTTTTTGACGTATGTTTGGGTTCATTGTCCTGCTGGAAGACCCAAGATCCCGAACGCAAACCCAGCTTTCTGACACTGGGCTGTACAGTGCAACCCAAAATCCGTTGGTAATCCTCAGATTTCATGATGCCTTGCTCACATTCAAGGCACCCTGTGCCAGAGGCAGCAACACAACCCCAAAACATCATTGAACCTCCACCATATTTCACTGTAGGTACTGTGTTCTTTTCTTTGTAGGCCTCATTCCATTGTCAGCAAAAAGTAGAATGATGTCCTTTACCAAAAAGCTCTATCTTGGTCTCATCTGTCCACAAGATGTTTTCCCAGAAGGATTTAGGCTTACTCAAGTTCATTTTGGCAAAATATAGTCTTGCTTTTTTATGTCTCTGTGTCAGTAGTGGGGTTCTACTGGGTCTCCTGCCATAGCGTTTCATTTTATTTAAATGTCGACAGTTCTCGCTGACGCTGATGCTCCCTGAGCCTGCAGGACAGCTTGAATATCTTTGGAACTTGTTTGGGGCTGCTTATTCACCATCCGGACTATCCAGCGTTGACACCTTTCATAAACTTTTCTCTTACGTTCACGCCCAGGGAGATTAGTTACTGTGCCATGGATTGCTAACTTCTTGATAATGTTGCACACTGTGGACAAAGGCAAATCCAGATCTCTGGAAATGGACTTGTAACCTTGAGATTCTTGATATTTTTCCACAATTTTGGTTCTCAAGTCCTCAGACAGTTCTCTTCTCCTCTTTCTGTTTTCCATGCTTAGTATGGCACACACAGACACACAATGCAAAGGCTAAGTGAACTTCTCTCCTTTTTATCTGCTTTCAGGTGTGATTTTTATATTGCCCACACCTGTTACTTGCCCCAGGTGAGCTTAAAGGAGCATCACATGCTTGAAACAATCTTATTTTTCCACAATTTTGAAAGTGTGCCAATTTTGTCCAGCCCATTTTTGGAGTTTGGTGACATTATGTCCAATTTGCTTTTTTTACCTCGCTTTTTTGGTTTAGTGCCAATACACACAAAGGGAATAAACATGTGTATAGCAAAACATGTGTTACTGCATCCTTTTCTGTGTGAAATACAGAATACAAATACAGCCATGACAGTAGAGGCAGCATGCTTACAAGACAGCTGCTCCTCTTCACTATGTTCTTGAGGGGAGGAGGAATGGGAAGCTTGGGATTCATGTTCTAGTGATAGGTGGGAGTCCGATCAGTGGGGTCTGGAGTGCTCATACATTAACTACTTGTGAATAACCATTGGTTTATATCTACTAAAAATACTGTTTATATTGTGAGTAAAGGTGCCTATATAGTTCATGGTCATGGCTGATGATCAGGGATGGGATGAAAGGTGAAATGAGCTGTGCCGCATCACTAGACCTAAGCATTTCCAGTGTCAGAGAACATTATAGGAGAGGAGTGTGAAGCCCACATCATCATGCACTAGGGCGAGAAGCAATCCTGGGGGCTAAGACTAAGGGCTCATTTACACTACAGGGGAGATTCCATTCAGAATGTTCACAAGCGAAAGAGTTTAATCCATTTACAGCAGCCTCATGTTAATTTTAATGGGTTCTGCTGCTTATGTCAAACACTGGATGTTCCGTAGATGAAGATGTCCTTTTAGCGGAATTCATGTGGAAATGCCCATTCTCAATGAGACTTATTTTCATGGCAAATTTTAACTGCGCAAATCCCTGAACACACCCTAAAAGAGGGAGCCATGATGGGACCAGGAATGAAATGGGAAGTTATGTTGGGAACCAGGAATGAGAGGGCCACACTGGGAACATACTCACATTTACTACATAAATAGAAGGAAACATACACACCCAGCACATACAGGTGCACACACATACTCACATTTACTACATAAATAGAAGGAAACATACACACCCAGCACATACAAGTGCACACACATACACACATTTACTACATAAATAGAAGAAAACATACACACCCAGCACATACAGGTGCACACACATACACACATTTACTACATAAATAGAAGAAAACATACACACCCGGCACATACAGGTGCACACACATACACACATTTACTACATAAATAGAAGGAAACATACACACCCAGCACATACAAGTGCACACACATACACACATTTACTACATAAATAGAAGGAAACATACACACCCAGCACATACAGGTGCACACACATACACACATTTACTACATAAATAGAAGGAAACATACACACCCGGCACATACAGGTGCACACACATACACACATTTACTACATAAATAGAAGAAAACATACACACCCGGCACATACAGGTGCACACACATACACACATTTACTACATAAATAGAAGGAAACATACACACCCAGCACATACAGGTGCACACACATACTCACATGTACTACATAAATAGAAGAAAACATACACACCCGGCACATACAGGTGCACACACATACACACATTTACTACATAAATAGAAGAAAACATACACACCCGGCACATACAGGTGCACACACATACACACATTTACTACATACATAGAAGGAAACATACACACCCAGCACATACAGGTGCACACACATACACACATTTACTACATAAATAGAAGGAAACATACACACCCAGCACATACAGGTGCACACACATACACACATTTACTACATAAATAGAAGAAAACATACACACCCAGCACATACAGGTGCACACACATACACACATTTACTACATAAATAGAAGAAAACATACACACCCGGCACATACAGGTGCACACACATACACACATTTACTACATAAATAGAAGTAAACATACACACCCAGCACATACAGGTGCACACACATACACACATTTACTACATAAATAGAAGAAAACATACACACCCAGCACATACAGGTGCACACACATACACACATTTACTACATAAATAGAAGTAAACATACACACCCAGCACATACAGGTGCACACACATACACACATTTACTACATAAATAGAAGGAAACATACACAACCAGCACATACAGGTGCACACACATACACACATTTACTACATAAATAGAAGGAAACATACACACCCAGCACATACAGGTGCACACACATACACACATTTACTACATAAATAGAAAGAAATATACACACCCAGCACATACAGGTGCACACACATACACACATTTACTACATAAATAGAAGGAAACATACACACCCAGCACATACAGGTGCACACACATACACACATTTACTACATAAATAGAAGGAAACATACACAACCAGCACATACAGGTGCACACACATACACACATTTACTACATAAATAGAAGGAAACATACACACCCAGCACATACAGGTGCACACACATACACACATTTACTACATAAATAGAAGGAAACATACACACCCAGCACATACTAGTGCACACACATACACACATTTACTACATAAATAGAAGGAAACATACACACCCAGCACATACTAGTGCACACACATACACACATTTACTACATAAATAGAAGGAAACATACACACCCAGCACATACCAGGTGCACACACATACACACATTTACTACATAAATAGAAGGAAACATACACACCCAGCACATACAGGTGCACACACATACACACATTTACTACATACATAGAAGGAAACATACACACCCAGCACATACTAGTGCACACACATACACACATTTACTACATAAATAGAAGGAAACATACACACCCAGCACATACAGGTGCACACACATACACACATTTACTACATAAATAGAAGGAAACATACACACCCAGCACATACAGGTGCACACACATACACACATTTAATACATACATAGAAGCAAACATACATACCCAGCACATACAAGTGCACACACATACACACATTTAATACATACATAGAAGCAAACATACACACCCAGCACATACAAGTGCACACACATACACACATTTAATACATACATAGAAGGAAACATACACACCCAGCACAGATACCCATACTCACTACATACATGGATACAAATACAAGTGCCCCACAAACATATGTTTGCTTAGTCGATTTACATTTATAGGTAAACATAGCTTGATGTAGCCTGTACTCTAATCAAAGAGATGCATTATTTTATCTTTTAGAATTTATATTATTATTTACATTTCCCACTATTTATTTTTATTTTTTTTATGTATGCATGGTCTTATAAAATGTTACAAAAATAAATTGTGCCTGGCTGAAGTAGTGTTATCTTATCTGGGCGACAGTACACCGGGTGCTGCTGGCATTCATTGCTTTTTAAAATAACTGAAGGCACTTGCCTTGGTTTGTCATATGACCCTCTTGTCCTGCTCTTTAAACAGTAGGCTACACATTAGACATAAACAGATTACACATTGTCCTTAACAGTTAAACTTGCAGGCACTAGATGCTCTTTGTTTAGTTGTATTGTCAGGCTGCAATTTGTTCCCTCTGTTTTTCCCTGGCTGACCTTGTGGGTACAGAAAGACACCAATTGTGTCTCTCCTTTCAGTAGCAGGGGAAACCGATACATTAATGGGTAGCGGTGGACATCACACTGAGATGCTTGTTCATGTATTGGCATGGAACCTCTCCTTTAGGAAATCAGTGTCTAGCTCTACATCTCTCTACCAGCAATAGAACGTTTCCTTTTAGAAATAACAAAATTAATTATATGAATGGTTCATTGTTGGTTTATTAAAGGGGTACTCTGCCCCTAGACATCTTATCCCCTATCCAAAGGATAGAGGGTAAGAGGTCAGATTGCCGGGGTCCCGCTGCTGGGGACCCCCTGGATCTACCATGCAGCACCCACCTGTAGCGGCTTCCGGAACTGCTGGAAGTCCTCAGGCTGAGTCCATCTCGACCACGACTCCGCCCCCGTGTGATGTCATGCCCCACCCCTCAATGCAAGTCTATGGGAGGGGCGTGTCTAGGGGCGGAGTACCCCTTTAACCATCTTATAGGGATATTTTACCTGTCTATCTTAAATATGTGTTCTAAGTTACATTATGGCACGAGGCAAATGTTTATTGTTTTGCCGTAGTTCTATACTCATTCCTCAAATAATTATTATGATTTTATCTTAAAGTGAAAGGAAACAGTAGTATTGTTCATCACATGAAATGTTATTATTTCAATATACTGTATTTACTAGAAATAGTCCAGTACATTTTCTTTACAGGAGGAGCAAGTGATACAAAAATTGCACCATGTTTGTAGTGTACTGTAGTAGAATATTATTTGACTGGAAATCCTCTGAACATATAAAACTTTTGGTGTGCAACCATAGGTCAAAAATACACTTTTCTGAAAGCTTCAGTTCAGAGCAGACAGATGGGTCTGTATTTGTAGACAGTTGCATATACAGGTCTATACATTCAGCAGGATTGTTTCAAGCTGTATTGCTAAATATGAGCACTGAGCATGGTGTGATTTAAGAATAAGGCTATGTTCACATTCTTGTTGGAGGCTCCTTTGTTTTTCCATTCATTTGCTCCATTATTGGAGCAGAAGAACAAAAAAAATTGAGCTGGTAGATCCCTCGCACAACAAACCCAGATGAAGCCCAACAGACCCTACTGGCTTTAATAGAGTTTATCGGGTACCTGGCATGGTGTCCGTCATTTTACTGTACTTTACTGGACAAAAAACAATTGTGCTCTCTACAATTTCTTGTCTACTATTTTGAACAGAATCTGCGATGAAGGCCTCCTACTCTAATACAGATGTGAATGAAGCCTAAGTTGGTGGTAGAAATGGTGGTAGAATAGTTGGTGGTAGAAATGGTTTCAACAATACCAGCCTATTAGCCAAAGTCATATAGCTAGTATATTTGTCTAAAAGCAAGTAACCCACTTAAGTATATATTTGAAATGGATTTACATGAGAAATTATGTGACAACCTGATTAAAATACAAACAGTCCTTCTTAGTATTGTCCAGTCTGTGATCACTACCTGGCATTACAACAAAGAAAGGTGTCCCTGTTGTTTAAAAAAAAACTTTGAACATGTCACAGTGCTGAGTTGCCCACCAATTGCTGGAATGAGTTGGGAGCAGCGTGCAGCCGTGCATCTCACTTTCCTGTTCACTGCAATATTCATCCAGTTGCACTGGACAGGCTAAAAGAGCCTGTCTAGTACAAATGGGCAGAGATCACAGCGCGCTGAGGAGTGAAGTGTACAGACGCTGACTTGTCCATTCTAATGCCTGTTTTAATGATCGGTGGAGGTCTGCATTGGACAGGTTCCATTTTACCTGCTGGATTCTATTCTAATGGACACTGTTCACCTAACCCAAATGTTATAGAACAAAATACATGTTATGCGGATGACAATCCTAACACAAAAACAACAAAAAATTTAAACTGTCTCAGTGACACATCAATGAGGATGGGTGGGATCATAAATAGGGCCCTTATCTCGTTGTTCAGGATACTATAGGATAATACAGCAGCCTTATAAAAAAGAAATAAAAAAATGAGCGCAAGGGTCACAGGAGTCAGAGTTCATCCACAAAATAGGTATGCATGGGAGAATCCCAAATTTACAGGAGCAGCTCAAGGGGGTTAGAAAAAAGCAAGTACAGGTACCACTCGGTTCACATCTGCAGCTAGGTCTTTATTAGGAGCCTCTGTCACAGTGTTATTTTTCCAGTCAAAATAAGGACACCTTGGTGGAAGCCTATAGTAATTTAATGCGGTCCTTTGTGTGCCACTGGTGGATGGGTCTGGCACATCCTTGTGGCTCCTGTTATAAAAGGAAGCTACATTGTACATGTAAACAGAGCCCTAGTACCAACATTCCAGGCTACATGACAACTAACTCACATGAGCAGCCAGAGTCATAACTTACAGCTCCTGGGCCGTAATGGAAAATGTTTAAAGTATCCCCGTCATCTTTCAGAAACACAAAATAAAATAACATTTTTATTTGCCCACTGGCATTTCAGTTTGAAATTTCACACACTGTTTTTATACCACTAGACTAGCACTGTTCTGGGTATAAGATACTGTCAGGGAGATTCATCATTGCTTTTAGAGCATTTTTTTTTGTCTATGTTTTGGCGCAGTTCAGGCACAAGCAGCATATTTTGGGACTTTTATGCGCCTTTTGATATAGACAGTTTCCCTCTTTTTGCCTTCCCATAGAAATTTTTCTTTTAGACATGCAGTGGTCATGTATTTATTATTTACGACTTTTGTCAAATTTTGTGCGCAAAGGTACATTTTTAGGCGCAAATCTACACCACCTACCAGTAGGCGTGAGAATAATTTCTACCTTCCACAATTCAACCTTAAACCTCTTGTGGACGACAGCGTCCTACTCCCCTTCTATGACACACGCTCAGCTCCTGAGGGTCATAGCTGGGTGGTCCTGGCAGCTATCTGCTACCAGGACCCATCTCTAATGCCAGACATAACCGATCACGGTGATGCCCGGCTTTAACCCCTTAGACACAGCAATCAAATTTTATTGTAACGTCTAAAATTCAAGTAAAAATGTCCCGGCAGCTCTGTGAAAGTAAGTAAAAACACCTAACCTGCCAAATTCAGGACCAAGGAAAGTGTCTACTTTCCTCCCTTAAAAGTGTCTAGAAAAAGTGTATGTGGTACAGCTTTACCCACCACAGCAGAGCTGCGCAAAATTCATCATTCTGCTGCACCTTCTTGATAAATAAGATGCACGCTAGTCACACCCACCACTCAAATAAGCGTGGGAAAATAGCTCTACCGTAGACATTCTTTGATCATTCTGGGCCTGTATGTCTGTAATATTGTAAATACTGTCAGTGCATATGACTATATCTTAAGGCTATTATAGCAAGTTTTGATTTCACTTGTGGTTTTTAAGTGACTGACCTGGAAGGACTCCTCACAGCTACATCTCTGAGTACAACTAAGGATAAATTGCGCTTTGTATTGGGTAATGATAGGTACACATTTGTATAGAAAAAAATTTAATAATCCATTTGAATCCTACTAATATGGCTTAATACTAGTGTTGCTCGGGAATATTCGCAATGCGAATTTTATTTGCGAATATCGCATATACGCGAATATATTCGCGAATATAGCACTATATATTTGTAATTACGAATATTTTTTTTTTTTTTTTTCACAGTACACATCACAGTGATCATCCCTCTCTGCTTCCAGCTTGTGTGGTGTAAAGAAGGCTCTAATACTACTGTGTGATGCTAATTTTCGCATATGCGAATTTTCACTTATGCTAAGTTTTGTATATGCTAATTTTCGCATATGCGAAAATAAATCGAGAAAATTACGAATATGCGGATTTAGCGAATATATGACGAATATTCGTCCATATATTCGCAAATATTCACGAATTTGAATATGGCCTATGCCGCTCAACACTACTTAATACTAGTAAAGTGATGTATATAAGTGTACTCTCACACAGTGCAGTTTTACTGTGCAGTTTGAAAGCCAAAACCAGGTGTAGATCATAATGAATTAGTTTTAAAAAATAACAAAAAAACAGATGCTACTTTCACTCTTTTTTCTTTTTTGAAACCACTCCACACGAAGAATAGTTTAAAAAAAAAAAAAAGAATAGAAGTAGCATCTGTTCATTATTTTATCTGATTCTTTATGATCCACACCTGGATTTGGCTCCAAAACTGCACCAAACCAGCACTGTATAAGAGCAGGCTAAGAATTATTCAACAATATTCAATTATACAATAAAATAATAAAAAAAAACATTTCTTTTTCTTTTTTTTCTCTCTAGAAATGGTTCAAAGTCCGGTTGTCCAAATGGAGAAGATCTGAGGGCCTACCTTCAGAGTGTGGCTCAGTCATGGACTAAAAGACATTTTTTTCATATAAACAAAATTTACATATTATTAAAAAAGATCCTACTTATTAAAAGCAGATGTAATAAATAATACCTATCTAAATATTGTATATATATATATGTACTAATGTAATATATTTTAAATATGTACTCTTAAATATTTCTTGGTTTTTGAAAAATAAACTTCTGTATAACACAAATGAGAAAAATGTTTATTGGTAACACAATTGTTTTCTATTTTGAGATACAATATATATATATATATATATATATATATATATATATATATATATGACAGACAAAGACCAGTAGCAAACAAGGATGCACCGCTGTTGCCGCAGGTGGTCAAGAACATATACCGTATTTATCGGCGTATAACACGCACTTTTTAGGCTAAAATTTTTAGCCTAAAGTCTGTGTGCGTGTTATACGCCGATACACCCCCAGGAAAGGCAGGGGGAGAGAGGCCGTCGCTGCCCGCTTCTCTCCCCCTGCCTTTCCTGGGGTCTAGAGCGCTGCTGTCGGCCCTTTTCACCCCCTGGTTATCGGCGCCGCTGCCCGTTCTGTCCCCCTGACTATCGGTGCCGGCGCCGATAGCCAGGGAGAGAGAAGCGGCGCCGACAGCCAGGGGGAGAGAAGGGGCAGCGGCACCCATTGCCGGCGCCGCTGCCCCGTTGCCTCCCCCCATCCCCGGTGGCATAATTACCTGAGTCCGGTCCGCGCTGCTCCAGGCCTCCGTCGTGCGTCCCCGGCGTCATTGCTATGCGCTGAACGGCGCGGCGCATGACGTCAGTGCGCCGCGCCGTGCATAGCAACGACGCTGGGGAAGCACGACGGAGGCCTGGAGCAGCGCGGACCGGACTCAGGTAATTATGCCACCGGGGATGGGGGGAGGCAACGGGGCAGCGGCGCTGGCAATGGGTGCAATGGCTGCCCCTTCTCTCCCCCTGGCTGTCGGCGCCGCTTCTCTCCCCCTGGCTATCGGCGCCGGCACCGATAGTCAGGGGGACAGAACGGGCAGCGGCGCCGATAACCAGGGGGTGAAAAGGGCCGGCAGCAGGGCTCTAGACCCCAGGAAAGGCAGGGGGAGAGAAGCGGGCAGCGACGGCCTCTCTCCCCCTGCCTTTCCTGGGGGTATATCAGGGTATACACGCGCACACACGCACCCTCATTTTTTCATGGATATTTGGGTAAAAAACTTTTTTTACCCAAATATCCGTGGTAAAATGAGGGTGCTTGTTATAGGCCGGTGCGTGGTATACCCCGATAAATACGGAACCAAATATTAGAGGAAATCTGCAGCTTCTACAATTATAGGGGAAATCATTCAAAGAGTCAGCTGACATGTCATTGAAACATGCTAATGCGGCCATAAAATCAAATTGTCAGGATTCTCCTAGTGATAAGTGGACCTTGGCCTTAAAGGGAACCTATCAAATCTGGGCTGTCTCATTTTATGTGGTAAAAACTTTGATGTTTAACAGTGAAGCATTAACTTATCCAAGTGATACCGAGATAGACACTTTGTACTTTATGTTACTGGTAACATGAGTGTACTACAGCGTCCCATTGGTTTTGAAACCATTTACTTTATTTACAATTGGCAGCATATTGGTTTATTTTTTTTACAGATGTCTCAGATTCTCCTTTAACACCTCAATAGTTGAAGTAACAGTATAGATCCATTAATTTGCTGTTCAGGGACTGGTCTAATGTCCCAGTTAAAAGCAAGAAAGAAACAAAAGAGAGTTGCATCATTATATCCCCTCAAAAGTGACATTTTCTTCACACATAAAGAACAATCAATCAGTTAATAGAAACTAAGGGGGCAATTATTAATGTTGCCTGTACAATGGTGAAGGATACAAGGGTCTTGATAAAATAATACAGATCTGTAATCTTGTATGATATATATTTTAATTATGCTTTTTGTAACCGCAAGGCCCGTACCATACTTCTTGTTTTCTCAACTGCTGATTCGTAACTATTGTGCACGTACATCCTGTTTTTGTGTTCTGCTGACTTGTAACTATTAAGCAACCATGGTATATATATATATATGAACGTTGGCAAATAGTAAAACAGAGCGTACTTAGAGGGTACCTTGTGTGTGCATGTATTTTTTCCACACCTGACAAGACGCTCTCCTGGCCAGTACAAGCCTTAAGCCAAATTGGACCTAGTACCAGGGGTACTGAGTAGACAGAGAACCTTTCAAATGGCATTTTTCCTGACTGAATTTGCAGCGCCTATTTTGGGTGTTGTGCGCCAAATTTACTATAAAGGTGCACTGTCTTAATAAATGTTGCCTGAAATAGAATGAATTTGTGGCTTGTTTAAAGTGGTACTCCAGGGAACTAAACCCATAGCCAATCTTTTCTCTCTCACCAACCTATTTCTTTGTCTAAATATAATTAATTAGCTATATAGAGAAGTTTCCCTCTTTCAGCTGTCACTTACATGCAGGGAGTGAGAGAAATACATCATAATCTGATCCTGCTTGTCTCTGTTCAAACCCCTCAGTGAGATCTAGCCCCCACCCTCCTGGGAGACAAACACCACATGATTTCTGGCTTCACAGGCACACCTTCCCTCCCCTCCCTCTTCCTGTGTGAGGATCTTGCAACAGAAAAGAAGCCCAGTGAAGATTCTCAGTGACAACTCAGCACATAATGCTGCTCTTTTCACTGACTGCTGCAATTCAGAGCATAGCACGATTTATTCCTGGGGGTGAAGGCTAGTTTGAAAGAAAAGACATGTTACAGTGTGTGCTGCTGACTGTTTACAACAACACAGCATTCACACAGATAGTGAAAGCAATTGACTGGTAGCCATTACACAGAGCTGCACTGACTTCTGAGAGTTGTAGTCTGGGCTGCAAGCAAGGAAAAAGGATATTCACGATACAGCAGGGGCACAAGAGCTGCCAAAACCACATGGATAACTATGGGGGACACAGAACAGGTATTGTGGTGGCTTCGGGACATTTTTATTTTCTTAACTTCCCCGGAGAACCCCTTTAAGGTCGATGTACCCTTTTATGCTCCCTTTTGCCAAAGGTGCAAATAATAAATATCGTCCGCCATTTCAGAAAGTGCCCACAGCTGGATTTCACAGTCAGTTTTAAAAAGGCATATATGAAAAAGCACAACAAAAAGGTGCATTAACATACTGTGTCCACAGATGTCCCTAAGTGTCCTAGAAAACAGGCTATATCTTGGCTAGAGCAGGGATCTCCCTTTGCTTCACTTTTTACAATGGTCATCCCCTATCCACAGGGAATGGAGAGACATTGTACCTCTGGATGAATGCTTGCACTCCACCCATTCTTCATGGGGGCACTTAAACATTGGTGGGCTTAATGCAGCAGTGCTCAGAAATATTCAACTGTCCAATTGTGAATGAATGGAGCACCGACGGTGCAAGGGGGTAAAATTTCCTTCTATTTTCTTGATTGTTGGGGGTCCCAGGGGTTGAATAGAGGATATTTATAACCTGTTGTTAGGGGATTCCCAGGAGATTAGAGAAGGGAACACTCTCTTCGGCTCATCCCTTGGTAAGGCCCTGCCATTGAACTAATTCCTAGATGAAAATCGATCAGATGAGCAGGAGACTCATTACAATACTATTTCAGCAACATGGGGGATATCTAGCAGACCAAAGATGGTTATACACATTCGGCACACGGCTAAGATCTAAAATATATGGCCAGTGGGAGCAAGGTTTTCTCCTGTCTACTTTTATCATCCATTTCTAGGTTTAAAAATGAAAATAAATAACTCTTCATATTCCTATTCCATGTGTGTTTGATGACATCACTAAAAGGCTTTAAACCTAATGCTCTGATGATTGGGTGTATCCTGTCTACAGTTCAAAGCGGCTTTGTTATCTATAATAGCCTCCTTCGATGATTTCAGCATGACAGACAATGACCAGTAGCAAACAAGGATGCACCGCTGTTGCCGCAGGTGGTCAAGAACATATAAACCAAATATTAGAGGAAATCTGCAGCTTCTACAATTATAGGGGAAATCAGAGAGTCAACTGACATGTCATTGAAACATGCTAATGCGGCCATAAAATCAAATTGTCAGGATTCTCCTAGTGATAAGTGGACCTTGGCCTTAAAGGGAACCTATCAAATCTGGGCTATCTCATTTTATGTGGTAAAAACTTTGAAAAACTGATGTTTAGAGGGGTACTCCGGTGGAAAACTTTTTTTTTAATCAACTGGTGCCAGAAAGTTAAACAGATTTGTAAATTACTTCTATTAAAAAATCTTAATCCTTCCAGTACTTATTATCTGCTGAATACTATAGAGGAAATTATTTTCTTTTTGGAACATAGAGCTCTCTGAATCACGAGCACAGTGCTCTCTGCTGACATCTCTGTCCATTTTAAGAATTGTTCAGAGTAGGAGAAAATCCTCATAGCAAACATATGCTGCTCTGGACAGTTCCTAAAATGGACAGAAATGTCAGCAGAGAGCACTGTGCTCATGATGTCAGCAGAGAGAACTGTGTTCCAAAAAGAAAATAATTTCCTCTGTAGTATTCAGCAGCTAATAAGTACTCGAAGGATTAAGATTTTTTAATAGAAGTAATTTACAAATCTGCTTAAAGGGGTACTCCGGTGCTTAGACATCTTATCCCCTATCCAAAGGATAGGGGATAAGATACCTGATCGCGGTAGTCCCGCCGCTGGGGACCCCCGTGATCTTGCACGCGGCACCCCGTGATAGCTGTCACGCCCCCTCCCGTAGGCTTGCACTGAGGGGCGGAGCGTGACATCACACGGGGGCCCACCCTGTAGTCGCGAACACGCTCCGGGGACTGATTATAAAGGGGGTGCTGCGTGCAAGATCAGGGGGTCCCCAGCGGCGGGACTCCCGCGATCAGGCATCTTATCCCCTATCCTTTGGATAGGGGATAAGATGTCTTAGCACCGGAGAACCCCTTTAACTTTCTGGTACCAGTTGACTTAAAAAAAAAAAAAAAGGTTTTCCACCGGGGTACCCCTTTAACAGTGAAGCTTTAACTTATCCAAGTGATACTGAGATAGATACTTTGTACTTTATGTTAGTGGTAAATTGTGGTTGAACCTTTCAGCCTGTATTTGTGAAAATGTAGGCAAATTTACAATAATATGGTTGTTTATTGGCCATAGTTAGTAAAATCTGTCAAATTAGGATCTTCTTGGTGTGGGCAGAAAATATTGGTGTATAGGTACGCCAGTCACTACCCTGTCATGTCTTTTGACTCACTCCAAAATATATCATGTCCGACTACTTGAATTTCTACTTTCTTCTGCCATAAACCTGCTATATTTGTGCCACTAATGTGTGCCTTTATTTTAACCTTTTCCTGTAATGTTTTATGTGCAATGTGCACTGTACAGAACTCTGAAGAACTCTCTTCCCTAGAAAGTGATTTAAGGCTTCCAGAAGCTCTTTTTTTTGTTTTTCTTTATACAGGACTTGCTTGATTTATATTATTTGCTTATTTGTCTTTGATCGTAATTCTTTGATTTTGGTTGAAAAAATAAATAACTAGTTTGTCATAGAGTTTTGGTCTTAAATTATACCTGTCATTTCAGTAAGCTTTTCAGGATAAGCTGTTGTGAGGACATGAAGAGTAGCACTATTTCTGTCCATTATATAACTTGTATGTAGCATTTCCCATCAGTTTTCTCTAATTTTCAGTTGTCCCTCAGCTAGGACGTAGATCTTAAAGGGGTACTTTGGTAGAAAACATTTTATAAAATGTTTTATTAACTTTTGCCAAAAAGTTAGACAGATTTGTAAATTACTTCTATTTAACAATCCTAATCCTTCCAGTACTTATCAGATACTGTATGCTCCAGAGGAAGTTGTATACTTCTCTTCTGTCTGATCACAGTGCTCTCTACTGACACCTCTGTCCATGACAGGAACTGTCCAGAGTAGGAGCAAATCCCCATAACAAACCTCTCCTGCTCTGGACAGTTCCTGATATGGACAGAGGTGTCAGCAGAGAGCACTGTGGTCAGACTGAAAAGAACTACACAACTTTCTCTGAAGCATACAGTAGCTGATAAATACTGGAAGGATTAAGATTTAGATTAGAAGTAATTTACAAATCTGTTTAACTTTCTGGCACCAGTTGATTTAAAAAAAAAAAAAAAATTTCCACCGGGAGTGGAATATCTATGATGGCTACCATACACTGCACATAGAGGAGGGAATCCTGCTCCCCTATATACATACAGAAAGCCCCCTTCAACACTGCCTCCCTATATGAGCCATTGCTAATTGCTGAAGGTTTCTGTTGCCAGACTAGATCCCATATCGAGGTTGTCATGGAAAGACTGTGCAGAAAATGCAGAAAGTATGAGTCTGGCTACAACATATGTCAACCCAATCTAATATTTACACTTAAGCAGATGGCTTGCTACAGAGTTCTTTGACTCTTTTGACTGTATCCACTAAAACCTATTAATAGAAACATAGTAACATAGGGAGAGATTTATTGTTGCCTTCCGGAAATTATAAAGTTAGTTTTCGTACAAAAATTTTGCGCAATTTCAAAATAGACATTTTTTAAAACTGACTGTGAAATGCACTGAATCTTTATGGCAGTGGAGATTGTTTACCATGAGAGATCGCCTTACGGTCCCAATATATTTATACATAGTTATTAGGTCGCCCCTAAGCCTTCTATTTTCTAAACTATATAACCCTAATTCTGATAATCTTTCTGGGTACTGTAGTCCTCCCATTCCCCGTATTACTCTGGTTGCTCGTCTTTGAACCCTCTCCAGCTCCACTACATCTTTCTTGTACACTGGTGCCCAGTACTGTACACAGTATTCTGTGTGTGGTCTGACTAGTGATGTGTACAGTGGCAGAATTATTTCCTTGTCGTGGGCATCTGATGCATCTCATGATTTTATTTGCCTTGGCAGCAGTTGCCCAACACTGGTCGCTACAGCTAAATTTACTGTTAACTAAGACTCCTAAGTTCTTTTCTACGTCAGTCGTCCCAAGTGTTCTCCCATTTAACCCCTTAAGGACCGGGGTTTTTTCCGTTTTTGCATTTTCGTTTTTTGCTCCTTGCCTTTAAAAAATCATAACTCTTTCAATTTTGCACCTAAAAATCCATATGATGGCTTATTTTTTGCACCACCAATTCTACTTTGTAATGACGTCAGTCATTGTGCCCAAAAATCTACGGTGAAACGGGAAAAAAAATCATTGTGAGACAAAATTGAAGAAAAAAAACGCCATTTTGTAACTTTTGGGGGCTTCCGTTTCTACGTAGTACATTTTTCGGTAAAAATGACACCTTACCTTTATTCTGTAGGTCCATATGATTAAAATGATACCCTACTTATACAGGTTTGAATTTGTCGCACTTCTGGAAAAAATCATAACTTCATGCAGAAAAATTTATACGTTTAAAATTGTCATCTTCTGATCCCTATAACTTTTTTATTTTTCCGTGTATGGGGCGGTATGAGGGCTCATTTTTTGCGCCGTGATCTGAAGTTTTTAACGGTACCATTTTTGCATTGATAGGACTTATTGATCGGAATTTGGAATTTGGAATTTTTTTGCGCGCACGCCATTGACCGTGCGGTTTAATTAACGATATATTTTTATAATTCGGACATTTCCGCACGCGGCGATACCATTTATGTTTATTTTTATTTACACTGTGTTTTTTCTTTTATGGGAAAAGGGGGGTGATTCAAACTTTTAATAGGGAAGGGGTTAAATGATGTTTATTCACTTTTTTTTTGCACTTTTTTTTTTGCAGTGTTATAGGTCCCATAGGGACCTATAACACTGCACACACTGATCTTTTACATTGATCACTGGTTTCTCATAAGAAACCAGTGATCGATGATTCTGCCGCATGACTGCTCATGCCTGGATCTCAGGCACTGAGCAGTCATTCGGCGATCGGACAGCGAGGAGGCAGGTAGGGGCCCTCCCGCTGTCCTGTCAGCTGTTCGGGATGCCGCGATTTCACCGCGGCTATCCCGAACAGCCCACTGAGCTAGCCGGCATGCTTTCGGTTTCACTTTAGACGCGGCGTTCAACTTTGAACGCCGCGTCTAAAGGGTTAATAGCGCGCGGCACAGCGATCAATGCCGCGCGCTATTAGCCACGGGTCCCGGCCGTTGTTAGAGGCCGGGCCCGAACCGCTATGACGCGGGGCCACGCCGTGGCCCCGCGTTATAGATCGGGAGTGGACACATGACGTTCCAGTACGTCATGTGTCCTTAAGGGGTTAATACATTATCCCAGCCTGGATTTTTCCTCTCAATGTGCATAACCTTACATTTATCAGTGTTGAACCTCATCTGCCACTTCCCAGCCCAAACCTCCAACCTATCCTGATTCATTTGTAACAATGCACTGGCCTCTTTTGTGTTATCCGCTTTACAGAGTTTAGTATCTTCTCTAAAGATTAATACATTACTATACAATACCACAACAAGGTCATTAACAAATATATGAAAAAGAATAGGACCAAAAACTCACCCATGTGGTACCCCTCTAGTAAGTCACCCAATCCGAGTATGTACAACCCTCTGTTTCATATCACTATTCCAGTTATTGCCCACCTACACACTTTTCGCCCAGCCCAGGCATTCTCATTTTATGTATAGGCCATTTATATGGCACAGTATCAAATGCTTTGGAAACATGAAGGTATTTGACATCCAGAGATTCACCCTGGTCCAATCCTTATTGATTATACATCCTGCATGTACAAAGAGGACAGCACTACTCACAATGAACTATACAGATGTAGGATGGGCTCAATGTATAGTAGCCTGGTATTGAAATTAGCCAGAGCAATCATATACTTTGCTCCATTTTGCACCCTGAAAGTCATAGTTATATAAATGTTATACTAGTTCTGGCATCTACACATCAACAATGTTTTTCCATAAATCTTAACAACATATCCATTCTACCAAATACATGAGTGAAGGCGTATTTCACATATTAAGTTACTTTGAATATTGTGCCTAGCTTTGATAATAAATACTCAATAGTTAGACCAGAAATCATTGTACTTTTTCACAGTTTACAATTTAAACACAGATTTCAGGAGCGTACTTTAGATTTTGAACAAACCCCATGCAGCAGGCACATAACGCCACCTGCTGGTGTAACTGGTGAATTGCATTAGTACAAAGAATATTGTGGTAGTTTAGTTTATCCTTTTATGGCTTTTTGTCAGATATCATACGAGTGTCCGTATTACACCCACAAGTCCTAGCATGACTGATGGCCGAATTGACAGATATGAGTTTGGGTCATCAAAATGTGGTCAGGCTAGGAATTGCTGCAGTAATGTGGACACAAAGTGGCTGTTTTATACTTTTCACCTATGCCCGTATGAGAATCCGCTATATAAAAGGCATTGTGTATTTTATGTCCTGGTTTTATCTGTATGCTATATATTGTACAAAATAGACTAATTGGGAAAAAAAACCTGTGTAGAGGAAGAGTGGTGCAGTTTCCCATAGCAACCAAATTGCTTCTTTCATTTTTAAAAAGGCCTCTAAAACATGAAGAAACAATGTTTGGTTGTTATGTGCAACAACTCTACTTTTCCTCGACACACATTAATAAATCTCCCCCATTGTCCCTATGTCTTTTTATAGTAGTAGCCCATAGTTGAAAGTCTATCTACTCTTCATTTGTTTTGCTTCTGTTTTTCCTTGTGTTATAAAGGATATTTTATTTTCCAGTTTTAGTAGTGCCTGACGGGGTATTTGTCGGGACATTCCACTATATATACCTGTTGAATAACTATGATGGATGTCACTTTGAGGCATCTGTTATGCGTAGACTCCCATGTTTAACCCCTTAAGGACGCAGCGTTTTTC
This sequence comes from Hyla sarda, assembly GCF_029499605.1. NCBI lineage: Eukaryota > Metazoa > Chordata > Amphibia > Anura > Hylidae > Hyla > Hyla sarda. The sequence goes on from NC_079189.1 coordinate 309,109,119, forward strand.
AGTTTTTGCACTTTCGTTTTTTCCTCCTTACCTTTTAAAAATCATAACGCTTTCAATTTTCCACCTTAAAATCCATATTATGGCTTATTTTTTGCGTCACCAATTCTACTTTGCAGTGACATTAGTCATTTTACCCAAAAATTCACGGCGAAACGTAAAAAAAAAAAATCAATGTGCAACAAAATCGAAGAAAAAACGCCATTTTGTAACTTTTGGGGGCTTCCGTTTCTACGCAGTGCATATTTCGGTAAAAATGACACCTTATCATTATTCTGTAGGTGCATACGGTTAAAATGATACCCTACTTATATAGGTTAAACTACATGAAGAAAATGTATACGTTTAAAAATGTCCTCTTCTGACCCCTATAACTTTTTTTTATTTTTCTGTGTATGGGGCGGTATGAGGACTCATTTTATGTGCCATGATCTGAGGTTTTTAGCGGTACCATTTTTGTTTTGATCGGACTTTTTGATCACTTTTTATTCATTTTTTAATGGTATAAAAAGTGACCAAAAATACGCTTTTTTGGACTTTGGAATTTTTTTGCGCGTACGCATTGACCGTGCGGTTTAAGTAACGATATATTTTTATAGTTCGGACATTTATGCACGCGGTGATACCACATATATTTATTTTTATTTACACTCATTTTTTTATGGGAAAAGGGGGGTGATTCAAACTTTTATTAGGGAAGGGGTTAAATGATCTTTATTAACCCTTTTTTTAACTTTTTTTTGCAGTGTTATAGCTCCCATAGGGACCTATAACACTGCACACACTGATCTCTCATGCTGATCACTGGCATGTATTAACACGCCTGTGATCAGTGTTATCGGCACTTGACTGCTCCTGCCTGGATCTCAGGCACGGAGCAGTCATTCATCGATCGGACACCAAGGAGGCAGGTAAGGGCCCTCCCGGTGTCCTGTAAGCTGTATGGGACGCTGCGATTTTACAGCGGCGGTCCCGAACAGCCTGACAGAGCAGCTGGGTTACTTTCACTTCAGATGCGCCGGTCAGCTTTGATCGCCACGTCTGAAGGGTTAATACAGGGCATCACCGCGATCGGTGATGTCCTGTATTAGCCGCCGGGACCGACCCGATATGACGAGGGGGACACCGTGTGACCCCGCGGCATATAGCGGGAGCCAGCGGAGGACGTAAATATACGTCCTTCGTCGTTAAGGGGTTAATAAAATGTAAACCATGTGGTATACATTTCTTTACAGCATCCTGCTCTATGAAAAAAACGAACAAAATTGAAAACCCAGTTGTAAAGCACATGTACGTCATGGGTCGGGTGAGAGGAATATTGTGCGGGCCTGCGTGTCAGGTCCACGTCATAACCGGCAGATGCCTGGCAAATGCCGGTAATCCCTGGTGTCTTAGGAGAGCTCTTACATTCTCTTATCAAGGGTTATTAAAATTTTGATTGTGACTGGGTATTAAACTAAGTATCTTTAGTGCAAATTATATGTTGAATTTCCAAAAACGCCATTCAGGAACTTTTAGCCCCCCAAAAAATGGGAAATCTGATTACAGCTCTCTTGGTCAAACCATTTTGGCAAGGAGGGTTACTGTTACAGAGCTCCTGGTCTATTTGGATGGAAAGCTTACATATATTTAAAAAAAAATAAAAAGGCTTGTTGTCTCTTTCTAATAAAGATAGAATTATGACTTGCTGATAATTCAGTTTTTACAAGTCCATCACGACAGCACCACAATGAGATTGTCCCCATAGGCCTACATAGGAATAGGAAGCACAAAAAGGTTAAAAAGGCCCCTCCCCTTCAATCCCTCAGTGTTTATAAATCACCTAGAGAGCATATATAGATATATAAAAAATATACATAAAACTTTTTTCATTGCAATACTGCTTTAGAGAAAAATAGAGGTTCTTAGCTTACCATTTGGCCAAATAGTGTGTACCATCCCACCACGATAAAATGACCCCATTTGGGACGGACCCTACACTATAGATATGCCTCCTTTGGGCTAGCAATAAGACTACAATTTGTGGGCATGTAAGATCCAGCTTTTCTCTACTTAAAGGGGTTGTGCGCTGCCCGGCCTTTCGGAGCTCCGCTCACAGCGTCCGGAAGTTCATTACTCCGAACGCTGTGTGCGGGCTTCCGTGTTCGCTGCCGCCGGGCGTGACGTCACACCCGGCCCCTCAACGAAAGTCTTTGGGAAGGGGGCGCAACCGCTGTCACGCCCCCTTCCCATAGACTTTGGCGGCCACGAACACGGAAGCCCGTACACAGCGTTCGGAGTAATGAACTTCCGGACGCTGTGAGCGGAGCTCCGAAAGGCCGGGCAGCGCACAACCCCTTTAAAAACACCAGAGCTGGACCTTACATGCCCAGAAATTGTAGGCTTAGTGCTAGCCTAAGAGAGGCATATCTATAGCGTAGAGTCCTTCTAAAATAAGGTCACCTTATTATGGTGGGATGGTACACACTATTTGGCCAAATGGTAAGCTAAGAACCTCTATTTTTCTCTGAAGCAGTATTGCAATGAAAAAAGTGTTCTATTACACATATTATCTTAGCGCTGGCAGTGTGCTACTGTAATTCTTTTGTTAGACTGGAATAATGACCCGGACTCTGTTCTGACTGAGGAACTTGGAACAATTGCTCCCAAAACAAGCAGATCTTTTAACCCAAGCCAAGGACGCTTGTTTAACTTTTCTGACCCTGTAATACAAAATCTTTGAGGAGGTAAAGGCTAACTTTATTCTGTACCCAGATTCTAAGGTGTTTAGGATAAACGGGTTAGAGACAGCCTTCCCCCCACCTGAAGACAGTCATTATTTTTGGTTAGAGGAGGGATTGAGCAAAAAATCTCTGTCCTTTCCTCCTTTTACGTAACTCCATCTACCCATTTTTTCTTTTCTTTATATTGTTTTTAGAGAAGGAAAGAAAATTGTCCGACATTTATCATGGTCTTTAGACTGTTTTTTTTATGTCTACAAGAGGCACAAAAAGGGTTTATTTGCGCCTTTTTGTTTACACATTTCTGCTGATTTTGAGTTGCGATCCACTGATTTTGGCAATACGCATGATATAGAAGGGATTTATGAACTGCACCTTTTGTAAAAAAGGCGCAAAAGAGGCGCAAAGCTACTGAAAAGTGTCTAAAACTACACCATCTCGGACCTGGCGTATCTTTTTAGTGTATGTGAAGAGAGAAATTGTACAAAATGTGACCTGCACAAAATTTTTCAAATGCTCGGTGAACATTTAATAAAATTGGTGACCCTACACATTATCAGCTCACAAAAAAAAGGTGTAAAAAAAAAATGCTTCACTTACACCTACAATGATAAATGTGGGCCATTGTCTTTGGGCTTGGTTTTCTTTCCTTAGGAAAACCTTTCTTTTTGTTAGCCCAAGGATTTTATACAGAATAGGCTCAAAAACTAAGTTTACCTGAAATGTGGGACGGGAGAGGCACCCCAAAGAGGCACGACCCGATGCAGTAAAGGAAGTGGGGGACCAACTTCAACCACCTGCACTCCAAACAATCCTACCAGCCCTGGATCATAGCGGTAACAACCTCTCTGTATAGCTGCTACATAGAAACAGGAAACACCTTGGGTTAAAGGGGAGGGGTCTTTTTAAACTTTCTGTGCTTCCTGTTCCTATGTAGGCATATAGGGACAATCTCATTGTGGTGCTGTCGTGAGGGACGAATTGAAAATATATTTTTTTGTCAGTCATACCTGATTTTGGATTACAGGAGGGTTTTAGGTTTGGTTTCCACACAGGTTTTGTTTGGCTTTTTTTTTTTTTAAGCTGAGACTGCAGTTCAATTTTGGCTTTGGCTCAAAAACTGCAGTCGTCCAAAAAAAAAAAATAAAAAAAAAATAACCTGTGCAGAAACCGTGAACTGGCCATGGTAAATGTCAAAAGCTAATATACCCATGTCCCCCAGAATACAAATGTATAAGCTTTACACTATCATTTAATGTACAATATGTGGACTTCATATGGGAGGATAGCAAATAGCTGGCACTGCAATGGGGACCCCAGCAGACCCCACTTTTAATAATGGAATTTTTTTCACAATTAGAGGAAGAGTGGATGTTTATCCTTTACGACTTGATTTACTCTACATAGAGTCAGTTTATAAAGGTCAGTTAGTAGAATTTACTTAATACTTAAACTGTAGCCACGGAAATATGCTCTTTACTTGGTGACCAGCAAATGGGGTACCTAGACTCAACAGTACACCTGTAATTTGGAGGGTTATCATAAATCTAGTCACCAACATATTGTTACAATTATGTGAGCAAATCACTCTTGTATGGACAATGTTTAAGCATGGTGTGTAAATAGTGACCTTGGTAACTATAAGATGGCAAAGCATACATTAAGAAAACGCTTACTGGCAAGGGGGTAACCTAAGCAGCTGATTGATGCACATAGTGAACTTGAAAAGCAGGATCATACAAAGGCTGTTAAAGGATTAAAAGGGGTAGAAAAAAAAAATTGTTCCATTTCATTTGGCATTACACTATGAGTAATACGATTCATACAGCTATTCAAAGAATTGAATGTGATTGAGGTACAGCACAAATATACACAATATACTTATTTGGGAACCTTTTACAGCACAGCTTATAGGGGGACAGCTGGCTGACAAAAAGCATGCCTTGAAAAATATATTGTTGTGGTCAGTGAAGATTTTGTGATTCTCTTTACCACAGCCAGAACCTAATATTTCTAGTAATATCTTGTACCAACCATAAAGAATAAATTTACAAACACATTTCATAGAAATCTTTTATTTTAAAAATAAAGCACCTATTATAAACATTAAAAATAACCACACGTTTTCTACAGCAGATTTTGGTACCACAGAAAAAAAATATAAATATATTCTGCTAATGTTACTCATACTTATGTGAGCATATCCCAGGCTATATGTAGCGTACACAATGGGAGCATTTCCCCGAGTGAGTGATACGTGGAAGTCTGGATGGATGCAACTGCATATAATTGTAAGGACAAATTAAAAGCAAAGAGATTTTGGATGAGAATCGGAACAAAATGTTAACCACATATATTGTTAAGTGGCATTAGCAACCGAGCAAGCTGAAGATTGTTAAAGGGGTACTCTGCTGAAAACATCTTATCCCCTATTCAAAGGATAGGGGATAAGGTGTTAGATCGCGGGGGTCCCACCGCTGGGGACCGCCGCGATCTCTGCTGTGGCACCCGTCATTCAGTGCACGGAGTGAACTCCGCTCCATGCCCGATGACTGGCGATGCCAGCCACCACACCCCCTCCATTCACGTCTATGGGAGGAGCCGTCACACCCACTTCCATAGAGATGAACGGAGGAGGAGTGAAGTCCCGAACGTGAAAGCTGCAAGCCAGCGGCGCGGCCCCTCCGCTATGTAACATTTTATCCCCTATCCTTTGGATAGGGGATAAGATGTTTTCAATGGAGTATCCTTTTAAGCAAGGCAAAAATTATCTTTTCACTACCTTTTTAATTAAGAAAAGACAAAATCCATGCGGAGGCCTGAAAGTTACCTGCATTGCAGTTCTATTTGCGATTCAAAGGGGATTTAAAATTATATATTATATATATATATATTTTGGTAAATCTGAAGTCAAAACAGCAGATTAAATTTGATAAGGATATTTTACTTAGTTCCACTCTAAAATAATTGCCATTTTGCAGAAGTGATAACTTGAAGCGCAGTCATATTGATTGTCACCTTTGAATTATTTACCTTTGATGGTTATTTTGCTATTTACCAACATGTCACCAAAATAACTGTTAAACATCAGCTACTGAGAAGAAGAGAAGTCAGAATTAACAACCAGAGCTGCAATTTCTGTTACAAAAATGACTGTAATAACAAAACAGAAAGATGACAACTTTTTTTTTAATACTAGATACAATCACAAATAGAAGATTTGTTGCAGAAATGTCTGTGACTGACATATGCCATCTGTACTAAACGCATTTTAAGTCTAAGAAGTTTCTGCAACAAATCTAATATACCGGAAAAAAAACGGAAAAAAAACACTAAACTCGTGTAATTGAACTTTATAGAGCAACCCTTGACTACTGAGGATGTTAGAGCAACAAACAAAAACTGCCCAGTACACATTGGGGTAATTTATTGTCCCATGCACCAGCGCAGTGACACAACTTCACACACAAAAAACAAAACTGTGCTATTTGGCCACTCTGCTCTGGTGCAGGGAATGATAAATTACTTCCATTATGTCACAAATCCCTACCACACTGCGACTAAAGTTTGCACACTACTGCATGGCGAGAGGCCACCAACCTACTATTTCCCTGACCTCTGCAGCAGTCAGATCTGTTATGGAAACTTTTTACATTTCGGTAACTTTGATTGCTAAGAACATATCCAGCAAACTTCCACTTTGAGTACCAAGGTATCTGTACAATGTATGGATTGAGATCCATTGAGCACCAACTGTCTTGATGGAAGTGTCATAATTCTGTCATTATAAATCCCTTATTAACGTATAATAAAGATCGCCTGCTTCATAAGCATTAGCAACGCTATTAAACTATGTTAGTATTGAAAGAAATTGGAATGTACTTCCAATTTGCAGCTACACAGGTTAAATTATTAGTAACACTATTTTGTAGAAAAGAAAGTCTTCAGGTTGGCACTACAACTATGAAGAGGATAGTCCTTGACTCACTCTGTACATGTCATGGAGTAGCAGACAGTGGTAGGCAGGATTGTGTGGCTGTAAAGCTATGAACAGTATGGTGCTCAGCCTAAACAGAATATCCAGTGATGTTTACAAAACAACTTAAAGAACACACAGGTGGCACTCACCAGAGAGGTCTTCAGCCGTCTTTTATTATGCCACAAGGAAAGAAAGAACATGAAGCAGGCACACTCCACTAACACAGGCATCAGCCATTTGCACTACCGGCTCAGAAGAAGGACACAACCTGTGTTAATGCAGTGTGCCTGAACCATGTTCTCCCGTTCCTAAAAGCATAATAAATACAAAGCTGAAGACATCTCTGGTGAGTGGCACCTGTTTGTTCTTACGTTGTATAAATATTAGTGAACTGAACTGTCTGTTCCCCACACCTGATCACGAGTAATGACCGCCAGTGGTTTTAGTTCGCCTTTGGGTCACAGAATCCTGACTTTTATATATTAGCTGACAGACACAAAGCTACTGAGCTCCTGACATTCTTTATGGGCTGTAAATTTAACTTGCTCCTGTAAGAAAGAATGAAAAATGTAAAATGAAATTTGGGTACTGAACACAATGCGTAATATATTGTCCATGTTGCTCTATACCAGAAATACACTTCAATCCCTCCCTCTGTCTAACCACTTAAATGCCACAGACTCTATCCATATTCATTTTGAACAAAACGAGATTTAGACAAATTCATAAACTGGAATTCTAGCTAAGACTTGTAGTAAGCAGAATCTGCCATAGACAACATTGTTAGTAGCAGGGTACTAAAGCCCCATTTACATGGGACACATTTTCTAAAAGCATGAGGAGAGCACACTAATAGGTAGGAAAAAACGAGCAACGTATGGCAGGCACTAACTTGTAGACTGTTCCGCGGCTCTGGAGTACCAGGGAGTTCAAAGTGAAGCCGATCTGCGGGGTGCAGAAAACTCACGGCAGAATCATAGAATCAACAACAGAAGAAAAGAACATCTGCACTCACCGCTCAGTATCGGCCGTCGCGTCCGGAGATCCGGGGTTACAGGCGCTGCATGTAGCAGTAAGCGCTCAGGGACTATACCGGTATTTCGCACAACAGTGTGCTTCGTCCGGTCCCGAGCTGAGCGGTGAGTGCAGATGTTCTTTTCTTCTGTTGTTGACACATTTTCTAAATGATCAGTGGTTTGAGGTTTTTTTTTTTTTTTTTTTTTTTTTTTGGCACAATCTATTAGATTGGAGATTTACAACAATATTTTAGTGATCTTATCAAGCATTTACACGGACAAAATACCATTACATTAGCCTAGAAAGAAACAATTCAGCAAGGTAATGGGCAAAGTCTAATGTAATTTTCTGTAAGCCTATAAAAAAAATAAAAAAAAAAAAAAAAACACAGAAAAGACAAGAGCCTATTACTATTGTAGTAGTTAAGTGATGAGCCAAGTACTGTGAGGCAGTGTCATACACCTCTATCCAATGAATGCAATCATACAGTGTGTGGATGGTACCTGTAGCGTACTAGCAAATATTTTATTGAGCAGTTGAAAAAGATAATAGTAAAAATAAGGGAACAAATGTAAAACAAAAAATGTACTTCTAAGAGGAATAGCGGAGTCAGATCATCTAACAGGATTAGGACAATAAACATATGAAAAAAGTGCATGTTCATAACTTTCAGTGCATTTATCTTTGGTGAGGTCATATCAATTCTGACACAGTTTTAAATAAACAATCTGTATGTAAAACTCAGTTGGTGATGAACTGTAAACCTAAGCATGATGTACAGTTGATACTGTTAAATACCCTTTGGCTTTCTTGGTTAAGGCCGGGTTCACATGCCAGAATGTCCGCACGGAAACACTCAGTGTAGACATTCTGCAAACTGCGGTCTAGGACCGCTCGTAAATGTACCATCTGAATAGACGGCATTGCATTTCCGTGTGGACTCTGCAGAAACATTGAACATGTTCAATGTTTTTGCGACAGCCGAAATCAGGATTTATGGTGCAAAAATTCACAGTACAGCGGAATCCCTTTGAAATCAATGGGACTCTGCTGCTGCAGAGTTTCTGCGTGGAATTCTTCTGCGGAATTCCGCACGGAAATTCTGCCGTGTGTACATAGCCTTTAGGGGTTGTGTACATGGCAGAGCTGGGTACAGGGGGCTGTGTCTTAGCCACTTCATACTTGAGATACATGGACACACGATGTCATCCTCCTACTACACTATTCTTTAGCAAGCACGTATAGCTCTGTGATACGGCATCCAACGGAGCATGCCACATTTTTTTGTTGTTGAATTCATACAGTACAACACAGAAAACAAAACCCAGCATGAAGTGTATGGGTGTACTATTATGGCTTTGTTTTAATTGTAGGTAGAACAAAGCAATAGTACAGCCATGTGAGGGACACCCAAGTGCCACATGACTTCCAGAGGAGAACAACATTACAGTTATATGATGGCCTAGGTGACAATCTACAGTTTACGGAATTTTTTTTAAACAGAAAGGCATGGTACCCCATTTTGTGCCCCTGATGCCTTCCTACAGACTGCAGGTGCTGCCATGCTATATTCTATAGGGAAACAGGCTGAAGAACATATTTATTGTTTGCCTACATTTTGTCTGTGCTGTTCTTTACCCAATACCACCACCAACACCCTACAATGTTCTATTACATACACCAATATTAAAAGTAAAATTATATTATGCAATAGAAATACAATTTTAAGACCCTTGACAAGAAGAACCCCAAAAAAAGGTATTCCCTCGAGATTAGTATGGGAGGTTAAATGGCTGCCCTGCTTCCCTTCTTAGGGTGTGTTCACACTGCGGAATCTACGCTCGCAGATTTCTGCAAGCGATGTTCCATCTGGCGGCTGACGTAAATACTGGTGGCGACGGCGCAGTGCTACAGCCGGCTATGCAGTGCTCGCGGACTTCCGCACAAAGAATGAACATGTTCCTTCTTTGCAAGGAACAATTTTAGCAACGGAATTGTCTGCCGCTGAAATTCCTCAGTGTGAATGGGTCTCGCGGAAGACCCATTCACACTGATAATGTTCAATGTGTGTAATTCCACTCGCGTAATTTCCCTTCTGACTCCAATGTCAGTCTATGCTGCTCTCGAAGTGACTAGCTTATTTATAAAACGCTTGTTTTATGGAACAGAAGTCACTTTTTCATTATAAATCGGAACTCAGATATCTGGAAATGTAGCTAGCCAGAAAGAAAGGGAGCATTGTGGGTATTTGCCTTGACAAGACTATTGTCAGAAGGGGAACAATACTTTTTTTCCCCCATACAGCTTCTTTAGGCTATTGTTTGTTGTTACCTGTTTAGAAAAATACAGAAAAGCCATTAAAGAGGACCTGTCGGCTCTCCTAACCTGCCTTTCTTAGTAAATACTTATATATTCCCTTATTAAAGGGGTACTCAAGTGGATTTTTTTTTAATCAACTGGTGCCAGAAAGTTAAACAGATTTGTAAATTACATCTATTAAAAAATCTTAATCCTTCCAGTTCTTATTAGCTGCTGAATACTAAAGAGGAAATTATTTTCTTTTTGGAACACAGTGCTCTCTGCTGACATCACGAGCACAGTGCTCTCTGCTGACATCTCTGTCATTTTAGGAACTGTTCAGAGCAGCATATGTTTGCTATGGGGATTTTCTCCTACTCTGGACAGTTCTTAAAATGGGAGATGTCAGCAGAGAGCACAGTGGTCATGATGTCAGCAGACAGCTCTGTGTCCCAAAAAGAAAAAAACTATTCTCTGTAGTGTTCAGCAGCTAATAAGTACTGGAAGGATTAAGATTTTTTAATAGAAGTAATTTACAAATCTGTTTAACTTTCTGGCACCAGTTGATTTAAAAAAAGTTTTCCACCAGAGTACCCCTTTAAATAAGTCTGGAACATCTTTCCTTAGTATTTCATATTGTGCTACGTCTATGATTCCTTCTAGAAATGTATAATAAATTGATATCTGGATGGTACCATTCCCTTTATCAAAGGGGTATATCTGATACTGTCTGGACAGTGTCGTGTGTAAAAGGGACCAGTAACCCCCCTACCAGTAACACCCAATTTAATATACATTTATAGGAAGAATAACAGAAGAACAGCACAACACAGTTTTAAGAAAAGATGCTCCAGAATTATTTTGTGGGAATTGTTAGTATTTATTAAAATAGACACATCAGAAGAGCTGACAGAGCCTATTTAACTACAGCCTATCAATTGTTTGGAAACCAGTGACATCACTGAGGCACTGAGAATGTTTCTAGGAATGGACTGTGATGTACTGGTTCCAGGGGTGCATTTTCCTTAAAAAAAAAAAATGCATTTGTGCACACGGTCAAAATTAGTATACATCACCCACCAACCTTATTTTATAAATTAAATGCATTTTAGAGCAAGTATTACAAGGGGACAGTTAGCATCATACCTTTGGCTAAGTTTTATCTGATGTATCTATCAAGTGTTTTTGCAGAATTTCCTTTCTAGGTTTTAAATCTTTAAATCAACCCTTTAAAAAGCCATCTGGCATTGAACCCTTAGGCTATGTTCACACAACGCAATTTCAGTGTGGAATTTGGCAGAAAACTTCAGCTTGGAAATTCTGCTACATGAAGGTAACATTGTGGTGAATGGAATTTACATGGTCATATTCACACTGCAATTTTTCTGCTGCAGAATAAAATTGTGCATTCCAGATTCTGCTAAAAGAATGAATATGTCAATTATTTTTGCGGAATTCCACGACAGAGTCTCAATGAAGACAATGGGACTCTAAATTCCATCTAAAATCTGTGTTGAGCATAAGAAATTCTGCAGAAATTCAGCACAAATTCCTTGAACATTACGCAAAACTGAAAAATAAATCAGCTTTCATCTTGGCAGAATGTAATCTATGTTGAAGCACAGAAATTCTGCTGTGTGAACTTAGCTTTAGAGATTGCCTTCAAGGTCGGGTTGGGCCAAACCTGTCCAGAACTCAGAGCAGTGCTACTCTCTGTTCTGGAGGATCTATGGAATCCACTGCAAATGAATGGATGATTATTTTGATGTAATACTTAATTTTTTCTCCTGCAACAATGCAGGGGAAAAAAATTATATAAATTATGGTAAAGAAATAGACAACTTTAGATTAAAGATCAGTCATTTTTGTTTTTCGGCCAAGCACAGTGAACCCCTAGTAGTCATTCAAACAGGACATCCACACGTTTTGTTAAGTGATAATATTGGTGGACACCACAACGTTAATTGACTTTAGCCGAGTTTTCGAAAAGCAGCTGTGCAAGATATTCCTTTGTGTCCTGGATCCCAGAAGAAATCTCGGAGCCATCCTTTGTCACATACGTTCCAATTAAAAAGAGCTTCCGATTTTCACAAATGTCTGACAGTGCAAGGGCATCATGTATCTCAGGGATGTGATGTGCATTTTGTAGGTCCTACAGAGGAAACAATAAATTATAGGATATTATTGCTGCTTAGACACACCTCTACACACTCCTGGGGGAATCTAAACAATCGGTTGCCCATAGCAACCAATCACAGCAAAGATTTCATTTTTTATAAGTACAATATGAAATGAAAGCTGTGTTGTGACTGGTTGCTATGGACAACTAAGACACTTCCATTTCTGCCCTTTCCTACCAAGCCACATCCCTTGTAGAGCGAGGCGCCAGGGGGTCTAAAACATGGGAATTAGAGATGAGCGAACTTACAGTAAATTTGATTCGTCACAAACTTCTCGGCTCGGCAGTTGATGACTTTTCCTGCATAAATTAGTTCAGCCTTCAGGTGCTCCTGTGGGCTGGAAAAGGTGGATACATTCCTAGGAGACTCTTTCCTAGGACTGTATCCACCTTTTCCAGCCCACAGGAGCACCTGAAGGCTGAACTAATTTACGCAGGATAAGTCATCAACTACCGAGTTAAGAAGTTCGTGACGAATCGAATTTACTGTAAGTTTGCTCATCTTTAATGGGAATTTAAAGGGGTATTCCAGGAAAAAAACGTTTTTTTATATATATCAACTGGCTCCAGAAAGTTAAACAGATTTGTAAATTACTTCTATTAAAAAATCTTAATCCTTTCAGTACTTATGAGCTTCTGAAGTCAAGGTTGTTCTTTTCTGTCTAAGTCCTCTCTGATGACACGTGTCTCGGGAACCGCCCAGTTTAGAAGCAAATTCCCATAGCAAACCTCTTCTAAACTGGGCGGTTCCCGAGACACGTGTCATCAGAGAGGACTTAGACAGAAAAGAACAACCTTAACTTCAGAAGCTCATAAGTACTGAAAGGATTAAGATTTTTTAATAGAAGTAATTTACAAATCTGTTTAACTTTCTGGAGCCAGTTGATATATATAAAAAAGTTTTTTCCTGGATAACCCCTTTAAAAGCGCCACTGTCAATAATTTGAACTGCTGACATTTCACACAGACAGGTCAAAAGTTAAATTTTTCATATCAACTGGCTCCAGAAAGTTAAACAGATTTGTAATTTACTTCTATTAGAAAACATATTAAACCAGTACTTATCAGCTGCTGTATACTACAGAGGAAGTTGTATAGTTCTTTTCTGTCTGACCACAGTGCTCTCTGCTGACACCTCTGTCCATGTCAGCTCTGCTCCAGGAAATGACGTTTCACACCCAGCTTGTCAGCTAGTAGAAACATGCCCCCTCCAATTATCTGTATAGGAGAGGCAGGCACACAGAGTTCATAGGTCTCCGCCTCTCCTATAGAGATGAATGGAGGGGGCGTGTGCCGACCGGTGACATGCTGGGTAAGTAGCGCACATTAGCAGAGCAGAGCCGAGCTGGGGCCCCAGCGCTCAGACCCCCTGCGATCAGACAATTATCCCCTATCCAACATTTTTGTTTACACTAGACATCTTTTATGACAGTCATGATTGTATATATCTATTCTCCCCAAAAAATAAGAACCCCCCCCCCCAAAAAAACCAGTGTGTCACTAAGTGACCGGAAACTCTACCAAGCTTGGTCTGTTAGGTCACGTTTGATGACTATAGTTGCCTCCAGCTAATAGCCCCAATTCACATTCACTATCTCTGCTGAATAGGAGTTTTTCTGAGAGGATGAAAAGGATTGACTGCTAGATCTGTCTTGTACCTCTTATCTGTAGGGAAAACAACAGCACTGGACAGAAACTACCGGTCACTGAATGATTTCTTTCAATTACATATGTCACGTCAGCGGAATATACTAGAATTTAATGGCTATGGTATTATCCTTTTAGCTGAATACTTTCCATTGTACTGACTATTCATTCTTTTAATTTCATATTTTCAAACATAAAATGTTTAAAATAAGTGGGCAGATTTTCCATTGGTTCTACACATACATTATGAAGAGCATGGACCCCCATTACCTGTTTGTTAGCAAGCACTATAAGAGGAAGGACAGGGTCTTGTTGGATCAGTTGATGAAGATGTCTTTTAGCGAGTGAAAGACGACTGTGATCAGCCGAGTCCACCACAAAAATGACAGCAAATGCTCTAGAGAGGTACATTTTCCAATAAGGACGAAGATGCTCACTTCCTCCAACTGTAAGTCAAAAGGAAAACCCCTGTTTAGCAAATGTTACTGAAGACAATGCCCCAGAGACTCTCCTACAATAACAGCCTGAATCACATAGATATCCAAAGTTTTGCTCAGTCAGAGTCTCAGTGCTGAGTCATCAACTGATCAGTAGAATGAGTGGGAAGAAGAGCATGCTTAAGAACTTCACTCCCTGGCTAGCAGTGTTCTTCACCCTGTGGCCCCAATCTAGAGTCTATTTTTTGAGCCTTGAATCTTAGTTTTGAGAAAAGACATCTGAGGCCCAGTCACACGGCAGAATATGGCAGAAAAATTCAGCTCCGCAGCAGTTGTCTATTGTTTCCAATGGAATTTTGCTGTACCATTCACACTACTAAATGTCCAAGGATGTTCTGGACCCCAGACTTTGCAGAAAGAATAAACATGTCAATTCTTTCTGCATAATCCAGTCGGAAATGCATTGCAGTCTATGGACATGGGGCTGTCCTAGAATTTTTCTACATCTAAACTAATCATGGACAGAGATCGCTACAAGCTGGGGAGTGAGGAGTTACTGATCAGTTGGGGGGGGGGGGGGGGGGCCCTCAGACCCTGACCGATCAAAACATTTTTTTTTTTTTAAACAAAAACACTTTAAGGCTTGTGGCAGAAAAGGTTACTCATTAGAAGCCCCTTCTGTTAGAGAAGTGTAGTCCCTCTGCTTTGGCCAGGATATTTAAATATGAGTTAACAGCAGGGAATAGAATCCTCGCCAGAGAAGAATGAAAGCCCAGCCCTGGCTCTGGACCTAGAATCATTTAAAACAATAAACTTACTTTCCAAAAATTCCATTTTAGAATTGCCATTGCTGATGCACATTGCATTAACGCCTTCTGTAGGGGTTGTCATAAGTTTTCCTTTATTGGCTGAAATACAGTTTAAGATGCTTGTCTTTCCAGATCCATCCAGTCCGAGTACTAGAACCTGCTTGCATGATTCATGTTTTTCCTATTATAGAGGCAAAGCAGACAGCAGTCAGTATACTGTAAGCAACGCAGTTTTATTACACATACGTAATCTTTAGTATATATGTACTAACTTAGTACACGCAATGTACAGGGACTAAGCAGACCTATCCAAAGAGGAGAGAGTGAATTGTTGCCTCAGAATTAGAGGTACTCTTTTCATGCTGCTAAAACATGACCTGGACATTACTTAAAAAAAAAACAAAGTGATTCTTTCACATGGTTTGCCAGAATATGAAGAAATATTTTAACTTTTGCTATTTTCTTTTCTTGTAAGATATGTTAACCCCCTTAGGGACTCCCCTTAAGGACTCAAAACTATTTTCATTTTTGCACTTTGTAATGACATTACTTATTTTATAACAATCTGCAGCGGAACACAAAAAATATTTGTAGGGTGAAAAAAAACAACACATTTTGCTAATTTTTAGGGCTTCCGTTTCTACACAGTGCACTTTTCAGTAAAAATGACACCTTATCTTTATTCTGTAGGTCCATACGGCTACAGGGATACTCAATTTATGTAGTTTTTATTTATTTGTACTATGTTAAAAAACATAACTACATGCACCAAAATTAGTAGGTTTAAAATTGTCAAATTCTGACCCCTATAACTATTTTTATTTTTCTGTGTACGGGTGGTATGAGGGCAAATTTTTTGTGCCATGTTCTGTAGTTTTTATTGGTACCATTTTTGTTTTGATGGGACTTTTTGACCGCTTTTTATTAATATTTTTATCGTATATGAAGTGACCAAAAATGCACAATTTTGGACTTAAGTATTTTTTTTTTTCGTGTAGCCATCGACCGTGCGGTTTAGCTAATCTTATATTTTAATAGTTCGGACATTTACACAAGCGGCGGTACCACATTTTATTTTATTAAATGATTTTATTTTAAAAATACGAAAAGGGGGGTGATTCAGGCTTTTAGTGGGGGGGGGGGGGATACCATGAAAGCAGGCATGGAGAAGTAGATTGCCGATCGGACAACGAGGAGGCAGGCAAGGACCCTCCCGTCATCCAGTAAGTTGATCGGGACTATAGCGACATATTGGGATGTCCCAATCAGCTCCGCTGAGCTGCCGGGATTGTTTTACTCAAAGTTGATCGATGCTTCTAAAGGGTTAATGTCAGGCATTGGCCCGATCGGCGCTGCCCAGCCTTAGCTGTGGGTCCTGGCTGCCCGAAGGACTCGAGAACGGGGGCGTACCTGTACACCCTGCGTCCTTAAGTGGTTAAAGGGTCCCTGTAATTTAAAAATAACTTTCTGAGAAATGTTAAAAGTTTTAATCGGTCAGAGTCTTCAACAATGGACTAAGCAGGAAGAAGCAGTAACGCTTCACTCTCTGGCTCACAGAGATCTAAATCCTGCTTCACTAGGTGGCCCAATTGACTTATTTTTAGGCTGCAGGACATAGATCACTGGGAGATTAGGAGTAAAAGGGCACTTCCACACACTTCTCCCTGCTTGTTCTACTAGTTGTGGGGGGTTGAGCACAAAGACCTTGACCAATCATAACTTTTGACATGGGAAAAGTTTGTTTTAAAATGACAGGTACACTTTAAACTACAGTTTAATAACAAATTCATGGAATAAAAATACGAATGTATGCCAGGCAATAACATCTTGGTATTATCTCATCGTCCAAATAGTATAACCTCACCACATAAAAATGCTATAAATGTTATGGGTAAAGAAAAAAAAGAAAAAATAAATCTTCTATATTTAAATGAAAAGGATTTTTTGGGCAATAAAGTTCTGCCTTAAAGGGGTACTCTGCTCTTAGACATCTTATCCTTTATTCAAAGGATAGGGGATAAGATATCTGATCATAGGGGTCCCGCCGTTGGGAACCCCCGCGATCTCTTGCACACCACGCCGGCATTCTGAACTGTTTGTTCGGAAAGCTAGGTTAGGGGCTGTGGCGTCATGCCACGCCCCCTTGTGATGTCATGCCCTCGTGTGACTGCTGCCACGCCCCCTTCCATATACATGAATGGAGGAGCGTGGCGTGACATCAAGACCACAGCCCTGAACCAAACGAACAGTTCAGAATGCCGGTGTGGCATAAAGGAGATTGAGTGGTTCCCTACACCTTGGGGACCCCTGTGATCAGACATCTTATCCCCTATCCTTTAAACCCAAGAATAAACTGGTGAATTAAGTTGAAAACAGCAGTAAGAACATGCAAGGGGTACTGGCAAAATTTTAAACAGCCAGAATTTTGTCAATAGATTATTCCAGGAGGATATTGTGATGTGCGGCTAGGCTCCGCTGGATAGCCCACTGACAAAAGAAACTGGAGATCCTTCCAACCCGATAGTTTAAATAATAACAGCATACCAGAAAATGTCTTCTCATGCAAATTCATAATATGTTTCACTAAAGATTTTCCTATTATGTTCTATATATAATTTTCACAGACATGAATTTAGTAAATGGGTTCTCAATTCGGACCTTAATATATGGTCCATGGGGTCCAACCACTGTAATCTCTACAAATGAAGCAGGGTCCTATCATATATACAGTTACTAAAATGTGCAAGTATAAAAAGTATAGAGTGTGTTAAGTTAGAATGGCTAACAAAGTATACATACATAAGTAAAATAAATAAATGTATAAATTAATAAAATCAAGTCAGAAGAGCCCTCCAAAATATAAGCAGCCCCATAATACGGAGAAACAAACATTACCCTTCTTGTCTCCATGGCTTCCTGCGTACGCTAATGACCATATTACTCGCTCTTGTACTTACGGCAATAACAAAGCTCAAGTATAAACAAGAGGTAGAATGAGAATGTGGTGACGTAGTTAATGGGAGCCACCATTAATAAGATTTGGCTAATGCAGTTAAATCTAATCCAGCTCTGACCTAAAAGCAAACGCACCTTTACGTACCTGGATATATACTGTACATCATGTAAGCAGGAAAAAAAAAAAAAGACGCAAGAGCATGATACGTGAAAAGGTCAATAATAAAGATGAGTGTATATAATATTTCTAGATAGAACTGAGATATAGTATAACCTTGGCTTCCAATCAATCTACTACACTAGAAAAGTGCTCAGGTGGGAAGGTGTTGAGAAAAGGGAGAGGGGGAAGAATTTGGGTTTTGTTGGCGCAAGTATGTTACAAAGTATCTTATATTCGCTAGAACTAATCATCTATGCAAAGCTTCTTGAAAAGAACAGGGGTAAGGAGGGAGCGAATATAGCTAGTAACTAGCAGCGGGTTTCACGCTGCAGGAAACCCGCTGTGAGTTACGCTGCCATTCATTTGAATGGGTCCGCGGACAGTGCGCAAATCGGACACTATTGCGGACTGTCTGTGGACCCATTTAAATCAATGGTAGTGTAACGCAGCGGGATTCCCGCAGCGTGAAAGCCGCTGCTAGGAATAGCGTGTTAACGCACCCTTAAAGGGAAACATACAGCATGGTCACTTGCACTAACCTGAATATACAGATAGACATTCATCTTGTTGCTAATATGGTCATTTCTTCTTCAAGTGTTACTGTCATTAAAAAGAACTTTTGACAAGTTACTCATGTCAAAAGTTGTTTATTCCATTGGGTCTTAATGGGTCCACCTGTTTTTACCTAAATGACCAAGCCAGTTTTTTTTTCAAATCTGACATGTGTCACTTTAAAAATTGTAATAACTTTGACACGCTTTTACTAAGCGACACGATTCTGAGATTGTTTTTTCATGACATATTGTACTTTTTATTAATAGTAAATCTTTGTAGATGTATGCGGTATTTTTATTGAAAAACTTCAAAACATCCTGAAAAATTGGAAAATTTCTGGTGTTAAAATTTTTTTTTTTTTTAAAAGGCATTCACTGTGCTGTAAAAAATGTTTATCTTTAATCCGTGGGTCAGTACGGAAATGGCGAGACTCAGTTTATATAGCTTTTTATGTTCTTTTTCCGTTTTCACAACAAAATCCTTTTTCTAGGGTTGTCATGTTCTGACAGCCATAACTTTTTATTTTTCATCCAACGCCATTCTGTGTGAGGCTTATTTTTTGCAGGAAGAGTAGTACATTTTTATTGGTACCATTTTTTGCAATGCATGCTGCTTTTGATCTTTTCTATTCCACATTTTGGACTTAACCCCTTAAGGACTTAGCCCTTTTTAACCTTAAAGGACAACTGTAGTGGTCAAAAATCCCTGCCCAAATGTTCCCCAAACAAAAGTTATACAATTCAGTGAATTAGTCCTATTTACCTATATGCAGCCGTTTCTGAGATATTAGAGTTGCCAGCATAGCCCAGTAGTCCTGCGTCCGTCCCCTATTCATTACATTGCAGCCGCCATCTTGGGGACGGAGATCTCTTCCTCCCAGCAGTGTTTGTGCTCCCCCTAGCCTCTGTCAGCTCCTCCCTCTTATGCATATGCATGAGCGGGTGCTTTCTGAGGCAGCCATAGGCTCATCCTCAGAAACGCCCCTATCTGTAAGATTCAAGCAGGGGGAGAATGAGGACGTCCACAGCTCCTCCCCCTCCCCTGCTCTGTCTACATAGGACCTCACTTATCACGGGGAGGATTCAAGTTATCATGGGGGAAACACAGAGCAAACCACAGAGCAGGGAGGGGAGGACGTGTGTGTGAAGGAGACATATTACACTGCACGGGCTGGTGGTGTATAGACTACAGGGAATAAATATCATACTGATTCTGTGTGTGAGAGGGGGGACTACTGAATGACACATGCTGGGAGTTGTAGTCCCTGTTATGTGTGTGTGTGTATGCCAGTGTTTCCCAACCAGGGAATGCTGGGAGTAGTAGTTTTGCAACATCTGGAGGCACCCTGGTGTATGAACTACAACTCCCAGGAGATTACAGAGATACAATAGAGGTGTTGGTGAACTACAACCCCCAGGAAACTACAGAGATACAATAGAGGTGTTGGTGAACTACAACACCCAGGAGACTACAGAGATACAATATAGGTGTTGGTGAACTACAACTCCCAGGAGACTACAGAGATACAATAGAGGTGTTGGTGAACTACAACTCCCAGGAGACTCCTGATACAATAGAGGTGTTGGTGAACTACAACACCCAGGAGACTACAGAGGTACAATAGAGGTGTTGGTGAACTACAACTCCCAGGAGACTACAGAGATACAATAGAGGTGTTGGTGAACTACAACTCCCAGGAGTCTCCTGATACAGTAGGTGTTGGTGAACTACAACACCCAGGAGACTACAGAGGTACAATAGAGGTGTTTGTGAACTACAACTCCCAGGAGACTACAGAGGTACAATAGAGGTGTTGGTGAACTACAACACCCAGGAGACTACAGAGGTACAATAGAGGTGTTTGTGAACTACAACTCCCAGGAGTCTCCTGATACAGTAGAGGTGTTGGTGAACTACGACTCCTTTATACACTCAAACAGCAGAAAGCTGACAGGGCATGCTGGGATTTGTAGTCTTGCAACAGCTGGAGGCACCACTGGAATTCCCAGCATGCCCGAACAGCATATAAAATAACTGGGCATGCTTGGAGTTGTAGTTGTGAAAAAGATGGAGGGACCCCTATCAGGACAGTTTTATAGACAAACAATTATGTTTTTTTACCATTTTTCCTTTCACTCTCCACTCTCCAGTGTCCACACTACAGTGAGCACGGAGGCAGCTGCTTCATCACTGGACAGGAGCAGCATGGGGAGGGGGAGATGAGCAGAAGGGGAGGGTGTATGCATAGGGAAGGGAGATGTGGGCGTTACAATATAATAATTTGCTCGGGGGATAGAACAGGGGGAGGGCAGCAGCTTACAGGAAGTAAGCACAAGGCATGATGGGAGATGTAGTTTTATTTTCACTTCTCCTCCGTAATTCGTGTGCTGATAACGGGAGAACGACTGGGCCAATTTTGATGGGGGAGACATCGTTGGAAAGGTCTTTCAAAGACCTATTAAATGAGGTAAAAAAAAGTTTTTTTGCCCAGCACTGCAGATGTCCTTTAAGGACTCGGCCATTTTTTGCACATCTGACCACTGTCACTTTAAACATTAATAACTCTGGGATGCTTTTAGTTATCATTCTGATTCCGAGATTGTTTTTTCGTGACATATTCTACCTTAACATAGTGGTAAAATTTTTGTGGTAACTTGCATCCTTTCTTGGTGAAAAATCCCAAAATTTGATGAAAAAATAGAAAATTGTGCATTTTTCTAACTTTGAAGCTCTCTGCTTGTAAGAAAAATGGATATTCCAAAAATATTTTTTTTATTCACATATACAATATGTCTACTTTATGTTTGCATCATAAAATTGATGAGTTTCTACTTTTCGAAGACACCAGAGGGCTTCAAAGTTCAGCAGCAATTTTCCAATTTTTCACAAAATTTTGAAACTCGCTTTTTTTCAGGGACCAGTTCAGTTTTGAAGCGGATTTGAAGGGTCTTCATATTAGAAATACCCCATAAATGACTCCATTATAAAAACTGCACCCCTCAAAGTATTCAAAATGACATTCAGTCAGCGTTTTAACCCTTTAGGTGTTTCACAGGAATAGCAGTAAAGTGAAGGAGAAAATTCACAATCTTCATTTTTTACACTCACATTTTCTTGTAGACCCAACTTTTGAATTTTTGCAAGGGGTAAAAGGAGAAAATTTATACTTGTATTTGTAGCCCAATTTCTCTCGAGTAAGCACATACCTCATATGTCTATGTTAATTGTTCAGCGGGCACAGTAGAGGGCTCAGAAGGGAAGGAGCGACAAATGGTTTTTGGGGGGCATGTCACCTTTAGGAAGCCCCTATGGTGCCAGAACAGCAAAAAACAAACAAAAAAAAAACAAAAAAAAAAACAAAAAAAAAACACATGGCATACCATTTTGGAAACTAGACCCCTCAGGGAACATAACAAGGGGTAATGTGATCCTTAATACCCCACAGGTGATTCACGAATTTTGCATATGTAAAAGAAATAAAAATGTTTTTCCCTAAAATGCTTGGTTTCCCAAAAGTTTAACATTTTTAAAAAGGGTAATAGCAGAATTCTCCCGATTCAGAAAACACCCCATATGGGGGTGAAAATTGCTCTGCTGGCGCACTACAGGTCTCAGAAGAGAAGGAGTCACATTTGGCTTTTTGAATGCAAATTTTGCTCTGGGGGCATTCCGCATTTAGGAAGCCCCTATGGTGCCAGAACAGCAAAAAAAAAAAAAACACATGGCATACCATTTTGGAAACTAGACCCCTCAGGGAACGTAACAAGGGGTTAAGTGAACCTTTATACCCCAAAGGTGTTTCACGACTTTTGCATATGTAAAAAAAAAAAAAATATTTTTTACCTAAAATGTTTGTTTTCCCCAAAATTTTACATTTTTTAAAAGGGGAAAATACCCCCCAAAATTTGTAACACAATTTCTCCCGAGTACGGAGATACCTCATATGTGGCCCTAAACTGTTGCCTTGAAATACGACAGGGCTCCAAAGTGAGAGAGCACCATGCGCATTTGAGGCCTAAATTAGGGACTTGCATAGGGGTGGACATTGGGAATCACTGGCGTAGAATACCCCTAACAGGGTGCCTCCAGCTGTTGTGAAACTCCCAGCATGCCTAGACAGTCAGTGGCTATCTGGCAATACTGGGAGTAGTTGTTTTGCAACAGCTGGAGGCTCCGTTTTGGAAACAGTAGCGTACCAGACGTTTTTCATTTTTATTGGGGGGGGGGGGGGGGGGGGGCGGCATGTGTATATGTAGTGTTTATTACTTTTTATTTTATTTTGTGTTAGTGTAGTGTAGTGTTTTTAGGGTACAGTCGCACGGGCGGGGGTTCACAGTAGTTTCTCGCTGGCAGTTTGAGTTTGCCGCAGCTCAAACTTGCAGCCGGATACTTACTGTAAACCTCCGCCCATGTGAGTGTACCCTGTACGTTCACATAGGGGTGGGGGGACATCCAGCTGTTGCAAAACTACAACTCCCAGCATGCGCTGACAGACTGTACATGCTGAGAGTTTTAGTTTTGCAACAGCTGTAGGCACACTGGTTATGTATCACTGAGTTTGTGACCTAGCTCAGTGTTTCACAACCAGTGTGCCTCCAGCTGTTGCAAACCTACAACTCCCAGCATGTACGGTGCATGCTGGGAGTTGTAGCTTGCAACAGCTGGAGGCACACCGAAACACTGAGTTAGGTAAAAAAAAAAAACAGTTTCACAACCAGTGTGCCATCAGCTGTTGCAAAACTACAACTCTCAGCATGCACTTTGGCTGTTTGTGCAAGCTGGGAGTTGTAGTTATACAACAGCTGAAGGTACACTTTTCCATAGAAAAAATGTGCCTCCAGCTGTTGCAAAACTATAAGTCCCAGCATGCCCATAAGGGAATGCTGGGAGTTATGGTGGTCTGCCTCCTGCTGTTGCATAACTACAGCTCCCAGCATGCCCTCATTTGCTAAGCAACAGCAGGAGGCTCTCACTCACCCCCTACTGCTGCTCCCACACACGTCAGTCCCTCGTCGCCGCCGCCGCTCCTGGGGCCGCGATCCCAACAGGGACGCCGGGGATAAGGGTCCCCAGCTGCTGGGGTCCTCTTCCTGCACCCGTCCTCCGGAAGAGGGGCGGAGCGGGTTGCGGGAGTGCCACCCGCAGCAGGAGCCCTGATTGGTCGGCCGGTAAACTGGCCGACGAATCAGGGCGATCGTGAGGTGGCACCAGTGCCAACTCACCCCTGCTGGCACAGCCTGTAATTCCGGGTCACTGGAGACCCGATTGACCCGGAATCCGCCGCAGATCGCTGGGCTGAATTGTCCAGCGATCTGCGGCCATCGCCGACATGGGGGGTCATCACTTGGGTGATATGCCGCAATGCCTGCTGAACGATTTCAGCAGGCATCCGGCTCCGGTCCCCAACCGGCTAGCGGTGGGGACCGGATTTCCCACGGGCGTATGGATACGCCCTGCGTCCTTAAGGACTCAGGATGCAGGGCGTATCCATATGCCCTGCGTCCTGAAGAGGTTAAGGACCCATGACGTACGCGTACGTCATAAGTCCGCTCCCGATCTATAACGCGGGGCCACAGCCACAATGGCTAAAAGCGCACGGCATTGCTTGCGGTGCCGCGCGCTAATAACCCTTTAGACGCGGCGTTCAAAGTTGAACGCCGCGTCTAAAGTGAAAGTGAAACCATGCCAGTTAGCTCAGGGAGCTGTTCGGGATCGCCGCGGCGAAATCACAGCATCCCGAACAGCTTACATGACAGCTGGAGGATCCCTACCTGCCTCCTCGCTGTCCGATCGCCGAATGACTGCTCAGTGCCTGAGATCCAGGCATGAGCAGTCAAGCGGCAGAATCATCGATCAGTGGTTTCTTATGAGAAACCATTGATCAATGTAAAAGATCAGTGTGTGCAGTGTTATAGGTCCCTATGGGAGCTATAACATTGCAAAAAAAAAAAAAAAAGTGAATAAAGATCATTTAACACCTCCCCTAATAAAAGTTTGAATCACCCCCCTTTTCCCATAAAAAAAAAAAATGCAAAAGTTGTACTGCTAAAAACTTCAGATCACGGCGCAAAAAATCAGCCCTCATACCGCCCCATACGCGGAAAAATAAAGTTATAGGGGTCAGAAGATGACAATTTTAAACGTATAAATTTTCCAGCATGTAGTTATGATTTTTTCCAGAAGTGCGACAAAATCAAACCTATATACCGTATTTATCGGGGTATACCACGCACCGGCCTATAACACGCACCCTCATTTTACCAAGGATATTTGGGTAAAAAAAGTTTTTTACCCAATTATCCATGGTAAAATGAGGGTGCGTGTGTGCGCGTGTATACCCCGATAGACCCCCAGGAAAGGCAGGGGGAGAGAGGCCGTCGCTGCCCGCTTCTCTCCCCCTGCCTTTCCTGGGGTCTAGAGTCCTGCTGCCGGCCCTTCTCTCCCCCTGACTATCGGCGCCGCTGCCCGTTCTGTCCCCCTGACTATCGGTACCGACTATCGGTACAACCAGGGGGAGAGAGGGGGCAGCGGCACCCATTGCCGGCGCCGCTGCCCCCCCCCCCCATCTCCGGTGGCATAATTACCTGGGTCGCATAGCAACGACGCCGGGGACGCACGCCGGAGGCCTGCAGCAGCGCGGACCCGACCCAGGTAATTATGCCACCGGGGATGGGGGGAGGCAACGGGGCAGCGGCGTCGGCAATGGGTGCCGCTGCCCCTTCTCTCCCCCTGGCTGTCGACGCCGCTTCTCTCCCCCTGGCTATCGGCGCCGGCAATGGGGCGCCGATACCGATAGCCAGGGGGAGAGAATGGGCAGCGGCACCGATAGCCAGGGGGAGAGAAGGGCCGGCAGCAGCGCTCTAGACCCAGGAAAGGCAGGGGGAGAGAAGCAGCCAGCGACGGCCTCTCTCTCCCCCTGCCTTTCCTGGGGGTGTATCGGCGTATAACACGCACATAGACTTTAGGCTAAAAATTTTTGCCTAAAAAGTGCGTGTTATATGCCGATAAATACGGTAAGTAGGGTATCATTTTAATCATATGGACCTACAGAATAAAGATAAGGTGTCATTTTTACCGAAAAATGTACTGTGTAGAAATGGAAGCCCCCAAAATTTATAAAATGGCGTTTTCTTTTTCAATTTTGTCCCACGATTTTTTTTTCTGTTTCGCCGTAGATTTTTGGGTAAAATGACTGATGTCATTACAAATTAGAATTGGTGGCGCAAAAATAAGCCATCATATGGATTTTTAGGTGCAAAATTGAAAGAGTTTTTTAAAAGGTAAGGAGGAAAAAACGAAAATGCAAAAAACGGAAAAACCCCGGGTCCTTAAGGGGTTAAATGGTCACTGTCAGATACAAAAACTTTTGATATGTTGTAAAGCATGTATAACCAATAGGTTTTTCAATTGCTTTCATTAGAACAACTGCCCCCCCTGTCTGTTTGGACATATACTAGTCCTGCTGTGTCCGTGCATCATCCCCTATGTCATGGACACACTTCCTTGATTGACAGCTGTGAGCGCAGGGCTCACAGCTAGAGAAAAAATCCTCCCACTGTCAGCTTGTGTCCCGCTACTGTCAGTGAGGATAAGCTGGGAGTTGTAGTTTTGCTAATGCTAGGGGAGATGTGAGCAGACAGCATACTGAGGGAGGGGGCGGAGACATGCACAGTGAGGCCACGCCCCCTCCCTTTGAGAAGAATTCAGACTAGTGAGCTAAATTGAAAAAGTGTAATAAAAAAAGAAATAAAGGTGCTAGACACATAAAAATTAGATGTACATGGTCAGGATTAGGTACTGAGTGATATTAAAAAAAAATTAAAAAAATTTGTTGGATCTGACGGGTACACTTTAAATTAAGAGATTCGTTTTTTTGTTTTTTTTTTGGCAGTGTTCACCATGTGGCAATACCCATTATGAAAAGGTTGGAAAACAGAGTGAGCCCCCTTCCCATAAATGCCGTGATCAGTACTGATCACGGCATCTATGGGACTAATGCTGCCGAGACTGGTGTGATCCTGGTCTCAGCAGCTGTGGCTGGATGTCGGCTGTGACTGACAGCTGGATTGTGCCGCCAATCTACTGCAGCACATTGCGCTGTGCAGGATATCGCTAGTACGCATGCATACGCCCAGTTGCTCTAACATGTTAGAAGCTGGGATATATGCATACGTCCTGGGGCGAGAAGGGGTTAAGGACAGTAACACTAAATGCACTGAAGGTGGGCTGGGGTATCTGCAATCGCTTCTCAGCCTTTTGGCTAAGATCAAGTGTAGTATCTGTTCTTATCAGTGGTTTAGTCTTTGCCATTGATGTAGGATGGATACTGCATGGAGGAGCAGGTGTACTGGGGCGTTCCGGGGCTGATGCCACATAACCAGCTTAACGGCTGTCCTGATGTGACCTGTTTCCTCCGGGTCTCGCCATGAGGTTGGGGAGTGTAGAGCTGAGGTAAGTCTGTGCCTCGGGGAGTGGTGACCCTGAGGTGCCGAAACTCACTGGGTGTTACAACTCACTGAGTGAAAGCACTGCACCATTACTCTTCACCTTTGGCACTCACCCTTGATATTCTGGCCTTCTGGCTAGGATCGGGGAAATTTTTATAGATCCGGCCGGATGACCGGGTAGTATATCTGCACTCGTCCACTTATTTATTATTTTTTTGTATGTCACTGTGCCATCGTTTCGTGTTTTTATTTGTACACAGGATTGTCAGGATGCGGTAGCCCTTCTGGGTGTCCCTCCTGGCGGTCTAGGGGAGGTGTGTGAGGCCTTTTGGTTCCTCAGCTCCCTGCAACCCCTAGGCATCTTGGCTTCTGTCAAGATGCCATCAGTATACGGCTCCTTGGCTGATACCTTGGTTAACGCCTAGGTTGAAGCCAGGAGCATTTTCGGCCCCTTAGTAGCTTTGGCAAAAAGGGGCATCGAACCTGGATCCTTGCAGGTGCCTTCTGGCCGGGAGGTGAAGGGTAGGTTTGTTGGGGGGCCTCTCTCCTGTTGGAGAAGGGCTTAGCGATAGACCGCATCCTTTGTGCACGTTTTTTTAGTGTCACACGTTTGCACTTTTTCTTGCACTTTGGGTGATAGAGAGCACTTGCCTCGGCTCTTTAAAAAAAAAAAAAAAAATGCAATGCTTTCCTGCCTGCTCTAGTGATAACCTTTTCTGCCCTCTTTTGCAGTTAAAGGGGTACTCCGCCTCTAGCATGTCAGATCGCGGGGTCCCACCGATGGAGACCTCCGGGATCTCTGCTGCAGCCCACCACTATCATTACTCACTCTGTGCGTAATGAACGGCGATACTGGGGACGGAGCATCGTGATGTCACGGCTCCGCCCCCTCAATACAAGTCTATGAGAGGGGGCGTGGTGGCCATCACGCCCCCTCCCATAGACCTACAATAAGGGGGCGGACTGTGACATCGCGAGGGGGCGGAGCCATGACGTCACGATGCTCCGGCCCCTGTATCACCTGCCATGACGCACAGAGCAAGTTTGCTCTGTGCAGTGATGATAGCGGGGTGCTGCAGCGGAGATCCCGGGGGTCCCCGCGATCTGACATCTTATCCCTTATCCTTTGGATAGGGGATAAGATGCTAGGGGCGGAGTACCCCTTTAACCCCACATACTTCATAAATATTCATCCCTGTTCCTCAGCAAGACTGTGAAGAGACTGGGTTTAGAAGAAATAACCATATTAGCAACAAGATGAATATCTCTAGAATGGCTGCACCGATTTTTACCAGGTAAGAAGCACTAAAAACAGGGTAACACCTGGTTGCACTACCTACTAGGTTAGTGCAGGAACCCTGTAACCAGTGTCCATTAAAAAAAAAAAAAAAAAAAAAATATAATAATAATAAATATATATATATATATATATATATATATATATTAGTGACGCTCACCTGGCATAATAAATAAGTTGGAAAATCTTTTGTATTAGTTGTAAGTTTAGAAAAAATTAAATAAAAATAAGGCTCTTAAAAGTCTTGTTTTGATGGCATGGCAGGAACCAAGCAATATCAGGAAGAGGTTTGTTATATTTTAGCTGACCAGTATAGATTACTTTGCATCTTCCCCCCCCCCCCCCCCCCCCCCCCCACTTTATTAGGATGTAAGCCATTTTTTGACACTATGGTACTGAAAGGGGGGGGGGGGGCTTACTGAATATGAATGTACACAGCTTCCAAAGGACGCAATTAGAGATGAGCGAACTTACAGTAAATTCGATTCGTCACAAACTTCTCAGCTCGGCAGTTGCTGACTTTTCCTGCGTAAATGAGTTCAGCTTTCAGGTGCTCCGGTGGGCTGGAAAAGGTGGATACATTCCTAGGAAAGAGTCTCCTAGGACTGTATCCACCTTTTCCAGCCCACCGGAAAGCTGAACTAATTTATGCAGGAAAAGCTATCAACTGCCGAGCCGAGAAGTTTGTGACAAATCGAATTTACTGTAAGTGAATCATTGGATAAATCTGTACACAACTACCCACCCCTAGATGTATTATGCCAGTGTTTCCCAACCAGGGTGCCCTCAGCTGTTGCAAAACTACAACTCCCAGCACGCCTGGACAGCTGATGGCTGTCCAGGCATGCTGGGAGTTGTAGTTTTGCAACTGCTGGCGGTACCCTGAATGGGAAACACTGCGTTATGACATAAGGGCACTGCACACCTGCAAAGTAAACACAAAGAAAAAATGAGAAGTGGCCTGGTCCTCCATACAGAAAACTGGGGGGGGGGGGGGGGGGGGGAGGAATTGGAAAGGTCCCAGTCATTCCCAAAACCTGCAGGGTCACCACACGTGGGAAACCCTATACTTGGCTCTTAGGCCAAACACTACTGAAAATTAAGTTGAAAAGCAGAGTCAATACAAAGTCATGATCTCTTTACTGATATTTCTATATTATTAGTTTTTCTTTAAGATCATCTGCTTCCAGATCTAGTCACTTAGGGGGAGATTTATCAAAACCTGTGCAAAGGAGAAGTTGCCCAATTTCCCATAGCAACCAATAAGATCGCTTCTTTCATTTTGCAGAGGCCTTGTCAAAAATGAAAGAAGAGATCTGATTGGTAGCTATGGGCAACTTTGACTCTGCACAGGTTTTGATAAGTCTCCCCCTTAGTGACTACTAGAAAAGATGTGTATATCTCAGCGGCTTCTCACCTTATGCTGTGTATCAGTAGATGACACTGAAGCGTCACTGAACCCTTCTTCCATACGTTTATCTAGGGGTGATCTGGGGGACTCTCTTTTGGTTGGAATGGATGAGGTCTTATACGGCTCGTGTATTTCACAGGTCGTGTGTAACACATGTGAAACATCCTCCTGTGATGTAGCAGAGTTTGTGCTCCTCTCCTCCCCGGGTGTTATGGAGGTCACTGGACTGTCCACACTCTTCTTTTCCTGTGTTACAGATATGACCTCAGCTGCTGCGCTCTCCTCCTCTGGGGTTGCAGATCTGAATACAGAGCTTTTCTTTTCCTCTAGGGTAATAGATGTGACTGGAGATGCTGCATGCTTCTTTTCAGTGGTTATTGGTGTGACTACCCCTGCTGAGCCTTTTCTCTCCTCTGGGGCTATAGACGCGGCCTGAGCTGCTGTGTTCTTCTTTTCTGGGGTTATAGATGTAACTACAGTTGCTGAACTTATGTTCTCCTCTGGGGTTATAGATGTGTCTGCAACTGCTGCGCTCTCCTCTTTTTCAGTAACAGATGTGTCTGCAGCTGCTGCGCTCTTCTTTTCTGGGGTAATAGATGTGTCTACAGCTGCCACGCTCTTCTTTTCTGGGGTAATAGATGTGTCTGCAGCTGCCACGCTCTTCTTTTCTGGGGTAACAGATGTGTCTACAGCTGCCGCGCTCTTCTTTTCTGGGGTAACAGATGTGTCTGCAGCCTCTGTGCTCTTCCTTTCCGGGGTAGTAGATATCCCTGCAACTGCAGCATTCTTCTTCTCCTCTGGGTTTTCAGATGTAACTGCAGCTGCTGTGCTCTTCTTCTCTGGGGTTAAAGATGTAACTGCAGATTCTGTGCTCTTCTTTTCTGGGGTAGTAGTTATCCCTGCAGCTGTTGCGCTCTTCTTCTCTGGGGTAGTAGTTGTCCCTGCAGCTGCTGCGCTCTTCTTCTCTGGGGTAGTAGTTATCCCTGCAGCTGTTGCGCTCTTCTTCTCTGGGGTAGTAGTTGTCCCTGCAGCTGCTGCGCTCTTCTCTGGGGTAGTAGTTATCCCTGCAGCTGCTGCACTCTTCTTCTCTGGGGTAGTAGTTATCCCTGCAGCTGTTGCGCTCTTCTTCTCTGGGGTAGTAGTTGTCCCTGCAGCTGCTGCGCTCTTCTTTTCTGGGGTTAAAGATGTAACTGCAGATTCTGTGCTCTTCTTTTCTGGAGAAGTAGTTATCCCTGCAGCTGCTGCGCTCCTCTTCTCCTCTGGGTGTATACATGTTACTGCACTTTTCTCCTCCTCCTGTATTATAGAGGAGACAGGTGAGGCGCCTGGGGGCACATTCCTGTCATTCCCCGTGCTGCCCCCTTCAGTCTGCACTGGGGATACAGCCTCAATCTCCCCCACTTGCCTTGCTCCGTCATCTATAATGGAGGCACCTGGTCCCCCTCCATCCTGAGCCGACACACTTCCTTCCCCATGGAGCCTCTGCTCTTCCCCCTTGGCTCTCCTGGCAGACAGGTACCTCCAGGTCGCCAGGGCTACCCCTCCGGTAGCAGCGAGCAGAGCCGCGGGCAGGCCTATACTCCGGAAGGCTGCCATCCTGCCCTCAGCCTGAGGAGAACCGGCAGGCTACACAGCGCTACATCTCATGGAGGACGAACACACCCTGTTCTGTGTTGTGGGAAGATGCGACCTCTTCGGCGGCTACAGGACCTTTGATGATGTCACGGTCATGTGATGAGTCACATGTGTGGGAGGAGCCAGACTCTGTAGCAAATGTGTCACACAGGAAAGTTATGGCTGTAGTACAGCAAGGAGTGGCACTGAGTACTGCACCCAACTATTATGACAGGCCAGGGGACGGGCACTATACAATACAGTGCTTGGGCACAGTTGTCCGCCCTTGGGTGTATTCCAGAATTTCCCAAGTAGGGTGCCTCCAGCTGTTGCAAAACTACAACCCCCAGCATGCCCGGACAGCCGTTGGCTGTCCGGGCATGCTGGGAGTTGTAGTTTTGCTACAGCTGGAGGCACTTTGCTTGGGAAACACTGGTGAATGCACATGTTTCATCTTGTATCATAATAGCTGGGGTAGGCGGCAACATCAAGGTCACGTGATTGTGGCAATGCCGCATTGTGCCAACACATCAACAATAGGTCGCCCGCCCCAACATCCAAATACTGTATTAATTTCCAGTCACAGGGTGTAAGTGTGCCAGGACTTACCTCAACGCAAATTGTGTGTGACTACGACCAGTGGGCGACTTCTCTACCAAATCGCATCCATAAGGTCCCATGCACACTATGCAAGTTGCGCTCAGAATTATTCCTAGCGAATTCAGGATTGGCACTTTATGGCCATGTAAGGCCTATCCCATAGAATGCAGTGCTGTTCTGGGCAGAATTCTGCCAAAAGGATAAACATGTTCTGCAACAAAACAGTAGTGTGCACTCAGCAACAGAATCCCATGAAGATCCTAATTCCGGGTGGGATATCCGTAGTGTGCATGGGCCCAGGGCCGGCTTCACCTGTAGGCAAAATAGGCAGCTGCCTAGAGCGCACTGTTGATGAGGGCACCATTCTGCCCTCCATAAGAAAGTTACCTCTCCAGGTCCTGACAGCGCAAAACTGTCACCCCAGAAGTAAGGAGATAACATGAGGAGGGGGTTTGTTACAGTGTGTCACCCCAGTAGTAAGGAGATAACATGAGGAGGAGGAGGTTTGTTACAGTGTCACCCCAGTAGTAATGAGATAACATGAGGAGGAGCAGGTTTGTTACAGTGTCACCCCAGTAGTAAGGAGATAGCATGAGGAGGAGGAGGTTTGTTACAGTGTGTGACTAGGGTTGCCACCCTGCCGGTATTTTACCGGCACAGCCGGTATTTTCATCTACATTCCGGGCTGTGCCGGTAAGTTTGGATGAAAAATACCGGCTATGCAATGGCCGGTATTTTTCATTCACTGACAGGGGCGGACGGAGCAGCATCCCCAGAAGAGAACTTCTTTCATGACCGGCCGTACAATGCCCAGGTCTGACACCAGCAGCCTGTGACAGGGAGAGCTCCGTGCGATGACAGGAAGAGACTGTACAGTGCTGGGGAGGGGGGCGTGACCTCCTGTCTCCTCTCTCCCCCTCCCCCTCCTTCCCTCTGCCCCGTGCAGTCTTACAACCCTCCATAGGCAGAGCAGGGAGGGGAGAGGCCGTGTATTCTGTCTCCATCTGCTGCGCAGGGCGGGTGAGTGTCTGTGTGTATATATATGTGTGTGTGTGTATATATGTGTCTGTATATATGTGTCTGTGTATGTGTCTGTGTGTATATATGTGTCTGTGTATATATGTGTCTGTATATATGTGTCTGTGTGTGTGTCTGTGTGTATATATGTGTCTGTGTGTATATATGTGTCTGTGTGTGTGTCTGTGTGTATATATGTGTCTGTGTATATATGTGTGTGTGTGTATATATGTGTCTGTGTATGTGTCTGTGTGTATATATGTGTCGTGTCTGTGTATATATGTGTCTGTGTGTATATATGTGTCTGTGTGTGTGTCTGTGTGTATATATGTGTCTGTGTATGTGTCTGTGTTTATATGTGTCTGTGTTTATATGTGTCTGTGTCTCTATGTGTCTGTGTATATATGTGTGTGTGTGTGTGTGTGTGTGTAGGGGGGGGGGGGGGGGGGGGGTAAACTGCCTAATCTGGGGGACAACTATGCTGCCTAATCTGGGGGACAACTATGCTGCCTGATCTGGGGGACAACTATGCTGCCTAATCTGGGGGACAACTATGCTGCCTAATCTGGGGGACAACTATGCTCCTAATCTGGGGAACAACTATGCTCCTAATCTGGGGGACAACTATGCTCCTAATCTGGGGGACAACTATGCTCCTAATCTGGGGGACAACTATGCTGCCTAATCTGGGGGACAACTATGCTGCCTAATCTGGGGTACAACTATGCTGCCTAATCTGGGGTACAACTATGCTCCTAATCTGGGGGACAACTGGGGTACAACTATGCTCCTAATCTGGGGGACAACTGGGGTACAACTATGCTCCTAATCTGGGGGACAACTGGGGTACAACTATGCTCCTAATCTGGGGGACAACTGGGGTACAACTATGCTCCTAATCTGGGGGACAACTGGGGTACAACTATGCTCCTAATCTGGGGGACAACTGGGGTACAACTATGCTCCTAATCTGGGGGACAACTGGGGTACAACTATGCTCCTAATCTGGGGTACAACTGGGGTACAACTATGCTCCTAATCTGGGGTACAACTGGGGTACAACTATGCTCCTAATCTGGGGGACAACTGGGGTACAACTATGCTCCTAATCTGGGGGACAACTGGGGTACAACTATGCTCCTAATCTGGGGGACAACTATGCTCCTAATCTGGGGGACAACTATGCTGCCTGATCTGGGGGACAACTATGCTGCCTGATCTGGGGGACAACTATGCTGCCTAATCTGGGGGACAACTATGCTGCCTAATCTGGGGAAAAACTACCCGACCCTCCACAATATTTTTAGTTTCTCATGTGGCCCCATGGGATAAATAATTGCCCACCCCATTCCTCTTCAACCCCCGGACATTCCTTAACCTGGAGCCGCCCGGGGAAAGGAGAAAGTGAAGACAAGAGACTGGTGAGACCTCTCTGCAAAATTGTGTATTTAATGCAGTGTTTCCCAACCAGGGTGCCTCCAGCTGTTGCAAAACTATTACTCCCAGCATGCCCAGACAGCCTTTGGCTGTCCGGGCATGCTGGGAGTTGTAGTTTTGCAATAGCTGGAGGCACCCTGGTTGGGAAACACTGATTTAATGTGTGAAACTATCTGCTGCGCTCTGTATCTAATCCTGTCATGTGCGATACTGTCTGCTGCGCTCTGTATCTAATCCTATCATGTGTGATACTGTGAGCTGAGCCTGTATATCCAAATCTGTCATGTGTGATACTGTCTGCTGAGCCTGTGTATCTATATCTGTCATGTGCGATACTGTCTGCTGAGCCTGTGCATCTAAATCTGTCATGTGTGATACTGTCTGCTGAGTCTGTGCATCTAATCCTGTTATGTGTGATACTGTCTGCTGAGCCTGTGCATCTAAATCTGTCATGTGTGATACTGTCTGATTAGCCTGTTTATCTGACGTTGCGCAGGGGGACGTCACTCGTCATCAGAGAGAGCCAGCGTTGCTGTCGCGCACCACCACTACCGCCGCCGCCGGCATAAATAGGGTTTTGGTAGGTATTCTCTAAATGTAAATTTTTTTGTGCGATATAGGAAAACTCCCCCCGCATATATATTGTATCCATCCCATCCCCCATGCCATTTCTTAAACCCCCCTCCCATCCCCCATGCCATTTCTTAAACACCCCTCCCATCCCCCATGCCATTTCTTAAACCCCTGATCCCTCAGCCCCTGTGCAATCTGGCCCCTCCCCTTTTGTAGCTCCACCCCCACATAGCCACACCCATGACCGGTATTTTTCTGAGGGAAAGGTGGCAACCCTATGTGTGACTCTAGTAGTAAGAAGATTACATGAGGAGGAGGTTTGTTACAGTGTGTCACCTCAGTAGTAAGGAGATAACATGAGGAGGAGGAGGTTTGTTACAGTGTCACCCCAGTAGTAAGGAGATAGCATGAGGAGGAGGAGGTTTGTTACAGTGTGTCACCTCAGTAGTAAGGAGATAACATGAGGAGGAGGAGGTTTGTTACAGTGTCACCCCAGTAGTAAGGAGATAGCATGAGGAGGAGGAGGTTTGTTACAGTGTGTCACCTCAGTAGTAAGGAGATAACATGAGGAGGAGGAGGTTTGTTACAGTGTCACCCCAGTAGTAAGGAGATAGCATGAGGAGGAGGAGGTTTGTTACAGTGTGTGACTCCAGTAGTAAGGAGATTACATGAGGAGGAGGTGGTTTGTTACAGTGTGTCACCTCAGTACTAAGGAGATTACATGATGATGAGGTTCGTTATAGTGTATCACTACAGTAGTAAGGAGATTACATGACAAGGGGGTTTGTTACAGTGTCACCCTAGTAGTAAGGAGATAAACATGAGGAGGTTTGTTACAGTGTGTCACTCCAGTAGTAAGGAGATTACATGAGGAGGAGGAGGTTTGTTACAGTGTGTCATCCCAGTAGTAAGGAGATTACATGAGGAGGTTTGTTACAGTTTTTCCCCCAGTAGTAAGGTGATTACATGAGGAGGAGGTTTGTTACAGTGTGTCACCCCAGTAATAAGGAGATAACATGAGGAGGAGGTCAGTTACAATGTGTCACCCCAGTAGTAAGGTAATTACATGAGGAGGGTGTTTGTTACAGTGTGTCACCCCAGTAGTAAGGAGATTACATGAGGAGGAGTTTTGTTACAGTGTATCAACCCAGAAGTAAGGAAATAACATGAGGAGGAGGTTTGTTACAGTGTCTCACCCCAGTAGTAAGGAGATTACATGAGGAGGAGGTTTGTTACAGTGTATCAACCCAGAAGTAAGGAAATAACATGATGAGGAGGTTAAATGACATCTATAGTACAAAACAACTTGTCCCCTATCTGAAGGATAGGGGATAAGTTATAGATCGCGGGGGGAGTCCGAGCGCTGGGGCCCCCCGCGATCTTCGGTACGGGGCCACGGCAATATACAGGAAAGGGGGCGTTCCGTCCCCGCATGACGCGGCGGCCGACACGCCCCCTCCATGAATCCCATAGACATACATGTAAGGGGAGTGTCTGCCGCGGCTTTCTGCTGGGGACGAAACTTCACTTACAGCAGACTGCCGCAGCCCTATCCAGGAGATCCCGGGGGGCCCCAGCGCTTCGGCCCCCGCGATCTATAACTTATCCCCTATCCTTTGGATAGGGGATAAGTTATTTTGCGCTGGAGTACTCCTTTAAGGTTAATGGGAGGAGTCAAAGGGGTGGCAAAATTAGCTTTCGCCTAGGGTGGCAAAAATCCTTGCACCAGCCCTGCATGGGCACTAAGAAAGGTGCGAGACAGCAAGTCACAGACAAATCCTTTGGGCACACAACCCATATAGCCTTGTAGCCCTGGCCAAAAACATAGGCCCATATTTATAACTAATTAGTGTTGAGCGGCATAGGCCATATTCGAATTCGCGAATATTCGCGAATATATGGACGAATATTCGTCATATATTCGCGAATATTCGCATATTCGTTATATCTCGTTTTATTTTCGCATATACGAAAATTCGCGCATGCGAAAATTAACATATGTGAATATTAGCATATACAAAATTAGCATACGCGAAAATGCGCATTTGCGAAAATTAGCATATGCGAATTTTCGCACGCCAGTCTCACACAGTAGTATTACAGCCTTCTTTACACCACACAAGCTGGAAGCAGAGAGGGGTGATCACTGTGATGTGTACTGTGAAAAAAAAAAAAAAAAAAAAAAACGAATATTCATAATTGCGAATATATAGTGCTATATTCGCGAATTCGCGAATATGCGATATTCGCGAATAATATTCGAATTGCGAATATTCGTGAGCAACACTATAACTAATGTATCTGATCTGCCCATAACAAGCAGTCACAGCTCAGCTGTCATATCTGGACCAGCTCTGGTTGTTATGGGCAGACCACACCAGTTATTGGCCCTCATTTACTAAGAGTGTTGTGTAGGTTTCTTTGTGGGTTTTAATTCCCTACAATTTATTTTCCACAGTATTTACTAAGGTTTCCCTATATTTACCACTTTCCCTACACTTTGCTTTTTATACACCTGCTCTGTCTGATCTGTAGGGTTTTCCTCAGCTCAAATCCACCACATTTTATGTGAAAATGTCGGGAACACACCCCTTTCCGGAGACCACGCCCCCTTTCCACGGCCACCACGCCCCTTTTTCGGGTATTCTTTGCAAAATGGAGAGTTAGTTGGGTTTTTTCAATTCTGGCACAAACAGAATTTCTGCCGCAATGCAACAGAATCTGACGCACAACCTGACAAAACATGTCGGGTGTGCAATAGTAAATGAGGGCCAATGTCTTCTTTTCCATCATGGAGACCTTTATTGGCAGTTCTTAGGCTGGGTTCACACTACCTGTTTGTCTCACTTTCTGTTACAGTATGTTTAGTTTTGCTGTATACAAAAAATTAATGCTTTTGTATAGGGTAAAAAAATAAAATAACTAAAATGAAATGTTGCAATACTTTGCTTTATAATCTAAGTCAATGGGAAACAGATTCTACTGTATGGCACTTACCAGCATCCGTTTACACACATTTTTTTTCCCCTTTTCAAGTGTATAAAATGTATTTGTTAAAACGCAAACAAAAATGCAGCGTGTACCGGCCCTTAGAAGCATTTGTGGGAGGCAAAGTTTTTATGATATATGGTTCTTAGTGTTCTCTACATTACTATGGTTACTGAGATATCGCCTATACTGGAACAGAAGCATTACAAGGACAAAGATCTGCACCATGTGAGTTGGGTTTACAGCTCCATATACCATGTGGATATTTTCTGAACTTAATATAGAGCTAAAGCTACCATACACAGAAGACCAAAGTTATCTGTGACTGCCAAAAATGACAGGATCAGAGGAGACTCTTGTGTATGAGGCTCTATTTTCTGCTCTCACACAGTTTGATAAATCTGGCCCAATGTGTAGAAACAAAATACCACCAAATTGCTATTTTTTTTTACATTTATTTCTCCCCACAAGTGGAATACTGAACGCACTATGGCTATTAGAAGGTGAGGAGGAAAAAACAGAACCCCACCTAGAGAAAACTGTCTGGTCCTTAACCCCTACAGGACCCATGACGTACCGGTACGTCATCGCACCCTGGGTCTTAACCCCTTAAGGACCAGGCCATTTTACACCTTAACCTGTTGGGGACGAAGGGCGTATGCATACGCCCTTGCGTCCTGGTACTTAAGGATGAAGGGCGTATCCATACGCCCGTGGGAATTTCGGCCCCCGCCGCGCGCCGGGCGGGGACCGGGCCGGGGTGACTGCTGATATCTATCAGCAGGCACCCCATGCAAATGCCCACGGGGGTCATTGGACCCCCCCATGTGTGTGAATTCACACTTGAGATTTGCTCCGATTCCGGGTCATTATGGGTCTATGGTGACCCGGTGACCCGGAATAGAAGGGGGATCGCGGGTGTCTAAGACACCCACGATCCCCCTAAAGCGATAGGAGTGAGGTGGCAGAGTTGCCACCCCTCCTATCTCTGCTATTGGTGGTCTAGACGCGACCACCAATAGCAGATCTGGGGCGGAGGGGTTTACTTTCGTTTTCCCCGTCCTGCCCTCCCACAATAGGCGGGGCAGAACGGGGAAAACGAAGAGGAGCGGCGCCGGAGTCCACTTACCCCTCCGGAGGCAGCGGAGCGACGGGGATCGGCGGTCGGCGACGGAGATCTGCGGCGGCGTGTGGCAGAAGAGGACGGCTCCCGGATGCGACGGAAGCCGGTGAGTAGTTGCCTAGCAACATCTAGAGGGCTACAGTCTGAGACCACTATAGTGGTCTCTAGACTGTAGCCCTCCAGATGTTGCAAAACTACAACTCCCAGCATGCCCAGACAGCTGTTAGCAGTGTGGGCATGCTGGAATTTGTAGTTTTGCAACAGCTGGAGGTCTGCAGTTTAGAGACCACTGCACAGTGATCTCTATACTGCCCTCTAGATCTTGCAAAACTACAACTCCTAGCATGCCCACACAGCTGTTTGCTGTCTGGGCATGCTGGGAGTTGTAGTTTTGCAACATCTGGAGGTCCACAGTTTGGAGATCACTGTTCAGTGGTCTCTAAATTGTAGCACTCCAGATGTTGCAAAACTACAAATTCCAGCATGCCCACACAGAAAACAGCTGTCTCGGCATGCTGGGAGTTGTAGTTGCGTACCTCCAGCTGTTGCATAACTACATCTCCCAGCATGCCCTTCTGTGTTCAGACATGCTGGGAATTGTAGTTTTGCAACAGCTGGAGGCACACTGGTTGGAAAATACTGAGTTAGGTAACAGAACCCAACTCAGTATTTTCCAACCAGTGTGCCTCCAGCTGTTTCAAAACTACAACTCCCAGCATGTACTGACAGACCGTGCATGCTGGGAGTTGTAGTTTTGCAACAGCTGGAGGCTCATTCGTTGGAAAATACTGAGTTAGGTAACAGAACCTAACTGAAGGTTTTCCAACCAGTGTGCCTCCAGCTGTTGCAAAACTACAACTCCCCGCATGTACTGACAGACCGTGCATGCTGGGAGTTGTAGTTTTGCAACAGCTGGAGGCTCATTCGTTGGAAAATACTGAGTTAGGTAACAGAACCTAACTGAAGGTTTTCCAACCAGTGTGCCTCCAGCTGTTGCAAAACTACAACTCCCCGCATGTACTGACAGACCGTGCATGCTGGGAGTTGTAGTTTTGAAACAGCTGGAGGTTTGCCCCCCCCCCCCCCCATGTGAACGTACAGGGTACATTCACATGGGCGGGTTTACAGCAAGTTTCCTGCTTCAAGTATTCCTAGCGGGAAACTCACCGTAACCCGCCAGTGTGAATGTACCCTAAAAACACTACACTACACTAACACCTAATAAAGAGTAAAACACTTCATATACACCCCCTTACACTGTCCCCCCCAATAAAAATGTAAAACGTATTGTACAGCAGTGTTTCCAAAACGGAGCCTCCAGCTGTTGCAAAACTACAACTCCCAGCATTTCCGGACAGCCACTGATTGTCCAGGCATGCTGGGAGCTTAGCAACAGCTGGAGGCACCCTGTTTGGGAATCACTGGCGTAGAATACCCCTATGTCCACCCCTATGCAATTCCTAATTTAGTCCTCAAATGCGCGAGGCGCACTCACTTTGGAGCCCTGTCGTATTTCAAGGAAACAGTTTAGGGCCATATATGGGGTATCTCCGTACTCGGGAGAAATTGCACTACAAATTTTGGGGGGTTTTTACTCCTTTTACCCCTTATGAAAAGGAAAAGTTGGGGTCTACACCAGCCTGTTAGTGTAAAAAAAAAATTTTTTACACTAACATGCTGGTGTTGCCCTTTACTTTTTATTTTCACAAGAGGTAAAAGGAAAAAAAGACCCCCAAAATTTGTAACGCAATTTCTCCTGAGTACGGAAATACCCCATATGTGGGCGTAAAATGTTCTGCGGGCGCACAACAAGGCTCAGGAGTGAGAGCGCACTATGTACATTTGAGGCCAAAATTGGTGATTTGCACAGGGGTGGCTGATTTTACAGCGGTTCTGACATAAATGCAAAAAAATAAATACCCACATGTGACCCCATTTTGGAAACTACACCCCTCACGGAATGTAATAAGGGGTACAGTGAGTATTTACGCCCCACAGGGGTCTGACAGATTTTTGGAACAGTGGTACGTGAAAATGAAAAATTAAATTTTTTTGTTTGCACAGCCCACTGTTCCAAAGATCTGTCAAACACCAGTGGGGTGTAAATGCTCTCTGTACCCCTTATTACATTCCGTGAGGGGTGTAGTTTCCAAAATGGGGTCACACGTGGGGGGGGGGGTCCACTGTTCTGGCACCACGGGGGGCTTTGTAAAGGCACATGGCCCCCGACTTCCATTCCAAACAAATTGTCTCTCTAAAAGCTCAATGGCGCTCCTTCTCATCTGAGCGTTGTAGTTCGCTCGCAGTGCACTTGACGTCCAAACATGGGGTATTTCCATACTCAGAAGAAATGGGGTTACAAATTTTGGGGGGCATTTTCTCCTATTACCCTTTGTAAAAAAGTAAAATTTGGGGAAAAACCAGCATTTCAGTGGAAAAATATTTTTTTTTCATTTACACATCTGACTTTAACAAAAAGTTGTCAAACACCTGTGGGGTGTTAAGGCTCACCGTACCCCTTGTTACGTTCCTTGAGGGGTGTCGTTTCCATAATAGTGTGCGATGTGTTTTTTTTTGCTGTCCTGGCACCATAGGGGCTTCCTAAATGAGACATGCCCCCCAAAAACCATTTCAGAAAAACTCACTCTCCTAAATCCCATTGTTGCTCCTTCGCTTCTGAGCCCTCTACTGCGCCCGCCGAACACTTGACATACACATATGAGGTATTTTCTTACTCGAGAGAAATTGGGTTACAAATTTTGAGAGGATTTTTTTCCTTTTACCCCTTGTAAAAATTCAAAAACTGGGTCTACAAGAACATGCCAGTGTAAAAAATGAAGATTTTGAATTT
Source organism: Hyla sarda (assembly GCF_029499605.1). Taxonomy (NCBI): domain Eukaryota; kingdom Metazoa; phylum Chordata; class Amphibia; order Anura; family Hylidae; genus Hyla; species Hyla sarda. The sequence continues at coordinate 309,151,230 of NC_079189.1, forward strand.
TCTCCTTCACTTTGCTGCTATTCCTGTGAAACACCTAAAGGGTTAAAACACTTACTGAATGTCATTTTGAATACTTTGAGGGGTGCAGTTTTTATAATGGGGTCATTTATCGGGTATTTCTAACCAGAAGACCCTTCAAATCCACTTCAAACCTGAACTGGTCCCTGAAAAATTCCGATTTTGAAAATTTTTCGAAAAATTGGAAAATTGTTGCTGAACTTTGAAGCCCTCTGGTGTTTTCCGAAAGTAAAAACTCATCAATTTTATGATGCAAACATAAAGTAGACATATTGTATATGTGAATCAATATATAATTTATTTGGAATATCCATATTCCTTATAATTCCTTATAAGCAGAGAGCTTCAAAGTTAGAAAAATTCAAAATTTTCTAATTTTTCATGAAATTTTTGCATTTTTCACCAAGAAAGGATGCAAGTATCGCCGAAAATTTACCACTAACATAAAGTAGAATATGTCACGAAAAAACAATCTCGGAATCAAATTTATAAGTAAAAGCATCCCAGAGTTATTAATGCTTAAAGTGACAGTGGTCAGATTTGCAAAAAATGCTCCCGTCCTTAGGGTCATAATGGGCTCCGTCCCCAAGGGGTTAACCCCTTAAGGACACATGACGTACTGGAACGTCATGTGTCCACTCCCGATCTATAACGCGGGGCCACGGCGTGGCCCCGCGTCATAGCGGTTCGGGCCCGGCCTCTAACAACGGCCGGGACCCGTGGCTAATAGCGCGCGGCATTGATCGCTGTGCCGCGCGCTATTAACCCTTTAGACGCGGTGTTCAAAGTTGAACGCCGCGTCTAAAGTGAAACCGAAAGCATGCCGGCTAGCTCAGTGGGCTGTTCGGGATAGCCGCGGTGAAATCGCGGCATCCCGAACAGCTGACAGGACAGCGGGAGGGCCCCTACCTGCCTCCTTGCTGTCCGATCGCCGAATGACTGCTCAGTGCCTGAGATCCAGGCATGAGCAGTCATGCGGCAGAATCATCGATCACTGGTTTCTTATGAGAAACCAGTGATCAATGTAAAAGATCAGTGTGTGCAGTGTTATAGGTCCCTATGGGACCTATAACACTGCAAAAAAAAAGTGCAAAAAAAAAGTGAATAAACATCATTTAACCCCTTCCCTATTAAAAGTTTGAATCACCCCCCTTTTCCCATAAAAGAAAAAACACAGTGTAAATAAAAATAAAAATAAACATAAATGGTATCGCCGCGTGCGGAAATGTCCGAATTATAAAAATATATCGTTAATTAAACCGCACGGTCAATGGCGTGCGCGCAAAAAAATTCCAAAGTCCAAAATAGTGCATTTTTGGTCACTTTTTATATCATGAAAAAATGAATAAAAAGCGATCAATAAGTCCTATCAATGCAAAAATGGTACAGTTAAAAACTTCAGATCACGGCGCAAAAAATGAGCCCTCATACCGCCCCATACACGGAAAAATAAAAAAGTTATAGGGGTCAGAAGATGACAATTTTAAACGTATAAATTTTTCTGCATGAAGTTATGATTTTTTCCAGAAGTGCGACAAATTCAAACCTGTATAAGTAGGGTATCATTTTAATCATATGGACCTACAGAATAAAGGTAAGGTGTCATTTTTACCGAAAAATGTACTACGTAGAAATGGAAGCCCCCAAAAGTTACAAAATGGCGTTTTTTTTTAAAATTTTCTCACAATGATTTTTTTTCCCGTTTCACCGTAGATTTTTGGGCACAATGACTGACGTCATTATAAAGTAGAATTGGTGGTGCAAAAAATAAGCCATCATATGGATTTTTAGGTGCAAAATTGAAAGAGTTATGATTTTTTAAAAGCAAGGAGCAAAAAACGAAAATGCAAAAACGGAAAAAACCCCGGTCCTTAAGGGGTTAAGGACCAGAGCATTTTTTGCAATTCTGACCACTGTCATTTTAAACATTAATAACTCTGGAATGCTTTTAGTTATCATTCTGATTCCGAGATTGTTTTTTTCGTGACATGTTCTACTTTAACTTAGTGGTAAAATTTTATGGTAACTTGCATCCTTTCTTGGTGAAAAATCCCCAAATTTGATGGAAAAAATGAAAATTTAGCATTTTTCTAACTTTGATGCTCTCTGCTTGTAAGGAAAATGGATATTCCAAATATATATTTTTTGGGTTCACATATACAATATGTCTACTTTATGTTTGCATCATAAAATTTATGAGTTTTTACTTTTGGAAGACACCAGAGGGTTTCAAAGTTCAGCAGCAATTTTGAAATTTTTCATAACATTTTCAAACTCACTATTTTTCATGGACCAGTTCAGGTTTGAAGTGGATTTGAAGGGTCTTGATATTAGAAATACCCCATAAAAGACCCCATTATAAAAACTACACCCCCCAAAGTATTCAAAATGACATTCAGTAAGTGTATTAACCCGTTAGGTGTTTCACAGGAATAGCAGCAAAGTGAAGGAGAAAATTCAAAATCTTCATTTTTTACACTCGCATGTTCTTGTAGACCCAATTTAAAATTTTTGCAAGGGGTAAAAGGAGAAAATTTTTACTTGTATTTGAAACCCAATTTCTCTCGAGTAAGCACATACCTCATATGTCTATGTTAATTGTTCAGTGGGCGCAGTAGAGGGCTCAGAAGGGAAGGAGCGACAAATGGTTTTTGGGGGGCATGTCACCTTTAGGAAGACCCTATGGTGCCAGAACAGCAAAAAAAAAAAAAAAAACACATGGCATACCATTTTGGAAACTAGACCCCTCAGGGAATGTAACAAGGGGTAAAGTGAACCTTAATACCCCACAGGTGATTCACGACTTTTTCATATGTAAAAAAATATATATATTTTTTTTACCTAAAATGCTTGTTTTCCCAAAATTTTTACAATTTTAAAAAGGGTAATAGCAGAAAATACCCCCCAAAATTTGAAGCCCAATTTCTCCCGATTCAGAAAACACCCCATATGGGGGTGAAAAGTGCTCTTCTGGCGCACTACAGGTCTCAGAAGAGAAGGAGTCACATTTGGCTTTTTGAAAGCAAATTTTGCTCTGGGGGCATGCCGCATTTAGGAAGCCCCTATGGTGCCAGAACAGCAAAAAAAAACAAAAACACATGGCATACTATTTTGGAAACTAGACCCCTCGGGGAACGTAACAAGGGGTAATGTGAACCTTAATACCCTACAGGTGTTTCACGACTTTTGCATATGTAAAAAAAAAAAAAATCTATTTTTTTTACCTAAAATGCTTGTTTTCCCAAAATTTTACATTTTTAAAAAGGGTAATAGCAGAAAATACCCCCCAAAATTTGTAACACAATTTCTCCCGAGTACGGCGATACCCCATATGTGACCCTAAACTGTTGCCTTGAAATACGACAGGGCTCCAAAGTGAGGGCGCCATGCGCATTTGAGGCCTAGATTAGGGACTTGCATAGGGGTGGACATAGGGGTATTCTACGCCAGTGATTCCCAAACAGGGTGCCTCCAGCTGTTGTAAAACTCCCAGCATGCCTAGACAGTCAGTGGCTATCTGGAAATACTGGGAGTAGTTGTTTTGCAACAGCTGGAGGCTCCATTTTGGAAACAGTGGCGTACCAGACGTTTTTCATTTTTATTGGGGAGCGGAGGAGGGTTGTATAGGGGTATGTGTATATGTAGTGTTTTTTACTTTATTTTGTGTTAGCGTAGTGTAGTGTTTTTAGGATACAGTCACACGGGCGGGGGTTCACAGTAGTTTCTCGCTGGCAGTTTGAGCTGCGGCAGAAAATTTGCCGCAGCTCAAACTTGCAGCCGGATACTTACTGTAATCCTCCGCCCATGTGAGTGTACCCTGTACGTTCACATTGGGGGGGGGGGGGGGGGGAGAGACATCCAGCTGTTGCAAAACTACAACTCCCAGCATGTACGGTCTATCAGTGCATGCTGGGAGTTGTAGTTTTGCAACCGCTGGAGGCTCCGTTTTGGAAACAGTGGCGTACCAGACGTTTTTCATTTCTATTGGGGAGGGGGGGCTGTGTAGGGGTATGTGTATATGTAGTGTTTTTTACTTTTTATTTTATTGTGTGTTAGTGTAGTGTTTTTAGGGTATAGTCGCACGGGCGGGGGTAATCCTCCGCCCATGTGAGTCTACCTTGTACATTCACATTGGGGGGGGGGGGACATCCAGCTGTTGCAAAACTACAACTCCCAGCATGTACGGTCTATCAGTGCATGCTGGGCATTGTAGTTTTGCAACAGCTGGAGGCACACTGGTTGTGAAACACCGAGTTTGGTAACAAACTCAGTGTTTTGCAACCAGTGTGCCTTCAGCTGTTGCAAAAGCTACAACCCTCAGCATGTACGGACAGCGGAAGGGCATGCTGGGTCTTGTAGTTATGCAACAGCCGGAGGCATACTACTTTGGCTGGGGATGCTGGGGATTGTAGTTATGCAACAGCTGGAGACACACTGGTTTGCTACTTAACTCAGTGTGCCTTCAGCTGTTGCAAAACTACAACTCTCAGCAGTCACCGACAGCCAACGGGCATGCTGGGAGTTGTAGTTATGCAACCAGCAGATGCACCAATACAACTCCCAGCATAGACTTTAGCTGATTGTGCAAGCTGGGAGTTGTAGTTATACAACAGCTGAAGGTACACTTTTCCATAGAAAAAATGTGCCTCCAGCTGTTGCAAAACTATAAGTCCCAGCATGCCCATAAGGGAATGCTGGGAGTTGTGGTGGTCTGCCTCCTGCTGTTGCATAACTACAGCTCCCAGCATGCCCTTTTTGCATGCTGGGAGCTGTTGCTAAGCAACAGCAGGAGGCTGTCACTCACCTCCTACTGCTGCTGCTGCTCCACGCAGCGCAGGTCAGTCCCGCCGCCGCTCCTGGAGCCCCGATCCCAACAGGGACGCCGGGGATCGGGGTCCCCAGCACCCGGGGTCTTCTTCCCACACCCGCTCACGTCCTCCGGAAGAGGGGCGGAGCGGGTTGCGGGAGTGACACCCGCAGCAGGCGCCCTGATTGGTCGGCCGGTAATCCGGGCGACGAATCAGGGTGATCGTGAGGTGGCACCAGTGCCACCTCACCCCTGCTGGCTCTGGCTGTTCGGGGCAGTCTCTGACGTCCCCGATCAGCCAATAATTCTGGGTCACTGGAAACCCGATTGACCCGGAATCCGCCGCAGATCGCTGGACTGAACTGTCCAGCGATCTGCGGCCATCGCCGACATGGGGGGTCATCATGACCCCCCTGGGCGATATGCCCCGATGCCTGCTGAACGAAGCCGCTCAGATCCAGACATGTCCTTACAAAAAAATGTACTTACAAAGTTACGGTGACAGGTATGTCCTTACTCCAAAAAAAAATGTACTTACAAAGTTACGGTGACATTTTCTCCTAATACCACTTATGAAAATGAAAAGTTTGGGGTAACCCACTTAATGAACATTTATCAAATACATGTGGGGTGTTAAGGCTCACTGTACCCCTTGTTGTGTGCCTTGAGGGGTGTAGTATCCAAAATAGCATGCCATGTTTTTTTTTTTGCTGTTCTGGCACTATAGGGGCCTCCTAAATGTGATATGCCCCCACATTTCAGCAAAATTTGCAAATTGTAGTGCGCCCGCAGTGCACTTGACGTCCACACATGGGGTATTTCCATACTCAGAAAAGATGGGGTTACACATTTTGGGGGGCATTTCTCCTATTACCCCTTGTAAAAATGTAAAACTTGGGGGAAAAAATAGCATTTTAGTGAAAAAAATAAATATTAATTTACACATCCAAAGTTGTCAAACACCTGTGGGGTGTTAAGGCTCACTGTAACCCTTGTTACATTCCTTGAGGGGTGTAGTTTCCAAAATAGTATGCCATGTGTTTTTTTTTTTTTGCTCCTCTGGCACCATAGGGGCTTCATAAATGTGATATGCCCCCTCCCCCCATTTCAGCAAAATTTGCAAATGTGACTCCACTTCTGAGCATTGTAGTGCGCCCGCGGTGCAGTTGACGTCCACATATGGGATGTTTCCATTCTTAGAAGAGATGTTGTTACAAATTTTGGGGGCATTTTCTCCTATTACCCCTTGTAAAAATGTAAAATTTGGGGGAAACCAGCATTTTAGTTGAAAAACAAAATAAAAAATAATTTACACATCCAACTTTAATGAAAAGTCGTGAAACACCTGTGGGGTGTTAAGGCTCACTGGATCCCTTGTTACGTTCCTTGAGGGTTGCAGTTTCCAAAATAGTATGCCATGTGTTTTTTTTTTTTTACTGTTCTGGCACAATAGGGGCTTCCTAAATGCGACATGCCTCCCAAAAACCATTTCAGAAAAACTCACTCTCCAAAATCCTACTGTCACTCCTTCCCTTCTGAGCCCTCTACTGCGCCTGCCAAACACTTGACATACACATGAGGCATTTCCGTACTTGGGAGAAATTGGGTTACACATTTTTTTAGGAAGATTTCCCTCCTTTTATTCCTTGTAAAAATTCAAAAATTGGGTCTACAAGAACATGCCAGTGTAAAAAATGAAGATTTAGAATTTTCTCCTTCAATTTGCTGCTATTCCTGTGAAAAACCTAAAGGGTTAACAAATCTTTTGATTGTCATTTTGAATACAGTGACCCCCCCCGACCTACAATGGCCCCAACATACGATTATTTCAACATGCAATGGCCTCTCAGAGGCCATCGCATGTTGAAGGCAGCATCAACATACGATGCTTTTGTATGTCGGGGCCATCGCATAAACGGCTATCCAGCAGCGCTGACTGCTTCAGCTGCCACCGGATAGCAGGTTACGGTTCCCCGTGTGCTCCAGTGATGGTCTCTTACCTGTCCTCGGGGCTCCTCTTCAGGATTCCCTGCATCGCCGGCGCTCTCGATCGTCGTCATCACGTCGCCACGCACACCGTCCCATCATCCAATAGGAGCGGCGTGTTCGTAGTGACATGATGGCGGCGACGTGAGAGCAACGATCCCGGGGAAGCAGAGACGTCCGGAGAGTCGGGGACACAGCAACAGTGATGGAGGGCAACATCCAGGGCAGCAGTGATGGGCGGTGACGGGTCCGGAGCTGCGGGGACAGGTGAGTACAACTTCCTATTCTTTCCATTGCACTGATCCCTCAACATACGATTGCTTCAACAAACCATGGTTCATTTTGGAACGGATTACCATCGTATGTTGAGGGACCACTATACTTTGAGGGGTGCAGTTTTTATAATGGGGTCATTTATGGGGTATTTCTAATATGAAGACCCTTCAAATCCACTTCAAAAGTGAACTGGTCCCTGAAAAATTTCGATTTAGAAAATGTTGTGAAAAATTGGAAAGTTGTTGCTGAACTTTGGAGCTCTCTGGTGTCTTCCAAAAGTAAAAACATGTCAACTTTATGATGCCAACAAAAGTAGACATATTGTATATGTGAATCAATATATCATTTATTTGGAATATCCATTTTCCTTACAAGCAGAGAGCTTCAAAGTTAAAGAAAATGCAACATTTTCTATTTTTTCATAAAATTTTGGAATTTTTCACCAAGAAATGATGCAAGTATCGACCAAATTTTACCACTAATATAAAGTAGAATAAGTCACGAAAAACAGTCTCGGAATCAGAATGAAAGGTAAAAGCATCCCAGAGTTATTAATGCTTAAAGTGACAGTGGTCAGATGTGCAAAAAATGGCCGGGTCCTACAGTGAAAATTGGCTGGGTCCTTAAGGGGTTAAAAGGGTACTCCGGTGGAAAATATCAACTGGTGCCAGAAAGATGAACAGATTTGTAAATTACTCCTATTAAAATATCTTAATCCTTCCAGTACTTATTAGCTGCTGAATACTGCAGAGGAAATTCTTTTCTTTTTGGAACACAGTGCTCTCTGCTGACACCTCTGTCCATTGTAAGAACTGTCCAGAGTAGAAGAAAATCCCCATAGCAAACATATGCTGCTCTGGACAGTTCCTAAAATGGACAGAGATGTCAGCAGAGAGCATTGTGGTCGTGATTCAGCAGAGAGCACTGTGTTCCAAAAAGAAAAGAATTTCCTCTGTAGTATTCAGCAGCTAATAAGTACTGGAAGGATTAAGATATTTTTTTAAATAGAAGCCATTTACTAATCTGTTTAACTTTCTGGCACCAGTTGATTGGTGGAAATTTTTTAATAAATTTCCACCAGAGTACCCCTTTAAGGGAAGTAACTTCCTCCCAGCACTCTATGGTACAGTGCAGCCGCGTGGGAGGGATCAACACAAGACCAGAAAGTGTACGGACTATGCCAGATGCATGAAATGTGGAGAAGGAAAAATAATTTCTCCCCATTTTAGATCCAATCCCCTTCCATTTCATGTTCATTTCCTGAACAAAAAATTAATAGGCAGAAATGAAATTAGGGGAACGGCTGTATAAAAAAAGGGGGGGGGGGGGCGGAAATTGGACATGAAATGGTGGAACTGGTGATGAAATGCAGGGGATTTTATCATATCGCAAACACATATCAAAATCGGAATATTTACCTCAATAATCGCAATTGCACATTTTCCCCCAATCGTGCAGCCCTTACAGGAACCGTATGGTGGTTTGGGATGGGCAGAAAAAATTAGCTGGGATGGATAGTGGTACAGTAAGATTGTGGGACTTGTGCCACCGTGGACTCCCATAGACAAGGAATATAGCAGCTGTTGAGTATGTGTACTGCTACTCCTTTCCGACAGAAGCTTCAGGGGTCCCATTCTCCCAAGATCACTGGTCCTCCTGCAAACAGACACTTCGGTATGCATAAATGACCATGGTGATAAAATCTATAGATCACCCTAGGTGCCAGTAAAGCAACAGGACCTTGTCTGTATCGGATCATCAAGCCATAGAGCAGACTCCCCAATAGGCCGCCTTATCTGTGTTGGTATCTAGAGACTGGAGATGATCCTACGTCTATATAGACATCAGCACCTGCCATACAAAGTGACACATGTTGGTAATGGCAGAAAACGGACATGTTTTCCTTAGTCAGAGAATAGGCTCATATGTGTCCCATTCCTCTTCATTATTGATCATCTGTTACATCTTATCTAATTTCACCCAATACTAAGAGGCTATTGTGTCTCAATAACACTACAGACTGCCTGTTACTATCTGTGCCATACATTTATCCTTTATGGACTATCTGTGTAATAATGTTAAATAATAATTGATGGATATGTACATGTGGTCTCACTGGACAGCATTGGACCGATAAAGTATATCTTATACCTCCTTGCTACTGTATCTAGATATACAGTGGGGCAAAAAAGTATTTAGTCAGCCACCAGTTGTGCAAGTTCTCCCACTTAAAAAGATGAGAGAGGCCTGTAATTTTCATTATAGGTATACCTCAACTATGAGAGACATAATGAGAAATCAAATATCAGTGCCTGATTTTTAACCCCTTAACGACGAGCACCATAAATGTAAGTCCTGGTGAGGTGCGCTCCCGTATGTAATTCATTTCAATGAGCCGGCCGGAGTGAAACGTTCGGTCGGCTAATTTTTGCGCCTTATGCGCTTTTTCCCCGAACCGAAAACTGGTCAACCACGGTTTGAGGTCCGGTTGTAAAAGCGCATATGGCGCAAAAAGGAGCCGACCGGACCGAACGTTTCACTCCTGCTGGCTCATTGAAATGAATTACATACGGGAGCGCATATGAAGGCATACGGGAGCGCGAGGTTTTAGCTCTCCCCTGCCGTATGCGCTTCCATATGGGAGAAAACGTAGTGGGAACCCAGCCTTACCTACATTAATGGCACCTGTTTGAACTTGGTATCAGCATAAAAGACACCTGTCCACAACCTCAAACAGTCACACTCCAAACTCCACTATGGCCATAACCAAAACTCAACTCATCATGTTTGGAGGAGAAAGAATGCTGAGTTGCATCCAAAGAACACCATCCCTACTGTGAAGCATGGGGGTGGAAACATGTTTTGGGGCTGTTTTTCTGCTAAGGAACCAGGAAGACTAATCTGTGTAAAGGAAATAATGGGGCCATGTTTTGTGAGATTTTGAGTGAACACCTCCTTCCATCATCAAGGGCATTAAAGATGAAACATGGCTGGGTCTTTCAGCATGACAATGATCCCAAACACACCACCCGGGTAATGAAGGAGTGGCTTTGTAAGAAGCATTTCAAGGTCCTGGAGTGGCCTAGCCACTCTCCAGATCTCAACCCCATAGAAAACCTTTGAAGGGAGTTGAAAGTCTGTATTGCCCAGCAACGGCCCCAAAACATCACTGCTCTAGGGAAGATCTTCATGGAGAAATGGGCCAAAATACCAGCAACAGTGTGTGAAAACCTTTTGAAGACTTACAGAAAACGTTTTACCTCTGTCATTGCCAACAAAGGGTATATTACAAAGTATTGAGATGAACTTTTGTTATTGACCATATACTTATTTTCCACCATAATTTGAAAATAAATTCTTTAAAAACCAGACAATGTGATTTTATGGATTTTTTTTTTCTCATTATAGGTCTCATGATGAAAATTAAAGGCCTCTCTCATCTTTTTAAGTGGGAGAACTTGCACAATTGGTGGCTGACTAAATACTTTTTTGCCCCATCTATACTATTGTGATAAGAGAGACAGGGGTGCTTATCATTTGGATACCCCTAGTCCCTCCGTATTTTTCCCTGAAGAGTTGTGCAGATTTTTAATGCGACAACGAAACGCGTTGGATATTTGTTTATGATCGATCTGCTATGTTTTATGTGTGATCACTGTATTATATGTACACGTTTTGCATGAACCAGACTCACATGGTGCCTATATTGGAGGTATGTTAGTCAGCTATTAGGCCACTGGTTTTCTCTATTTTTGCTGCACCCGATCTCTCCTCCATCCTGGTTTATGTAGGGTGATGTAGGAGGTCCCGAGTGCGGGTTGGCCCTCTCTAGGAAGGCCTTCCTGATTTAATAGGTAGGGGTCTTTTGACCAGTAGGGTCAGAGTATAGAACAAAAAATGGTGGGCCAATCCTTTATGGCCAGCTGTGACTGGCTACATTACCTTTTCATTGTCTTTCTATATTTTGGATATGTTCATTTTATTACTAATAAAAGCTATGTTTTAAGACCTCTGTGTTTAATCCTATTGTACTATAGATCACCCTAGACAAATTTATATGAGTAAATTAATGCACGTGGTGCAAAAAATAAAAAAAATACATGTTTGTCACGTGTAAGCACAAAATCTGCTGTAGCAAATCTACCTCCAGAGACTACGGTGCAGTCATCATGATTTGTTCACTGAACACTCTCTCTGAAAAGCAGGAAAAGGGAGTCTTGAAAAAGAGGAAGCAGCCTACTTAATACTTTTCCAAAAAGATGGCTAGTTGAAGAACATGATGAAAGAGGCATCTATATAAAGAGAGATGTGAATTAACTAAAACCAACATAACTGATATTGGTTTAATGCACATTTAAATTAAAGACCATAGTTTTATACAACTAATAAACTTCCAGTTGGAAGGTGGTCCTAACATGTCTTGGATTGAGGAATAATGCAGAAGTAAAACCAAAAAAGTGTTGCTTGTATTTAGGAAAATAAGAAGGTAGCAGGAATTCCAATTGTTTATCACAACCGTAAACTTAAATAAAATTTAAAAAAATGCTTCCAAAATCAACCTTTTTAGATTTCCTAAAAAACGTGAGTGCATCAAACAGCACGTGGTATGACATGGACTACAGTTGGTTGATCAAACTTGTAGACACGGCTCTCCCAGAAGTTATCACCAGCCGCTCCTTCCTCCTTTCTTTTTCTTTTGTTGCTGTTTTTTCTTTGTTCCAGCAGCACCCACTGGTTTTTGATGTCTTGGTGGGACAACATTGCTGTTCGCTGATGAGGGGGCATTTGTTGCTGCCACTCCAGGCCTAGGAGATGTCGGTGGACTGCTGGCTGTTTTGCTTGCATCACTATGTTAAAAAAAAAAAAAAAAAAGACAAAAATAAATGACAGAAAAACAACGAATACAAACTTGTACAGAGAGTAGGTTGGATCAGCCTGTGAGTGAGCGGCACGCAGTGGGTCTCCAAAGACATCCAAAGCAATCAAAACTTTTGACATGTGGGCAACAAGTCCGAATTTTTTTTTTAGCCTACCACAGCCCAAAAATATCCAGTATGGCCAATCACATTTTTGGCAGACTTAATGGTATATGTCATTAGTATTAATAAGTTATAGATTAGCCTATTTGAATTAGTTTTCATATATACTTAAGAAAAAGTTGTAACTTTGTGTTAAATTAACCCCTCTCTACCTAGATGAAAATCTCGCCCCCAGATGTCTGAGACTTAAAATGGACCCCACTTTTAAAAATGACTAAATCTATGTACATGAATGGGAGGCTTTGCTTGATAAATGCTCACAACTACTGATTAATCACATTAAAAACAAAACACCAACATTTATATAATTCTCTTATAAACAAAATCAATGACACCATGGCAAAACTTCAAAAATACAACAACATTGGGGACTTCAATAAACGCAACAAAAATATATCTATCATATCACTATAGTCACCAAAATTTAGAAAGAAACTATCATCAAAAAAGCCAATAAATTAAAAAGGGACAGAACAGATAAAAGAAAAAAAAGTATATATTAGAGATGAGCAAACTTACAGTAAATTCGATTCATCACGAACTTCTCGGCTCGGCAGTTGATGACTTTTCCTGCATAAATGAGTTCAGCTTTCAGGTGCTCCCGTGGGCTGAAAAAGGTGGATACAGTCCTAGGAGACTCTTTCCTAGGACTGTATCCACCTTTTCCAGCCCACCGGAGCACCTGAAAGCTGAACTCATTTATGCAGGATAAGGCATCAACTGCCGAGCCGAGAAGTTTGTGACGAATCGAATTTACTGTAAGTTCGCTCATCTCTAGTATATATAGATGTTGATTTAAATCCAAAAACGACAAACACAGCCTAGAAGAAATACAGACATAACCACCAGCACATGCACCCAATGTACCTGAATATAAAAAGAGACATCACCAGCTTATAAATCTAGATATAAATCATACAGGAATCCGGGTCCACCCTTTCCAGCTAAATACACCTGGCACAACTCAAAGATCCCCCAGAAAAAATGTCAACAGGGGCCACCGCCAAGAGGCCCCCCCACACCATCAAGCAAAAAAGCTTCATCACCCAAAACATCAAAGAATACCCCCTTCACATGCACAACCCCTCCTCGCCGAGACCCTTTGCTACTGGATCCCTCAAGGAACTCCGCGAAACATTTCACCATCTCAAAAGGAAACTAAAAGAAAACATCTTCGAAAAAGAAGATATTACACTGACAGTCTTGTTCCTATCCCCATCTCCCACCAAACAACTGGAAGATAGATGCAGCCTACACAAAACCATCTTGACTGTACATGACTTCATGCCCCCCTCCTTGGTCGGCATACCAACCAAAAATCACATTAGTGGACAATTCCATCACAGGGAGAATAGCATCTGTACCCTTCCTGCAACCCCTGGACGCTTTACCAATGAACCAGAAGCAGCAATGGATATCCCCAACTCAGGAAGAGGGACCTTGGCAC